>NC_060119.1:1246504579-1246811179 GCF_021461395.2 Schistocerca americana | reverse complement strand
TATGTACGTCAGTAGAAAAACGTGGAATCCTTATTTGATCACTTTTTTCTCCGTCTGTCTGTCTGACCGACTGTTAAAAACTCTTTCCCCAGGAACGGGTCGGCGTACCACGTTGAAATTTATGTCACGTACAAAGGCTTACGGTCTCCTGACGATGTACAAAATTGTAGTTTCGTCAATGAAATATAAAGATATGGCTATTATGTTACATATTCTGACACCAGCAAACTCACTCATCGTAACCTATGGGGAACTTCCCGTTGAACTAGAATCACGAAATTTGGCGAGAAGCAAGATCTCATAGTACAACCACAGGAAAAATCCGAAAACCGAAGATTTGTGATATATCACAGGAAATTTTTCTTGTCGTTCCATATCTCTCTGTCTGTCGTCCGTCTGCTGAAACCCGTTTTCCTTAGGAACAGGTTTACGTATGACGGTGCAGTTTATGTCACATACTATGATCCATGGTCCCTTGACGGTATAATAAACGTTAGCTTCTGATACTTGATGTTACCAAACTCACATATCAAAACCTATGGTACTTCCCGTTGACATAAATTCATGAAATTTGACAAGAGGGAAAGTTTCACAGTAGAAATAAAGGGAAAAACCCGAAAGTTGTTAATTTGTAATTATATCACACGAAGAAACTACTTCTTTCGTCATTTATCATCCGACATCAATCTTGAAATTAAAACTGTCAATAGTTCTATATTCAGGCTGTCTGGGTCACGGCAGTAAAAGTCAGACATAAGGCAAGGAATGATTTTACTGTTCGTATGACGAGTTTCGAAATTTGTCCATCACCAGATATCCAGAAGTGATTGCTGGTCGTGGCTATGGCGTTTCAATTTGCGTGTGAAACAATTGTTCGCAGACTAGTCAGCACTATATGAGCAATGAAGTCGTTCCTTCCCTGATGTTTGACTTTTACCTGTGCGATCCACTCTTATTGAATGGAGAACTACTGATTATTATAATAGTCGCAAGCATCCTGCATGACTTTATAACACAGTTATATTATTGAAAATTTGGAAATCCCTGCGACCAATATATTGCCAACATCAGTTTCGATAACAAGCAAATGTGGTAGAGCTTGTCGATACCCGGAATAGATGAACTGCCTGATGTATGATTAAGTTTGTACTGAATCCTCAGCGCGTGACTGCTACTATAACCTGACCAATTTTTGAGGAAAAGACCGTACTGGAGTCACATACCTGCATGCATTGGGGCTCAGCCCGTTTTCCTATTGTGAGAACATGGTGAAACTTATATTTTTCAACAGGACGCAGCAACATCGCGTTAACACATGCATGGAAAAGTATTTATAAACAATGAGATGCCTTAAGGGTCTTGTGTCTGTAAACGGCGTATGGAATTGGTGTTGCAGCCTTCTCCTCCAGGGTCGCATGATCTCACAGAAAGTGGCGTTTTAATAGGTTTTTGCATAAGACTCCGCCAGCGTGAAAAATTCTGGGTGAAATGGAGAGCCGAACAGCAACAATAGCGAATGCAGTACGTCAAGACTCGCTTGGAAATGTAGGGTGTGAGTCTAAGTAGCATGTTTATGTCTTGGATCCGTCCGATGAAGGACAAATGGAACGTACGTGAAAGGTAATTGAAAACTTTGATGCTAACCGCTATAATTCAAAGAACCAATATCCTTGTGAAACGCGGTGGTGCTTTTGAAAATAAAACTTTCTTAATTATGTGAGTGGAAACTCACTCTAGTTTTCAAATGTAATCGAAGCGGAAGGGAAAGTATTTCTGAAACTCCCTGTACCTTTTAGTAATTGTCTCTGCATGTCCATTTTTTTTAGAGATGGTTGCGGAACTCGGCTGTTGGATAGAGGAAGTCAAATTAAATATCTTTCATGCGTCGATTTTTAACCTTAATTTATTTGGCAACCAGTTTCAGCTTTTTCCTAACAGTCGGGAGGTGAAGGTTAAAGTGATCACTGTAGCAAATATCTACTAATACCAGTATTGCTGGCCCCTTTTTTGATCTCAAACAAAGTAGATTCTTGAAACTTTCTGGCAGATTAAAACTGTGTGCCGGACCGAGACTCGAACTCGGGACCTTTGCCTTTCGCGGGCAAGTGCTCTACCAGGTTCGCAGGAGAGCTTCTGTAAAGTCTGGAAGGTAGGAGACGAAATACTGGCAGAAGTAAAGCTGCGAGGACGGGGCGTAAGTCGTGTTTGGGTAGCTCAGTTGGTAGAGCACTTGCCCGCGAAAGGCAAAGGTCCCGAGTTCCAGTCTCGGTCCGGCACACAGTTTTAATCTGCCAGGAAGTTTCATATCAGCGCACACTCCGCTGCAGAGTGAAAATCTCATTCTCAAGGTAGATTCTTCCTACACGTCGATCAGGGGCCTGAAGATGGCGCAGTAAAACGCGGAAACTGGGTGCCACATAAAATAAGGTTGAAAATTGACGGCTGAAAGGAGTTTAATTTGACTTCGTCTTGTAGCGATTGGACTTCGAGCGAACACATATTGCAATGGATCCGACACTAGAAATGGAAAACGGAAAAGAATGTGTGTGTGAGAGAAAGAGACAGATAGAGACATAAAACGTGAAAGAAAGGAGGGTGAGGGGAGTTGAGTTTGATGATGGGGTGGAGGGGATGGCTGATCAGTCTAACAGAGTTAAGAGCAGGCACAAAATCCCCGTGAGAGAAAAGAATCTGCTTCATGGGCATCGACGACGATTACTGATATGAGATTCTGCAGTTGGCTGATTGTCCTTATAACGTGAAATGCTTTTAATAGCTTCTACGACAAATTTCAAATCTCGAAATCTCGCAGAAAACCCCAAAAGTTCTGGTGATATGTAAAGTACACCAGTGGCAAGACACAATCAACACCTTCACTGCTCGATTACAATGATGATGTTATTGATGACTAAAGCAGAGTTTTCTCCAATTCCTTCACAAAAGAAGACTAAGTAAGTACTCCACATTTCGAATCAAGGACAACTGCCGACATGAGTAACTTCGAAGTAGATAACCTCGGTGTAGCAAAGCAGCATAAAACACTTAAGAAAGGCAAGGCTTTCGGTCGAGATTGTATAACATTAGTGCAGCGTGCCAGGGACGCAGGATGGTGGGAGCAGTATTGTGCTGTGGGAGACACTCTCCTGCGCTTACCGCGCGGAGTGACCGCGTGGTTTGAGGCGCCATGTCAAGGATTGCGCGACTGCTACCGCCGGAGGTTCAAGTTCTCTCTTGGGCATGGGTGTGTGTGTTGTTCTTAGCATAAGTTACTTTAAGCTAGTTTTGTGTATAAGTCTAGGGACCGATGACGTCACCAGTTTGGCCCATTAGGAATTCACACACATTGGGTCATTTTATTTTCCTACGCTTGCGTGGGACCTGTGATAGTAATCTAAGATATACTGACAGCGGCGAATCACGTGCATCCGTTTATCCTTGATACCTGCCACAACGGTGATATCGTTTTTCAGTAGTATAACTGTCAGTGTCACGGAGCCAGATCCGTGCCACAGTAATTGGGAAGCATCGTAGTGAATTCACGTTGTTATATCGGTGACCAAATTCGTCTAAAGTAAATCCTACGGAGGCCATCTGGGTCGCTTTCGGGTGCCATCACGCATAAGAAAATCAGTGACTCGTTATTTTCGCAAATTACATGACCTGTTCGTAGACATTTAATACCACATTCCTCCAGAAAACTACCAACAAACTGTCGGATCCCTGATACGGAGAATCACTGATGTATTTCGTTCCAAAGACGGACAAACAAACTACTAAGAAGGTTGTCATAATGTTTTGGCTTATCAGTGTACACTACGCTTCCCCCCATCAGATAGGATTGGCGCAAGACATCGAGAAAGTTCAAAGATGGGCAGCTCGTTTTGTATTATCGCGAAACAGGGGAGGGATCTCCACGGACATGATACACCATTTGAGGTCGCAGTCATTAAAACAAAGGCGCACCGTGCCCGGCAGCCACGCGGTCTGAGGGACCTTGTCACGGTTCGCGCAGCTCCACCCGTCGGAGGTTCGAGTTCTCCTTCGGGCATGAGTGTGTCTGGTTGTCCTTAGCGTAAGTTAGTTTAAGTTATATTAAGTAGTGTGTAAACCTAAGGACCGATGACCTCAGCATTTTGATCCCAGAGGAACTTAACACAAAAGAACAGCGTTTTTCACGGCAGCAGGACCTTCACAGGAAAATTAAATTACCAACTTTCTCCCCAGAATGTGACAATATTTTCTTGGTGCCCACCAACATAGGTCGATATAATCATCATAATAAAAGAAGAGAAACCAGAGGTCGCGCGTAAAGATTTCAGTGTTCGTGCTTCCTTGCGTTGCTCGACAGCGGAACGGTAGAGAATTAGGTCAAAAGTGCTTCGATGAACCCTGTGCCAGACACTTAATTGTAGATTGCAGAGATATCATGTATATGCAGATGTAGATAATAGATTAGTCGCAAGTGTCATTAAATTCATTCTGACAATTACAAAGGGACTGTGGTTGACTTGTGCTCATAACTTTCAGGCAGCATCTTACATATGCAAGTTTTTGAAGAAGTGCTGTTCCAGTAGGTTCTTTTCACATTCAGTGAAGGATAGGTAGCAACAACGACCTCAACATATCTTTGTTTGCAGTGCAAACAGATTTGAGAAAATATGGGAAATGGTAAGGTCGCTGATACACACAACAAATAATTGGAGAAAGTACTTGAGAGTTCAGCTGATTTACCTAATGTCAGTTTACGTGTTTTAGTGTGTTAATTACAGTAACACTGTTTAGTGGATTGAAATGACAGAAAATCAATAAGATGGTTCAAGTGGTAAGTGAAACTGATGAAAGATGACCTTAAAAATGTCAGGCTGATCGATGATCGCTACTCAGGTTTTATTTCATATGAGATTACAATTCAGGCATTCAGTAGCAAGTAAAGTGTTCAGTGCAATTTTATCATATGATGACATGATAGAGACTGTGGCTGTTATTTGAAGACAAATGTTGATGGTGTTAGGACAGCAACCAGCCACAAATTTACTTTCAGTTCCTTTATTCAAAGGGTACCGTTACCGGTTTCGAATCGTTGTGATTCATCTTCAGACGGTGTACACGCTTTCCTTATGACATGTGGTGTGTTTTTTACAGATTACTTGTCCTAAAATATAAATAATACATAATTATAAGCACTCCATAGACTGATGGTTACGTTACAGATTTTCGTTGCATGTGACTTACGTGAATTGTCGGTTTGGAGTGTTTGTTTTCATAACATGCGTCCAACAGATGTAAATACATTCCCATTGCATTCTTACTGTTGCACACGTAAATTTTTCTCACTGAACACTTTAGATTTGTCACTGAGAAGATTTCCACCACGCACAACATGTTTTGATACATACAAAGAACTTAAAAACATATGAGTATCAAAGATGCTATGATATATCGTGATATTTGAAGATGTCCTATGTTTGGAAAGGATCATATATTCACTTATGCAGCTGAAATGCCTTTTACACTAGTGCTAAGACATTGATTTTTTTAAGTTGATACCGTTACATTAATTATAATCTTTTTTAGTACTGTATAGGTAAAATAGTACATTATTTAATTACATTTAGCATCATGAGAATTATAGTAACACATAAATTTGCTACTTGATCTGCAGATAGGTGTACTACTATTATTTGCTTTACAGGTTGGAAAATAATTTTTGAAAATTTTTCAGGAAAAGGGAGTCAGCTAACTCTGTTTTTTCATTAAGGATATAGTCTGGGGCGCTGTTTTGGAGTGTGTGTATTTCTATTTCTTCTAATATATTCATAGTGGCTCCTTTTTCGGCTAAATGTAAATTTTTTGTTTGTTCTCATTGTTTCACACTGAATGGTTTCCTTCAGCAATATGGGTTGCAAATGCATATTTGTTCAAGTTATCACGTCTTGAAGCATCAATGTGTTCTTTGTATCTAATTTCTAAACTGCTGCCCATCTGTCCAATGTAGAATTTTGGGCAGGTATCACATTTGAGTTTGTATGTTCCTGATTTAAGGTAGGGACTCTTGGAGGCATTTACATCATGGATTACTTTTTGTTCTAATTTATTATTTGTGCAAAAGCTGATTGTGATATTTTTCATTTGAAATAAGTTCACTATTTGGTATGATAGTGGGCCTATGTATGGGAGAGCCGCATATTTAGGTTTGGCTTCTGTGGCACACTGATTTGGCTTGGAGTGACTGTTGGGAGTTGATCTGTGGTTTTTGTCTGCATTTTGTTGTAGAGTTTTTCTATTATTATGGGTTTATATCCATTATTATGAGCAACTGTTTTAACTTTATTGATTTCATTTTGTTGGACTGTGTCACTCATTGATACTTTTTTAATTCGGTGTAGCATTGGTCTGAAATATGCCATTTTTTGTTAGTGGGGGTGGCAAGATGTGTTGTCAGTACTGACATCTGTGGTTGTAGATTTTCTGTAAAATTCTAAATTGATGTTTATTGTTTCTATTACAAATTTTCAGGTCAAGAAAGTTAATGCTTTTATTAATTTCATGTTCCACTGTGAATTTAATATTTTTGTGCACTTTGCTGCTAATGTATCTATTTTATTGCTTGTACCATCAAAAAGCAAGATTGTATCATCAACATATCTTCTGCAGTAGATTATTTTGTTTGAGATGTCTGGTTGGTTGAGAAGAATTTTTGTTCTATATTGTTGATGTAAATGTCAGCTAAGCTACTTCCTGTTGCCAAACCATCTTGTTGTTGAAGCTAAAGTAATTATGCTCTAGAATAAGTGAAAGTATTTCTATGAGTGCACAGATCTCTTTAATATTAATTTTCTTTTATTGAAGCAGATTGTTTCTTATAATTTTAAAAGTCTCATTGACGGGTATGTTCGTGTATAGGTTGACAATGTTTAATGATGCTGATTTAGCTGTTGGTGGGATTTGGATGTCTTTAATTTAGCTTATGAGTCCATGTGTGTTACGTACATTGTAGTTATTTTCAAATGTATACTATTTGATAATGAGGTCTTTTAGTTTATGTCTCATGAAGTATGCAGGGCTGTTTCTTGAGTTAACAATAGGGTGAATGGGATAATATTCTTTATGAACCTTTGGCTGTGCACACAGTTTTGGTGCTGAGGGATTCATTGCTATGCAGTTATGTATATCATATTTGTTTAGTAAAAAGTTACAGTTTTGTAGCAGCTTTCTGAGTTTAGTTTGGAATTTTATTGTAGGATCTGACTTTATTTCAGTAATATTGTTCTATGGAAAAATTGCAAGGTTTTCTCTACGTATTCTCTCTCATGCATTACGATTAACGAATTTCCTTTGTCAGCTTTTACTATAAGTTCTTTACTTTCAGACAGTTTGCTGTTAATACTTTCAAATCTTTAAGTTCATTGTTTTTGCGGGTGTTATATGTTTGTAACTGTTTCATTATCAGTTTACTTGTTTTGTATGCAAGTGCATTTTTCTCACATGTGTCTAGTTTTGCTGTGTCACAAGCAAGTTTTGTGCATGCTATGAGATTTTTAATACTGTGATTATTGAGATTTGTTCCAAGATTATGATTCAGAACTTTACTTAATAAAGTGAGTTCACTGCTGCTAAATTCGATGTCAGTTGTATTAATAACTCTATCAAAAAGTTTGTGTTGGCTTAGCTGTTTGTTTTATCCCACTCTGAACTGTTCAGAGATTTTAAGGTTTCTATTTTCTTTTTGTATTTGGATAAGATAATCTTATGTTCTTTATCTACTTTATCGTCTATGTGCTGTAGAATGTGTGAGAATTGTAAAGGTGAGAGGCTGTGTCCTAGCTGCAGATGCAAGTTGTAGATGATGTTATTTTTCTTTTTTCTTGTATTGCATTTTTATCTCTGTTTTTAGCCATAAATTTTCACATTTTTGCTTAGCAAATCTGGCAACTTTAATTCTGCAGTTAATTTTGACTATGTCACATTTCGGAACTATTTTAAGTGATGTACACTCTTTGTTAAATTTGATGTTAAGAGATGTTTTCATCAGGTTAATTTTATGTTTCTTGAAAGAATGTATATTTCTCATTACCTGGCGAGGTAAGCTTAGTGCAATTTTGTCATATGATGACATGTGTTCGGTATCAAAGGCAAAATACGAACTAATAATTTTTACTGAGACGAGTCAATATAATTCTATGATAATCTGTCTGGATATTCTTTTAGGGCCTGTCTCATAATGGAACTCCTGCAGTATATGTTTAAACAAATAAATATCAAATTTGTCCATTCTAGATCGGCGGCTCCAAATCCAAGATTATAAACAACGGATTTCAGACTTCCAATCGTGTTAATGGTTCAAATGGCTCTGAGCACTATGGGACTTAACTGCTAAGGTCTTCAGTCCCCTAGAACTTAGAACTACTTAAACCTACCTAACCTAAGGACATCACACACATCGATGCATGAGGCAGAATTCGAACCTGCGACCGTAGCGGTGGCGCGCTTCCAGACTGTAGCGCCTAGAACCGCTCGGCCACCACGGCCGGCCAATCGTGTTAAGTTTTCGAATACGTTCGCTCCGTCACAGAAACTGTAATAAAGCTCATCTCTTTAATATCTGTGTTTGCGGTTTGTTTAGCATCTCCGTAATGCTCTCTTGCCAGCTAAACGATCCCTTGAGGAAACGCGCCGCTCTTCGTTGGATCTTCTCTACCTCCTCTATCAGTCCTACATGATAGGAAGAAAATGCATATGTTCAGGAAATTCAAACAATTTGGGAAGGTGCAGTCTTTGAACCCTATATATCAGTTCCATCAATAGTATATGGCTCCATCCCAGATTGCCTTCTCTAATTGAAACTCGTTAACACTCAAACATCAATTTAACTAATGCTCCAACCAAAACGCTGTCGTGTAAAAACCAGTGCTATACTACTGCTAATGTATTATTTTAGACCACTGAAAGTATAGTGTTACACATTGTTTTGTAAAGAACTACTTTGTTTAAATCATTGTAAAGTGATTTACATGATTTGTTTACTGATGAAATTGTTTTACACGATGAAAATGTAGATGTAAACAAACAAACGCATCGTGTGCCACGTATCCAGTGCTGCCTAGCGGTTTAGTCCACTTTGCCTCCAGTTTGTCCCTTGGTACCAATTTGAACTTTTCTCGTGACTGAGAACACTGACGAGATACGAAGTACCCAATGAATAATTTTATATGATTGACGTAACACTGGTAAGCCATATTCTACTCATTGTAATGTCTCTAATGTAACATGTTGTCATAGCTTCTGATGCCAATTTTGTGTGATATTTTATAGCCTTTGAAAACGAGAGAATGTGGAAAGCATAAGCTGATTTTGGAAATAACAAAAAGCCTGCTGAAGACATTACAAAACTTATTCAAATATATCAGTAACTTTCTCCCTTTTATCCTTGTTATATTAAAAATATTTTGTTTTACACTAAATACAATAGTCTGACTATAAATGTGTTATTTCTGATTAAGAAAAAGCTTTTGCATGTGAGGCTCGCTGTAATAATTCGTAGTGTCTGAAGTAATCAGTTTAGAAACTTTTATCGACGTATAGCAATATCCATCTTTTGTCTGACATTGTTACGTTCCTCTTCACCCTTCCTGTTCCTAGCGGCAAGCTGTTAAGGCGCATGTAGCAACGTAAGTTTCCTTCAATCGAGAACAATACTCATTTTTGCTCAAACATTGTGCCATGTCATTTTATTTTGTGCACCTAATACCCTTGATATGCTACTGATATGTTTTACAGTGGAAATTCGGGTCAGTCTGTATGAAGGCGAATATCCGGCTTGCACGATGTCTGTTGAGCCATCATTACGGCTGTCTCATTCAGATCACTACGTAGTGTAGTAATTATTCAGAACCTGCCTACTTTTCAATTCGCGGGGCCCGATTTACAATATTGGTGCACTTGAGAGACTGGAAGATCATACGGTCTTGAAAATAAGAAGGAAGTTATTCCCGCAACTTGATATTTCAGCACCTGTATTGCTAAAGTAAAAAAAAAAAAAAAAACAAATAGCGGTTAAAAAAGTAGGTTTTCCGTATTCAAAATAACACAGCTGCGGAGCCATCTCTCCGTCCTCTACGACACGGGGGAAAAGTGGGCGATGTGGAAATGTTTGCAATACTGGTGATTATTTTACGTTGAGAGTTGCAATCCAAATATGTGGGAAGTGGTACTGTGTGTTTAACGCTTAGCTTACCGGTAAGATGTTATTAGTCTCTTTGACAGCACGCGCAATGGTTCTGCAAATGAGCTGTGGGAAATTACAGCAGAGAAATATTATATCAGTAGCACTGAATCTCAAAAGATACCACCGCTACAACCTCTGGTAACACATGCCAACAGAGAAAAATGTACGTGGGACGAAACAAATACCTTTTAACTGTATTAACCACTCTGATAATGAGAACGACAGTGAAAAACTTAAATTAGCTGAAAGTTGAGTAGGGACAGTTAATTATTATAATTATATTTTATTAGTTTCATTGTCAATCCCGTCCCATATAGGCTTCGAAACCCCACTGATGGTAGACAGAGTGATGGCGTTTCATGCAGCAGTAGCTATGTGTATTCTGTCGCTATTTTTAGCACGGTCTCATAGCATCAAGCGAAAGGGGAACGGGAAGTAAGGAGCGGAGCACGTTTCATTAAGGGTAGTTTCAGTCTATTACAAGCTGTGATCTGTTCGTGTGCTGGAAGATCATATTACTGAAGTGTAGTTTGTGCACATGGTCATTGTAAGTTCTGCGATTCAATATGCCTTTCAAATGTGTAACAGTTCTCACAATTTTGGCTACATTTGTGGACAGACTACACTGTAATCGCAAATGAGGCCAAAAACGCCATATAATAGGAAGGTGCGCAGATTGTGCTTTGGATGGGAAATTGGGGACCAGGGCAAGTTCAAAATGGTTCAAATGGCTCTCAGCACTATGCGACTCAACTTCTGAGGTCATCAGTCGCCTAGAACTTAGAACTAATTAAACCTAACTAACCTAAGGACATCACACACATCCATGCCCGAGGCAGGATTCGAACCTGCGACCGTAGCGGTCACGCGGTTCCAGACTGAAGCGCCTTTAACCGCACGGCCACACCGGCCGGCTGACCAGGGCAAGTCCTGGTATCCTCATGAATGTTGCATATCTTGAGTCTCGAGTGTTCAATCGTGGGTGCAACGAAAAGTTCTTCCAAGGGATTTGATATAGCAATGATCTGGCGAGAACCATCATACCATGTGAATATCTGTTACTTATTTATGACTACTCCATCAACACATGGTATTTCCAGCAAAAAAAGACTTCCTTGACATACCCTAACATACCTAAACATACGGAGATCTTGATAGTGAAACTAGTGCTGCAACGTCCCTTTTCAAGGCCTCATTCTTCGGAAGATCTTGATTTTGTGTGTACCGATGAGTCTACAGAGATTCACAAAGTACCACAGTGTGAGCTTAATATCCTAGTGAGAGATCTGAAACTGCCGAAAGATGAAGGTGAGCTGTTGGTCTCAAGGCTACAACAGTGGAATTGTCTTGGGAAATGTGACGGCAGTCTGAATCCGCCATATCTCATTCCTTCCAGTTTTTGGAAATTGGTACTTTGTTGTGATGCAAGGGGAATAATGGCATCTATGGGAATTGACTGTAAAACTGATCCGCGTGGCTTATTTATCGACTCCTCCAAATTAAGTCTCAAGTCTGTGCTACTGTATAACGGCAATTTGTTCCCATCGATTCCGATTGGGTATGCACCCTACATGAAAGAAACATATGGCAACATGAAATAATTACTATTGCAATTGAAATATGACAATATTACACGTCAGATTTCCGGGATCAAAAGTCACAGGTATATTCCTGTACATGGGATACAACACGGCTATACGAAATTCTATTGCTTCCTGTGCCTCTGCAACAGTCATGCCAAAGCACTTCATTGTAAACAGAAAGACTGGTCTAAGCGCCAATCACTTGAATCAGATCACACTATGTTATGCACAAAGCACTTGCCAAATCGAAGAACATGATTCTCCCTACTTTTCATATAAAATTTGGCTTAATGAAAAACTTCGTTAAGGCCAAGGGGAAAACTGATGAAGCATTTCTCCCTCTGAGCGAGAGATTTCCATTCCTAGCGATGCGAAAATAAGAGAGGGGATTTTCTTGTGCCGCCAGATACGCAAACTGCACAAAAATAAACATTTCAACGAAAACCTGACAGGTGATGAAAAGTTATCTTACGATGCATTGGTCGAAAATCAACAAACTATCTAGGACATAAGAGCGTAGAAAACTATAAGGTTCTTGTAGAAAATCTTCTGCACAGCTAAAATAAACTGGGGTGCTACACGTTCTTTTCCTAGATTCCCACTCGGACATCTTTCTTGACAACTATGATAGTGTAACCGACGAGGTGGGTGCACGTATCCACCAGCAAATTTAAGACATGGAAATGTGATACCAGGGAAAGCGGAGTACATCATTGTTAGCCGATTACTGCTGGACACTAAGTCAGGGAGTCACCGGCAGAAAACTCCAAATGCCGGGCTAAGCGGTTGCACGTTCAGTCAACTTTCTTCGAGGGATAACACCAAAGTAAATAAATGTGTAAGCCTGTATAGGCAATAATGTTGTTATAAATTCAAAATAAGAGCTAGTCTCACATTTGCATTAACATTTTCTCTATCAGCACCTCCGAAGACTTAAAGATTAACTGTTTTAATGCCAGTTACAAAGAAAAGTAAAATTTTGTTGCCTACCGTAACCTGCATCGTCATTTTGATCGTTTGTCCAGTTATATGTGGAAATTTTCTCATTGTATCCTGTCATCTGTAGAGAAGTTGCAGTTGGAATTATACAAGGGCCATTTCACAAGTTCTTCACACTATAAGGTGGAACTGAAGAAAATATTCTTTTTCCAAAATAGCCTTCCAGACCTTCAATACAATCTCCATTGTTTTTATGACGGCTTCTCGAAGTTTTGTTAACTTCAGTATTTTGGATAGGGCACCTTCATTATTGATCTCTCTGATTATTGGGGACATCTACTGAAAGCTTCATCAATTGTATTAAAACTTTTTCCTCAGAGTTGTTTCTTAAATTTGGGAAACAAATCAGTGTCTGGCTTTCTCATATCAGGACTGTATGGTGGATGGTGACGGATTTCGCTCGTTGGTAGGGAAACATAAGGTTTAGCGTAATGGTGCAAAATGAGGGTACTAGCTGCAAGTATGTATAGATATTTTTCAGGAGCAACTTACAGCACGCTCCAGTTATAAACACCCTCTGGGGCACTCTGTCTGTAGCTATATCTATTCACAGCTGCCACTCCAATCATGTCAGTTGCCAAGTTTCAGCTTTCATTATTTGTGGTGGAAATTTTTTTTGCTTCGAGGATCAGAATTTTTTCATTCTGACGTCTGAGGCTTCAGTTCTGACTCGTAATTTCATATCCGGTTTTCATCAAGTGCACCAAGAAACTGTTCTACCATATTTCGATGTTGTTGTTGTTGTGGTCTTCAGTCTTGAGACTGGTTTGATGCAGCTCTCCATGCTACTCTATCCTGTGCAAGCTTCTTCGTCTCCCAGTACCTACTGCAACCTACGTCCTTCTGAATCTGTGTAGTGTATTCAGCTCTTGGTCTCCCTCTACAATTTTTACCCTCCACGCTGCCCTTCAATACTAAATTGGTGAGCTGTTGATGCCTCAGAACATGTCCTACCAACCGATCCCTTCTTCTAGTCAAGTTGTGCCACAAACTCCTCTTCTCCCCAATCCTATTCAATATTTCGTCATTAGTTATGTGATCTACGCATCTAATCTTTAGCATTCTTCTGTAGCACCACATTTCGAATGCTTGTATTCTTTTCTTGTCCAAACTATTTATCGTCCATGTTTCACTTCCATACCATACAAATGCATTCCGAAACGACTTCCTGACAAACAAATTTTTATTCTTCAGAAACGCTTTCCTCACCATTGCCAGTCTACATTTTATATCCTCTCTACTTCCACCATCATCAGTTATTTTGCTCCCCAAATAGGAAAACTCCTTTACCATTTTAAGTGTCTCATATCCTAATCTAATTCCCTCAGCTTCACCTGACTTAATTCAACTACATTCTATTATCCTCATTTTGATTTTGTTGATGTTCATCTTATATCCTCCTTTCAAGACACTGTACATTCCGCTCAACTGCTCTTCCAAGTCGTTTGCTGTCTCTGACAGACTTATAATGTCATCGGCGAACCTCAAAGTTTGTATTACTTCTCCATAGATTTTAATACCCACTCCGAATTGTTCTTTTGTTTCCTATACTACTTGCTCAATATACAGATTGAATAACATAGGGAAGAGACTACAACCCTGTCTCACTCCCTTACCAACCACTGCTTCCCTTTCATGTCGCTCGACTCTTATAACTGCCATCTGGTTTCTGTACAAATTGTAAATAGCCGTTCGCTCCCTGTATTTTACCCCTGCCAGATTCAGAATTTGAAAGAGAGTTTTCCAGTAAACATTGTCTTAACCCTAGAGAGATAAGCCTCTACATCCATATATTTGTCTATCAGCCATCCTTGCTTAGCCATCTTGCGCTTCCTGTCGATCTCATTTTTGAGACGTTTGTATTCCTTTTTTCTGCTTCATTTACTGCATTTTTATATTTTCTCCTTTCATCAATTAAATTCAATATTTCTTCTGTTACCCAAGGATTTCTACTGGCCCTCGTCTTTTTACCTACTAGATCCTCTGCTGCCTTCGCTACTTCATCCCTCGAATTTACCCATACTTCTTCTACTGTATTTCTTACCCCCATTCCTGTCAATTGTTCCCTACTCTCTTCCTTAAAGTCTGTACAACCACTGGTTTAGTTAGTTTATCCACGTCCCATCTCTTTAAATTCCCACCTTTTGCAGTCTCTTCAGTTTTATTCTACAGTTCATAACCAATAGATTGTGGTCAGAGTCCACATCTGCCCCTCGAAATGTCATACAATTTAAAACCTGTTTCCTAAATCTCTGTCTTACCATTATTTAATCTATCTGATACCTTGTAGTATATCCAGGCTTTTTCCGTGTATACAACCTCCTTTCATGATTCTTGAACGAAGTGTTGGCTATGATTTAGTTATGCTCTGTGCAAAAGTCAACCAGACGGCTTCCTCTTTCAATTCTTATCCCCAATCCATATTCACCTACTACGTTTCCTTCTCTCCAATTTCCTACTATCGAATTCCAGTCACCCATGACTATTAAATTTTCGTCTCCCTTCACCACCTGAATAATTTCTTTTATCTCATCGTACATTTCATCAATTTCAATTTTTCGATAACGTTGGTGAAATCCTTCTGGGATTATTTTGTGACCTACTTTCTGCTCTTCACTCAGATCGTGTGGAATCTATCTGGATTCAACTTTCCTCATCTTTAACTTCTCTATTATGATTCTATAATCTTACGTGAAGGGCATTCTGGCCTCATATGCAGTTTCGTCATATGTTTTTCGTCGCTCTCTCAAAACGTCATTAACAGTAACTTGATAGGCACAGATTCTTGTAGTTGATGGCCTTCCACTTCTTGGGCTGTCCATAGAGCTTAGCTGACCTTCGTGGAAATAAGCAAACCACAGTGATACGGTGCGACAATTTCTGTACGGTTCTTTCCAGGTAGGGATGTGATTTTTATCTAGGAACGCTGGCAACTGCGTGTAATATGACCTGATTTCGTTTCAGCTCCCTCTTTAAAACTACGAGTAAGTTATTCACGACACAGTCACGCGAACCAACAAACACGTATCTAAATCTCTGTATCTAAGTTGAATGAGTCACAATACATCACTGGTAACTGTTTATGAGTATCATAATATGGCCTGCAGTACGGCAGTAGTCTTTGACATAATATGTGAAACGTAAAAGTCGTAAATTTTGTGCTTTTCCCTGGATGATAGTTGAACAGCGAAACCTGTCGGGATAAAAGGTAAAATTCCATACAGCAAAGTAAACATTTTCTAAAATATATATGACCGTCACGCCCAATGTTTTACGAATAACTGAGATGAATTTCATCTTGATCACGTGTTCGTAACGGTCGTGCATGCGCAGTGTGACCCCCGTAGTTGACACAGTGAAGTTGTAAGTACTGTGTTTGTATGTTGGCTGCGCTTTAGACTGTTAATGTCGCTGACAGCGTTCTGCGCCCTCGGCAAGAGATTCTGTGGTTGGACGGACTAGCAGTTAGCGAGAGGGTAGGGAAGTGTATGGACACGATTTTCTTACTGGAGACTCTGTGTTGGCAGGACATGCATTGTAAAGTGAGATGATAAGATCTGTTTATAACAAAATACGCATGGAAATGTATGAGGATGGATATATGGTTGATAATACAGGGTTATTACAAATGATTGAAGCGATTTCACAGCTCTACAATAAGTTTATTATTTGAGATATTTTCACAATGCTTTGCACACACATACAAAAACTCAAAAAGTTTTTTTACGCATTCGCAAATGTTCGATAAGTGCCCCTGTAGTGATTCGGCAGACATGAAGCCGATAATCAAGTTCCTCCCACACTCGGCGCAGCATGTCCCCATCAATGAGTTCGAAAGCATCGTTGATGCGAGCTCGCAGTTCTGGCACGTTTCTTGGTAGAGGAGGTTTAAACACTGAATCTTTCACATAACCCCACAGAAAGAAATCGCATGGGGTTAAGTCGGGAGAGCGTGGAGGCCATGACATGAATTGCTGATCATGATCTCCACCACGACCGATCCATCGGTTTTCCAATCTCCTGTTTAAGAAATGCCGAACATCGTGATGGAAGTGCGGTGGAGCACCATCCTGTTGAAAGATGAAGTCAGCGCTGTCGGTCTCCAGTTGTGGCATGAGCCAATTTTCCAGCATGTCCAGATACACGTGTCCTGTAACGTTTTTTCCGCAGAAGAAAAAGGGGCCGTAAACTTTAAACCGTGCGATTGCACAAAACACGTTAACTTTTGGTGAATTGCGAATTTGCTGCACGAATCCGTGAGGATTCTCTACCGCCCAGATTCGCACATTGTGTCTGTTCACTTCACCATTAAGAAAAAATGTTGCTTCATCACTGAAAACAAGTTTCGCACTGAACGCATCCTCTTCTATGAGCTGTTGCAACCGCGCCGAAAATTCAAAGCGTTTGACTTTGTCATTGGGTGTCAGGGCTTGTAGCAACTGTAAACGGTAAGGCTTCTGCTTCAGCCTATTCCATAAGATTTTCCAAACCGTCGGCTGTGGTACGTTTAGCTCCCTGCTTGCTTTGTTCGTCGACTTCCGCGGGCTACGCGTGAATCTTGCCCGCACGCGTTCAACCATTTCTTCGCTCACTGCAGGCCGACCCGTTGATTTCCCCTTAAAGAGGCATCCAGAAGCTTTAAACTACGCATACCATCGCCGAATGGAGTTAGCAGTTGGTGGATCTTTGTTGAACTTCGTCCCGAAGTGTCGTTGCACTGTTATGACTGACTGATGTGAGTGCATTTCAAGCACGACATACGCTTTCTCGGCTCCTGTCGCCATTTTGTCTCACTGCGCTCTCGAGAGCTCTGGCGGCAGAAACCCGAAGTGCGGCTTCAGCCGAACAAAACTTTGAGTTTTTCTACGTATCTGTAGTGTGTCGTGACCATATGTCAATGAATGGAGCTACAGTGAATTTATGAAATCGCTTCAATCATTTGTAATAGCCCTGTATTTCGGCAGTGGAATTATTGACAGCCGGCCGGAGTGGTCGGGCGGTTCTAAGCGCTACAGTCTGGAGCCGAGCGACTGCTATGGTCGCAGGTTCGAATCCTGCCTCGGGCATCGATGTGTGTGGTGTCCTTAGGTTAGTTATGTTTAAGTAGTTTTAAGTTCTAGCGGACTGATGCCCTCAGTCCCATAGTGCTCACAGCCAGTTGAACCAATTATTGACAACTATAATTTTAGGAACTGGATGTCACATGAAGAAGGTAAATTTTTGTAAATACATTGTTTGCTCTTGAACAAAATCATCCGTTTGGTAATCATATGCCCCTTAGTAGTTAGAATCGATTTGGTTACTATGAAGATTTGCTGTAAGGTAAGTGACTTATGAAAAAGAATTGGTTTTCCACTTTCGTGATTTGCAACTGGAATGAGTTAAGGCAATTAACAGAGTTAGAGGTAGTTTCAAAGTGTCTGCAGAGACACAAATTACACCCAGTCATCACAAGGCAGAGAAAATCCCGGTTCCCTCCGGGAATCGAACCCGGGAACGAGCTGCGGACAGTCTTGTTTGGTCCATGGTGTTTCCGCCTCTACTGTTCCTTCCAGTACAAAGTTAAGAAGGTTCTACTGAAAGTCCACGAGTCATTTTAATTATGGTGTCTTAATCTTCTAGTTAGGCATTAGTGCCATTTTCACGTAAAAAAAAATGGCTCTGAGCACTATGGGACTCAACATCTTAGGTCATAAGTCCCCTAGAACTTAGAACTACTTAAACCTAACTAACCTAAGGACATCACACACACCCATGCCCGAGGCAGGATTCGAACCTGCGACCGTAGCAGTCCCGCGGTTCATTTTCACGTAAAATTTTTAACATTCCAATTAGTTTTCTTCCACAGCAACCCTTGGTACTTGACACATTGAAACCTTCCCGTCTCCTCTATATATCTCTTTTGTTACGCAACCTTCCCTTTTACAATATCCTGTGAAACCTTCCATTTGGATTTCTACCTCTTGCTTAATAATAACAATTGAAATCTTCCCTTTGAAATTAATTCTCTTTCTCAATCTTCTCATACAAATTTAAATGCTGCTTATTAAAATTTATTTTCTGATTGTTTCGACGAAACATAGAATGTGTCGTCGTCATGGCCCTCAGTCGTTATCTACAATAACCCGAAACTGTTCCTTACCTTTTTTTTACTGTTACTGGATCGCCATCCGACTCCTACATCGAACTGCGACATGAATATACTTATTCTGTTTTACTATACTCTATTAGCTGCTGGTGGGATTTCATAATAAGTGGCTGTATTTAATACCAAAGCTGGCGTTATTCTTTAATAGCAAAGCTGACAGTATTCTATAATTAATTTGACTGAAATTACGTAATTCATAGTTAAACTTTATCTTGATAACAATGAAATATTGCAAAGTTTTACGTTGATGGTTTTTTGGGATGGATTGTAATCAGTAATGTAATATTGCTGCCAAAAATATATTATATTGTGAATGAAATAATTTTACAAACGTTCAAATGGGACATACTTTTTTCAATAATCTTACAACTAGCAATGCGCAAACATACCTTCAGTAGTCTTGAGTTTCTTAAAAAAATTAATTCAAAAATATTAGTTCCTCTTATGATAATAGTTAGTTGATGTCTCTGTACATCCGCTTATAATCTCTTGTAAATCACAGCTGGTGGCTGGCAGGCACACCGCTCCGCTCAATCTTTCGCTTGACACCTGCTACCGACTCGCTTCACATCTCGCTTACTACTGACTTCCTACGAACGCTAAAGTGCGGTCTCTCCTGCCAACAATGCTTTCTGGTGCAGACAGTCCCTGCTACCATTACAAAATGTATCAATGCGCGGTCTTTCCCGCTCTTTTCTTAAAATGTATCCATACGCTGTCTCTCCCACCCTTTTTAAAAATATATCAATGTGCTGTCTCCCTTGCCAACAATACTTTGGTGCAGACATTGCCTGCTACCACAATTATTTCCAACATGACAAATGTTAATTATTCCTACTTAATCCTATTAATAAAATATAAAAATCTTTCATAAACTGTGGTTTGACAATAGACAACAGAAATACACGCGTCTTACAACATGTAACACAAGACGAGTGATACGTCTCCTTAATGTACTACAGTCACCTGAAGATAAACTGACAGTTCGAAGGAGGTAGTACCAACCAAAAATAAAATGAATTTAATATGAATCTTATTCCTTCGTGAAAGGTATGTCAGCTGGTATGTTTTAAGAAAAGTCAATTTACATTCTCTAGTAAATGTTATATATGGTTGATGACTAGTTTCAGTCGTCCATCTTATTATCTGATCATTCATCAAACGAAATTGCTTAGGTGAAAGTGTTCATCTAGGAATTATAAAACAAAGGAATTCTATTACACCAGTCTCAGAACCCTAATCGTCGTTTTTTTTAATCACTAAAGCCAGTTCGATGAACTGAACTGCTGTCAGTAATATATAGTGTACTAACAGAAACGGTCGTGAAGATCTGAAGTGAACTGAACTGGATTTTGTAATGTGTTATGCAGGATAGGAAACGGCCACAGAAGTTGTACGGCTGGTGTGTCGGACCTCTTATATCTCATAAGTTTTAACTGATCACCGTTTGTTGAAACTAAGATCTGAAGGTGATTATTGATTGATTATTGATGATGGATGCTTGTTCTCTTTCATTTATGATATGCAACTGAGTCCGTGAAAATAGAATTTTCTTAAAAGGATTGAAATATTTCAGCAGTTCTGGGACGGATAGCTGTTCACAACTTTCAACATAATTTCCGTGGTGTCATCATGCTTGACGGCAACACCTAACAATCACTAATGCGTCATACTTTCCGCCAGCGACTTTTTCAGCGATGAGGTCACGTGATTTTGTTTCATAAAGCATATCTTGACTTTTGCCTGTATTAGATTTAATATGTTCGTCAAATAATGGCACAATATTTTACAAAATACAGGAGTGCATACACGTTGTCCCCGTAGCCACTATTTTCTGCATCGTTCTCTACTTTCAGAACCTCTGAGCCCGTTAACGCATGCACCTATAATAGACAGATTCCTCTTTTAAAGGTTTATTTACTTCTGAAATGTATATTTCTTGAAATTTTACTTAGTTTTATGCTACGATGTAAATAGGCATTTACGATTATTTTAAAAAAAGCACTTTTATGAGAAAGGGAATGGTTGTATTTTCAGTGCTTTTCATGTTGTCAAACTGTATTACGAAAAAGAACTAAAGACATCCTGTGTCTTTGCATGTGGACACAGACAAGATAAAACCGCATTAAAGTAAACAGAAATAAGAATCATTTGCTTCAACGTGATCTACATGTTTGACAGTATTTGAGATTATTTGTAGAATTCTGTGCACATTAAAGTTATAACTGTATTGAACTGATTCATATATTCATGGGGTTGTGAGTCATGTTTCTTAAAACTTATAAAACGACGCGATGACCATGTTATAGTTTAGGAATGTTCTGTCCTCCAAAGCCTAATGACCCCTTGGATTCGTAACATTCCAATACTGCATCACGAAATTTATTTATATGAGGCATTTATTAGGAATAAGGACATTAGTATGATGAAATGCAGTAATGGTGATTTCTGTGAAAAATATCAATGTAGACTCTTACATATGTTTTTCAGAAAAACTGGAATTTTTTATGCAGTTTTTACTATCGAGAAAATTTTCCTAATAAAACCACTTTTTTACTTGAAAGAGACTATGATTTTCATTTAGGTTGCAGTTAAAGAAAGTGTCATTTCTGAAGAGAACTACCAGATAAATTTAGCACTGGTGGAACTGATCCATCAGAACCTTGTTGATCTGTGTAGAAATTTAGAATAATGTTGCAGTCCAGCTTGTACAGTTATTGTACAGCTGTGTTGCGCCGCGGCCCCTGGAATCTACTTTTCCGTTATCGCAGGGATTGCAACGCCACTACGGCCGCACGGTGATTATGCTTCTGGATTATTCAGGTTGTTAGCAACTTGCTACACCATGCCAGGGCACATAACTTTCACGTAATTGCGTAGTCGCAGAATGCCACGGGGCACGAAAAGATCTTGATATATATTTCAGAAGAAGTTTTATAATAGCAAGTACAGAGAAGATATCTTGCCATCTCATTCCTTTACTTCCTCCGATCTTCCTGCTCTTGTTAGTCTCTGTTTACAGCATTCTGAAAATTAAAAACGCGCTTACGGAAACGCAAAAAAAAAAAAAAAGAGAGAAATAGTGCAGTGTATTTCTAGCATTTGCACTGTACATTTCAGTACGAAACCTAATTGCCTAATTGTATTGAATGCACATATAAATTGCAAACGGTGTCCACTATGATGTAAGAGAGGACTCAGGATGCCTGATTTTTTTTAGTTTAAACAAATGCAGAAATACTTAGAAAATTTACATGTTATTCAGAAATTCCCATTACAAACTTCTAGGACTTCAAGACGGGAGCGTGAGCATGATATTCTGAATAGGAATCCATGCCCAGAAATGTATCATTTACGTTGTATGACAGTTTCAATTCAGAGGTTTAACTCATCCACTTCTGCATGAGAAATCGAGTTATGCTTGACGCAGTACAGTTATTAGGTAATATTCGAAAGGAAACATAACGAAACATTCAGTAATCATTTAAGTACATTCGTCTGTATCGGGTTCTTTTTTGTTTTGGAATAATGTAAACTGAACACGTGATGTTTCAGTGTTAATACAAACAGGTGTGCATAAGTGATAAATGGACGATTCGTTACGTTTCTTTTAGAAATGTTACCTCTTAATTGTACTCGCCACGCCTATTTCAGTTCGTCAAGCAGAAGTGGAGAAATTAAACATCTGAATTGATACCGCTTAGAACGGAAATGGTACGTTTCAGGACGCGTGTTGCTATTCGAAATGTTATGTACTCACTCCCCTTTATTCAAGGCCTAGAAGTTAGTACGGGGAATTTCCGAACACCCTGTACAAATAAACAACGATGTAGTAGTGCAAGTTAAATTTTGTATATAGTAGCCGGTCTTCCTATTAGAAACATGAGATAATTGCATTGAGTCACTGTGAGGTATTGTCAGATATTAGAATGAGAACTTTTACATGAAATTACGTTTACAATCTTTGTTGCTACACAGTCTAGTCAATCACAGGCGAAGCTCTGTATTAGTTAAGGAACTACAGTTCCTTATTTCTTCGTTCAAAGGAAGTAGAAAACTGATCCGATTCAGCATCATCTGATAAACGGTTTCGTCTGAAGGATCAAATTGCTCATTTGATACTTCTGGCTTATGAACATAACAAATCTAACAAAGCTACGGAAAGTATCACGTTTAAATTTGTACAACTTAGGAAACCTGTTTTCAATTTTAAAACCTCTAGTTATGTAGTTAATTGGCAGTGAGGAAGAACATCCCACAGTGTTGGTGTTTGGAGCACACTATTTCGAGGAACAGAAACATGGATCGTCGGAACTCGAGGGAACAGGTAACTAGCAACGTCGCGGAATTGTGCTACTACTTTGACGATATTACTGGGAAGTTGCATGCCGCGTCCAGGGACGTGCTCGTCTTTCCCACCGGCAGAGTGTAATTTTGAGTGCGTTGTCGAGCTGGAACCTTGAGAGTGGGCGGTTTAGTCAGCTGCTGCAGGAAGATCTGCAGCAGATAGGCAGTTGGTGCAGAGAGTGGCAGCTGACCCTTAAGATAGACAAATGTAATGTATTGCGAATACATAGAAAGAAGGATCCTTTATTGTATGATTATGTGATAGCAGAACAAACACTGGTAGCAGTTACTTGTGTAAAATATCTGGGAGTATGCGTGCAGAGCGATTTGATGTGAAATGATCATATAAAATTAATTGTTGGTAAGGCGGGTGCCAGGTTGAGATTGCCGGCCGCGGTGGTCTAGCGGTTCTAGGCGCTCCGTCCGGAACCGCGCGACTGCTACGGTCGCAGGTTCGAATCCTGCCTCGGGCATGGATGTGTGTGATGTCCTTAGGTTACTTAGGTTTAAGTAGTTCTAAATTCTAGGGGACTGATGACCACAGATGTTAAGTCCCATAGTGCTCAGAGCCATTTGAACCATTTGAACCAGGTTGAGATTCATTGGGAAAGTTCTTAGAAAGTGTACTCTATCAACAAAGGAGGTGGCTTACAAAACACTCTTTCGACCTATACTTGAGTACTGCTCATCAGTGTGGGATCCGTACCAGGTCTGGTTGACAGAGGAGATAGAGAAGATCCAAAGAAGAGCGGCGCGTTTCGTCACGGGGTTATTTGGTAAGGTTGATAGCGTTACGGCGATGTTTACCAAACTCAAGTGGCAGACTCTGCAAGAGAGGGGCTCTGCATCGCGGTATAGCTTGCTGTCCAGGTTTCGAGAGTGGGCGGTTCTCGGTGAGGTATCGAATATATTGCTTCGCCCTACTTATAGCTCCCGAGGAGATCACGAATGTAAAATTAGAGAGATTCGAGCGCGCACGGAGGCTTTCCGGCAGTCGTTCTTCTCGCGAAGCATGCGCGACTGGAACAGGAAAGGGCGGTAATGACAGTGGCACGTAAAATGTGCCCTCCGCCACACACCGTTGGGTGGCTTGCGGAGTATAAATGTAGATGTAGATGTAGAATCAGCGTGTTCTGGGCAAACCCAAGCGCGAAGGCCTTGAGAAGTTGACCAGCTGGGCGTCACCACGGCCAGTGCGGGACATGTTTGCTGTGTGGACACAACAGCCTCGTGGACAGGTTGGTGTCGTTTCCTGGATGGACAGACGGCGAGATTCTCCACAGAGGTCCGTGGTTGTTATGTGAAAAGTTGTGGTTGTATATTGCTTGCCCGCAGGCAATGCGGGTGTGTTCGCAGCGACCAGCAGCAATCTTGTCAGCTTAAAATACAGTTGGGAAGCTCATCAGACGTATTCCACTGAGAGTTGTCTCCCCTCTTTTAATGAGTTTAGGGAAGAAAAGTTTTGTCATGGCTGCAGCGATCTTATTCCGTTTATTTGGGTTATCACAATTTATTGATGAGGGACGCAGTTCATTGTTAAATGTAGTTAAGACATTACTACAAGTACACAAAAATCAATCTGTGGCTGTTTCTCTTACGGAGAACATTCTTATATCCGTGCCTGGTATTTTCCATTTCATTCAAAGTATTATTTCAGTGACACTTGGGGTGTTTTTCAGTTCCACACAGATTATTTCTTAGGTACGTTCTAATTGTGTAAAGTAGATTATCTTACGTTAACGTTATGTGTCCCCCCGCTCCCCCCCACCCCCCCCCCCCCCCCCCACCCATTATCCATGGACCTTGCCGTTGGTGGGGAGGCTTGCGTGCCTCAGCCGTACCGAAGGTGCCACCACAACGGAGGTGTATCTGTTGAGAGGCCAGACAAACGTGTGGTTCCTGAGGAGGGGCAAAAGCCTTTTCAGTAGTTGCAGGGGCAACAGTCTGGATGAGTGACTGATCTGGCCCTGTAACAATAACCAAAACGGCCTTGCGGTGCTGGTACTGCGAACGGCTGAAAGCAAGGGGAAGCTACAGCCGCAATTATTCCCGAGAGCATGCTGCTTTACTGTATAGTTAAATGACGATGGCGTCCTCTTGGGTAAAATATTCCGGAGGTAAAATAGTCCCCTATTCGGATCTCCGGGCGGGGACTACTCAAGAGCCGTGCGGTTAAAGGCGCTGCAGTCTGGAACCGCAAGACCGCTACGGTCGCAGGTTCGAATCCTGCCTCGGGCATGGATGTTTGTGATGTCCTTAGGTTAGTTAGGTTTAACTAGTTCTAAGTTCTAGGGGACTAATGACCTCAGCAGTTGAGTCCCATAGTGCTCAGAGCCCAACTACTCAAGAGGACGTCGTTATCAGGAGAAAGAAAACTGGCGTACTACGGATCGGAGCACGGAATGTCAGATCCCTTAATCGGGCAGGTAGGTTAGAAAATTTAAAAACGGAAATGTATAGGTTAAAGTTAGATATAGTGGGAATTAGTGAATTTCGGTGGCAGGAGGAACAAGCCTTTTGGTCACGTGAATACAGGGTTATAAATACAAAATCAAATAGGGGTCATGCAGGAGTAGATTTAATAATGAATAAAAAATAGGAGTGCGGCTAAGCTACTACAAACAGCATAGTGAACGCATTATTGTGGCCAAGATAGACACGAAGCACACGCCTACTACAGTAGTACAAGTTTATATGCCAACTAGCTCTGCAGACGATGAGGAAATTGATGAAATATATGATGAGATAAAAGAAATTATTCAGGTAGTGACGGGGAACGAAAATTTAATAGTCATGGGTGACTGGAATTCGACAGTAGGAAAAAGGAGAGAAGGAAACATAGTAGGTGAATATGCATTGGGGCTAAGAAATGAAAGAGGAAGCCGTCTGGTAGAATTTTGCAAAGAGCATAGGTTAATCATAGCCAACACTTCGTTCAAGAATCATAAAAGAGGGTTGTATACATGGAAGAATCCCGGAGATACTAAAAGGTATCAGACAGATTATATAACGGTAAGACAGAGATTAAGTAACCAGGTTTTAAATTGCAAGACATTTCCAGGTTCAGATGTGGACTCTGACCACAATCTATTGGTTATTAACCGTAGATTAAAACTGAAGAAACTGCAAAAAGGTCGGCATTTAAGGAGATGGGACCTGGATAAACTGAAAGAACCAGAGGTTGTACAGAGTTTCAGGGAGAGCATAACCGAACAATGGACAGCAATGGGGGAAAGAAGTACAGTAGAAGAAGAATGGGTAGCTTTGAGGGATGAAGTAATGAAGGCAGCACATGATCAAGTAGGTAAAAAGACGAGCGCTAGTGGAACTCCTTGGGTAACAGAAGTAAAATTGAATTTAATTGATGAAAGGAGAAAATATGAAAATGCAGTAAATGAAGCAGCAAAAAGGAATACAAACGTCTCAAAAATGAGATCGACAGGAAGTACAAAGTGGCTAAGCAGGGATAGCTAGAGGACAAATTTAAGGATGTAGGGGCCTATCTCACTATGGGTGAGATAGATACTGCCTACAGGAAGATTAAATAGACCTTTGGAGATAAGAGAACTACTTGCATGAATATCAAGAGCTCAGATGGAACCCAGCTCTAACCAAAGAAGGGAAAGCAGAAAGGTGGAAGGAATATATAGAGGGTCTATACAAGGGCGATGTAATTGAGGACAATATTATGGAAATGGAAGAGAAAGTAGATGAAGATGAAATGGGAGATACGATACTGCGTGAAGAGTTTGACAGAGTACTGAAAGACCTAAGTTGAAACAAGACCCCGGGAGTAGACAACATTCCATTAGAACTACTGACGGCCTTGGGAGAGCCAGTCCTGACAAAACTCTACCATCTGGGGAGAAAGATGTATGATACAGGCGAAATACCCTCAGAGTTTAAGAAGACTATAATAATACCAATCCCAAAGATAGCAGGTGTTGACAGATGTGAAAATTATCGAACTATCAGTTTAATAAGTCACAGCTGCAAAGTACTAACACGAATTCTTTACAGACGAATGGAAAAACTGGTAGAAGCCGACCTCGGGGACGATCAGTTTGGATTCCGTAGAAATATTGGAACACGTGGGGCAATACTGACCTTACGGCTTATCTTAGAAGAAAGATTAAGCAAAGGCAAACCTACGTTTCTAGCATTTGAAGACTCAGAGAGAGCTTTTGACAATGTTGACTGGAATACTCTCTTTCAAATTCTAAAGGTGGAAAGGCTAAAATACAGGGAGCGAAAGGCTATTTACAATTTGTACAGAACCAGATGGCAGTTATAAGAGTCGGGGGCATGAAAGGGAAACAGTGGTTGGGAAGGGAGTAAGACAGGGTTGTAGCCTCTCCCCATGTTATTCAATCTGTATATTGAGCAAGCATTAAAGGAAACAAAAGAAAACTTCAGAGTAGGTATTAAAATCCATGGAGAAGAAAAGGACTTGGAAGAGCAGTTGAACGGAATGGACAATATCTTGAAAGGAGGATATAAGATGAACATCAACAAAAGCAAAACGAGGATAATGGAATGTAGTCGAATTAAGTCGGGTGATGCTGAGGGAATTAGATTAGGAAATGAGACACTTAAAGTAGTAAAGGAGTTTTGCTATTTGGGGAGCAAAATAACTGATGATGGTCGAAGTAGAGAAAATATAATAGTTAGACTGGCAATGGCAAGGAAATCGTTTCTGAAGAAGAGAAATTTGTTATCATCAAGTATAGATTTAAGTGTCAGGAATTCGTTTCTGGAAGTATTTGTGCGGAGTGCAGCCATGTATGGAAGTGAAACATGTACGATATGGCTCAAATGGCTCTGAGCACTATGGGACTTAACAGCTGTGGTCATCAGTCCCCCAGAACTTAGAACTACTTAAACCTAACTAACCTAAGGACATCACACACATCCATGCCCGAGGCAGGATTCGAACCTGCGATCGTAGCAGTCGCGCGCCTCCGGACTGCGCGCCTAGAACCGCGCGACCACCGAGGCCGGAATGGACGATAAATAGTTTGGACAGGAAGAGAATAGAAGCTTTAGAAATGTGGTGCTACAGAAGAATGCTGAAGATTAGATGGGTAGATCACATAACTAATGAGGAGGTTCTGAACAGAATTGGGGAGAAGAGGAGTTTGTGGCACAACTTGACGGGAGGAAGTGACCGGTGGGTAGGACATGTTCTGACGCATCAAGGGATCAAAACTTTAGCATTGGTGGGCAGCGCGGAGGGTAAAAATCGCAGAGGGAGACCAAGAGATGAAGACACTAAGCAGATTCAGAGGGATGTAGGTTGGAGTAGGTACTAGGAGATGAAGAAACTTGCGCAGGATAGGGTAGCATTGAGAGATGCGGACTGAAGACCACAACAACAACAACAACAACAACAACATTAGGTGTAGCTGAACTGTAATGGTTTTGTTGCGAGGCACAGCTTGATGAACACGGTTACCAACGGCGTTCCTTTAAATTACTTTTGGGCTAAATGTAATTACCTACTAATATCCATCATTTTCAAGTGATCTGAAGCTGTATCTCAATATTTTATTTCTAGTATATTTTCACTTATGGCCCGAGTGCGGTATCAGTTTGATTATCTCTGGCATTATATAAAATCTCTATCGTCTCTGAATGTAGCTGACATAGCATATGTGATCCATTGCCATTCAATTAGAGTGATTATGAACTTGCAGGATACCACAGAAGCAGAGATTTCTATACTTCCAAGGAATACTAGAAAAAAAATGCCCATGTTTTCGCTGAAGAATTCACAGCCACGCAGCAACAAAACGCCGAAATTTTATCGGTATTCCACAGTCAACATTCTTTTTTTCTTCCTTTTTTTTTGCCACGGGAGCGGAGGCGACCACTAGATACGACGTGATCCTCCCTCCCTCCCTTCCCCCCTTCCCACTTCCCACTACTCGTTTTTCAGGCCGGCATCGCTTTGAAGTTTGCCGCTGCTGGGCTGTTCCCAAACTGGCCGCATTTCGCTTGAGCGCCCTTTTAATATTGGCTGTGGCGCGTCTCCGTACACGAGTGCACGGCCCTTTGAGCAGCGCGCTGTTCTGCTGTGACGTGATGTGATGTGACGGTACGGCGTGGCTGCCGTGGGTCGTGGTGGGCACACATGCACACTTTTTGCATCTCTGCCATTGACTACCCACTTCCTCCAAAGATAAGACAAATGTCGCTCGTTCCTGGTTGACGAATTTCTGGTCGACAACACTGCAGGAGAATAATTGGAAACACTTTTCCCTGACATCTTACGGGCCCTGTTTTTTACACGTAATGTTAATCATGCATTTTCGGAATGTGTTACGAATATACTTACTGAAACACTTTATACAAAATGAATTTGCTTAAAATAGAGTAGGGTAATGTTCAAGAAAACGTACTGAAATTATTCTTTTTTCGTTTGTTATTGTGTTAATACATTAATAAAAGCACTGAGAAACAATATCAGCGGATGAAAAAGCGATCTGTTAATACTGTAAAAGAAAACAGTGATACGAATGTAGCTGTCTTTATGTGCAGGACCACCCTGCTCCCTCACACATACACACATACACAAACACATCCGTAATAGGCAACGCGTGCACTACACGCAGGAAGTAGTTATGAGGGTAGCGGAGTACATGTCGCGTCAACATGTGGGGTTTTAGGAGAAAGAAGTACCTCCACAGGTATAATAAGATGCGTTAGGATACCAGAAACTTTAACTTTCGTCATGAAGCTCAGAGAAAGAAAATGTTAAGATGCTCATAGTATTACTGACTCGTAGGAGGGTCTACGGTAATGTCCACGTTTTAATATCACTTATAAATGGTAAAAATTTTCACATAGTTACAGTGACAGAAAGCTGGCTGAGACTAAATTTCACCAAGAAATTCTAAATTCTTATTGGAATGTATTTTGTAAAGACTGGTTGAACACTACTGATGGAAGCGTGTTTATAGCCACAAAACTATGTTTGTTGTAATTGTGGTCTTCATACCTGAGACTGGTTTGATGCAGCTCTCCATGCTACTCTATCCTGTGCAAGCCTCTTCTTCTCCCAGTACCTACTGCAGCCTGCCTCCTTCTGAATCTGCTTAGTGTATTCATCTCTTCGTCTCCCTCTACGATTTTTACCCTCCATGCTGCCCTCCAGCACTAAATTGGTTATCCCTTGATACCTCAGAAGATGTCCTAGCAACCGGTCCCTTCTTGTAGTTAAGTTGTGCCACAAACTCCTCTTCTCCCCAATTCTATTCAATACCTTCTCATTAGTTATGTGATCTACCGACCTAATCTTCAGCATTCATCTGTAGCACCACATTTCGAAAGCTTCTATTCTCTTCTTGTCTCAACCATTTATCGTCCATGTTTCACTTCCATACATGGCTACACTCCGTACAAATACTTTCAGAAACGACTTCCTGACACTTAAATGAATACTGGATGTTAACAAATTTCTCTTCTTCAGAAACGCATTCCTTGCCATTGCCAGTCTACATTTTATATCCTCTCTACCTCGACCACCATCAGTTATTTTTGCTACCCAAATAGCAAAACTCCTTTACTACTTTAAGTGTCTCATTTCCTAATCTAATTCCCTCAGCATCACTCGACTTAATTCGAATACATTCCAGTATCCTCGTTTTGCTTTTGTTGATGTTCATCTTATACCCTCCTTTCAAGACACTGTCCATTTCGTTCAACTGCTCTTCCAAGTCCTTTGCTGTCTCTGACAGAATTACGATGTCATCGGTGAACCTCAAAGTTTTTATTTCTTCTCCATGGATTTCAATACCTACTCCGAACTTTTCTTTCGTTTCCTTTACTGCTTGCTCAATCTACAGATTGAATAGCATCGGGGAGAGGCTACAACAATGTCTCACTCCCTTCACAACCACTGTTTCCCTTTCATGTCCTTCGACTCTTATAACTGCCATCTGTTTTCTGTACAAATTGTAAATAGCCTTTCGCTCCCTGTATTTTACCCCTGCCATCTTCAGAATTTGAAAGAGAGGATACCAGTCAACATTGTCAAAAGCTTTCTCTAAGTCTACAAATGCTAGACACGTAGGTTTGCCTTTCCTTAATCTTTCTTCTAAGATAAGTCGTAGAGTCAGTATTGCCTCACGTGTTCCACCATTTCTACGGAATCGAAACTGATCTTCCCCGAGGCCGCCTTCTACCTGTTTTCCATTCTTCTGTAAAGAATTCGTGTTAATATTTTGCAGCTGTGACTTATTAAACTGATAGTTCGGTAATTTTCACATCTGTCAACACCTACTTTCTTTGGGATTGGAATTATTATATTCTTCTCGAAGTCCGAGGGTATTTCGCCTGTCTCATACGTCTTGCTCACCAGATGGTACAGTTTTGTCAGGACTGGCTCTCCCAAGGCTGTCCGTAGTTCTAATGGAATGTTGTCTACTCCCGGGGCCTTGTTTCGGCTTAAGTCTTTCAGTGCTCTGTCAAACTGTTCACGCAGTATCATATCTCCCATTTCATCTTCATCTACCTCCTCTTCCATGTCCATAATACTGTTCTCAAGAACATCGTCACTGTATAGACCCTCTATATACTCCTTCCACCTTTCTGCTTTCCCTTCTTTGCTTAGAACTTGGTATCCATCTGAACTCTTGATAGTCATGCTAGTAGTTCTCCAAAGGTCTCTTTAATTTTCCTGTAGGCAGTATCTATCTTACCCCTCATGAGATAAGCCTCTACATCCTTACATTTGTCGTTTAATCACCCCTGCTTAGCCATTCTGCACCTCTTGTCGATCTCATTTTTGAAACGTTTGTATTCCGTTTCGCTTGCTTCACTTGCTGCATTTATGTATTTTCTCCTTTCATCAATTAAATTCAGTAACTCTTCTGTTACCCAAGGATTTCTACTAGCCCTCGTCTGTTTACCTACTTGATCCTCTGCTGCCTTCACTATTTCATTCCTGAAAGCTACCCATTCTTCTTCTACTGTATTTCTTTCCCCCATTGCTGTCAATTGTTCCCTTATACTCTCCCTGAAACTCTGTACGACCTCTGGTTCTTTCAGTTTATCCAGGTCCCATCTCCAAAAATTCCCACCTTTTTTGCAGTTTCTGTAGTTTTAATCTACAGTTCATAACCAATAGATTGTGGTCAGAGTCTACATTTGCCCCTGAAAATGTCTTACAATTTAAAACCTGGTTCCTAAATCTCTGTCTTACCATTATATAATCTATCTGATACCTTCTAGTATCTCCAGGGTTCTTCCATGTATACAACCTTCTTTCATGATTGTTGAACCAAGTGTTAGCTATGATTAAGTTATGCTCTGTGCCAAATTCTACCAGGCGGCTTCCTGTTTCATTTCTTAGCCCCAATCCATATTCACCTACTATGTTTCTTTCCTTTCCTTTTCCTACTCTCGAATTCCAGTCACCCATGACTATTAAATTTTCGTCGCCCTTGACTACCTGAATAATTTCTTTTATCTCATTATACATTTCATCAATTTCTTCATCATCTGCAGAGCTAATTGGCATATAAACTTGTACTACTGTAGTAGGCGTGGGCTTCGTGTCTATCTTGGCCACAATAATGCGTTCACTATGCTGTTGGTGGTAGCTTACCCGCACTCCTATTTTTTATTCATTATTAACCCTACTCCTGCATTACCCCTATTTCATTTTGTGTTTATAACCCTGTATTCACCTGACCAAAAGTCTTGTTCCTCCTGCCACCGTACTTCACTAATTGCCACTATATCTAACTTTAACCTATCCATTTCCCTTTCTAATTTTCTAACCTACCTGCCCGATTAAGGGATCTGAAATTCCACGCTCCGATCCGAAGAACGCCAGATTTCTTTCTCCTGATAACGATGTCCTCTTGAGTAGTCCCCGCATGGAGATCCGAATGGGGGACTATTTTAACTCCGGAATATTTTACCCAAGAGGACGCCATCGTCATTTAATCATACAGTAAAGCTGTATGCCGTCGGGGAAAATTACGGCTGTAGTTTCCTCTTGCTTTCAGTCATTCGCAATACCAGCACAGCAAGGCTGTTTTGGTTATTGTTATAGGGCCAGGTCAGTCAATCATCCAGTCTGTTGCCCCTGCAACTACTGAAAAGGCTGAGGCTCCTTTTCAGGAACCACACGTTTGTCTGGCCTCTCAACAGATACCCCTTCATTGTAGTTGCACCTACGGTACTGCTACCTGTATAGTTGAGGCACGCAAGCATCCCCAACAATGGGAAGGTCCCTGGTTCATGAGGGAAAACTATGATAATAAGTATTAAAATCGGTACAGATTGAGAATTCGAAATAATTTAAATGAAGACAGTACTAAACTTGGATGGAACACGGTCGTCGGATGCTTTTACTGACCGCCTGTCTTAGGAGCAGTAGAGTCGAAGATTTGAGAGGAAAGGAGAGTGATTTGTGTAAACTTTGCGATTATCTTGTAGTATTAGGCGGAGATTCAAACGTACCAGGTATAGACTCATCGTCTGGCCAGGATGGTGGCAGCTATTTGCACGTAAATACAAATCTGTGTGCGTCGGTTTCCGATGAGTGTTCTCCGAACTTTGACCCATACAGCGCATATCATTTCTTACGAAAGCAGTCTGCAGGGTGAAATTTCACACTTATAAAGAGTGCTTGAAGGCAATGGGTACTCCGCACAGAAAACACAAAAGGCACTGAAAATGAAACCGAAAGAAGCCACAAAGACACAAGAAGAAGACGAAGAAACCTTTACATCGATGGCTTTCCTGCCATATGGGGGTAACCTCCCATCAAAATTAGGACATATTCTCAGCAGAATCAAAGTAAAAGTGATTTTTCGTCCTCCACTCAAGACAGCTGCACTCGCGGGCTCCGTCAAAGATGATTTGTTGCTGCAAAACTCTGGAGTTTACAAAATTCCATGTGAAAGTGGCCTTTCTTACAGTGGACAAACAACTCATACTTTCCAAGAAAGATATACAGAACACCGGAGGTACACACGACTTTTGCAACCTAACAAGTCGGCAGTAGCAGAGGATTGTATTGACAGTGGACACAGTATGTTGTATGACAACGTCGAAATTCTGGCAACTGCATCATCTTTTTAGACTCGATAGTGAGGGAGGCAATTGAGATTCGCTTGACGTCGACTGTAATTAATAGGGATAGTGGTTTTACCCTTGATAAATCATGGAATCCGGCACTTTGTGTAATAAACTAACAAAGACGTCGTCACAGTGCAGCTCACAATGAAATATCGACATGCCAACACAGATCGACTGCGGGGTCATAGATGTAACTCGCGCATTGTGCACGCCTCTGCCGCCAACCAACGTCTCTGGCAAATTTGTATCTGTGGCCGCATGCGCACTTGCGCGGTACGTGAGTATGAAGGGGCGAAGTGAGCGCGGGAGCGGCAAATTCTATAAGTCCCTCCCGATCCTTGAGCGTCATGCACTCCGCCTCGCCTTCCGTATACACCTCCCGTCCCCCACGCGGATCCTCTATGATCTCATTCCTTTCCCCCATCTGCTCCTATTCCTCGAACATATCCGCCTCCTCTACACCTCCCGCCGCCTTGATCCCCCTCACCCCCTGGTTGCCCCTGTCCTCTCCCATCCCTGCCCCCTGCCACGTCTTCACTGTTGTGTCCCTCCTACCCACCATCTCTACACCCTCATCTCCTTTCCCAAGGTGGCTTCCGTCAACTCCCCCTCCCGGATGATGCCCTCTCTCCCTCCATTTATCCCTCCTATCAACTCTGATCCTCACTCCCCCTCCTTTCCTCTTTCCTTTTCCCAGGCTCCCTCTCCCCCCCCTTCCATCCTCTTTTTTCCCCACCTCCCCTCTCTCTGCCCCCTTCTCTCCTCTGAGTCCTTTAGCATTTCCCTCCTCTGCCTCCTCTCATTCCCTCTCACGTCTGCCCTGCCCCTCGCCCCCTCGGTTCCCCCCCCCTTTTTCGTTTTTTTCTTCCTCCCTCCTTGTTCTTCCCCCTCCTCCAGGTCCCCCCCCCCCAATCTGCCTTTGGCTCGGGAGTGTCATCTTCGCGCCGCCGTTTCATGCAGTGTTTTACAGTGAGTGTTCCGTGTTGTGTTTTTTGGGAAGTGTTGCGAACGGCCATCATACGGTCACTGGGTGTGCTTTTTATCTCTTGCGAACAGAAACCAAACTGTCGCCGTGTTTTTTTAATTGTGTGTGTACTACGTTACTTGTCTGATTCCTGTGTCTTTTATTAACATTGCCAACCACTTTTGCTTTCTGTTTTAACTTTCCGCATTTTTCCGCCATTTTACACTTTACGTCACCATTTTATTGCCTGTTTTTCTTGTTTCTTTTCTTCTTCTGTTTTTAAAATAAAAGTCTGTAGGCTGTAGAGCAGCATACTAAGCTGCTACCAGCCCGCCCCCTTTGGGGGGGGGGGGGAATTGAAAATAAATAAAGGAAAAAAAGGGGCGGGAACGGCCCTTTCCCCCTCGCGGATCCTCTATGACCTCATTCCTTACCCCTTTCTGCTCCTATTCCTCGAACATATCCGCCTCCTCTACACCTCCCGCTGCCTTGATCCCCCTCACCCCCTGGTTGCCCCTATCCTCTCCCATCCCTGCCCCCTGCCACGTCTTCGCCGTTGTGTCCCCCCTACCCTCCATCTCTACACCCTCCATCTCCTTTCCCAAGGTGGCTTCCGTCAACTACCCCGCCCAGATGATGCCCTCTCTCCCTCCATTTATCCCTCCTATCAACTCTGATCCTCACTCCCCCTCCTTTCCTCTGTCCTTTTCCCGGGCTCCCTCCCCCCCTCTTTCCATCCTCTTTTTTCTCCACCTACCCTCTCTCTGCCCCCTTCTCTCCCCCGAGTCCTTTTGCATTTCCCTCCTCTGCCTTTTCCCTGTCGTGTCTGCTCTGTCCCTCTCCCCCTTATGAGTCCTCTCCCTCCTTTGGTTCACCCTCTTTTCCGTTTTTTCCTCTCCTCCCTCCTTGTTTTCGCCCTCATCTGTCCAGCCGCCCCCCCCCCCCCACACTCATCATCCCTTGGCTAGGGAGTGTCATCTTTGTGCCGACATTTTCGTGCAGTGTTTTACAGTGAGTGGTCAGTGTTGTGTGTCTTTTGGGAAGTGTTGCGAACGGACGTCGTACTGTCGCTGGGTGTGATTTTTTTTATCTCTTGCGAACAGAAACCAGACTGTCACCATGTTTTTTTAATTGTGTGTCTACTATGTTGCTTGTCTGATACCTGTGTATTTTATTAGCCCTGCCAACCCCTTTGCTTTATTTTTAACTTTCCACAATTTTCCGTCGTTTTACGATTTAAGTCACCGTTTTATCGCCTGCTTTTATTGTTTCTTTTCTTCTTAAGTTTTTAAAAAGTCTGTAGGCTGTAGAGCAGCGTACTAAGCTGCTGCCAGCCCGCCCTCTTCAAGGGGAATCGAAACTCAATAAAGGAAAACAAAGGGCGGCAGTGGCAGTCTTGCGGCTCACTCTGAAGATGTCTGAACGTTATAGAGCCAAAATATTATAAGAAGAATGAGAATTCTTGCGTCGAAAGTAATGAGAAGTACGAGAAATGAAAACAGTGAGAAACTTAACATCAGAACTGATGGTCACGAAGTAGATGAAGTTAACGATTTCTCCTACATAGGCAGTAAACTAACCAATGACAGACGGATTAAAGAGGTCACTAAACATAAACTAGCAGTGGTAAAATGGGCATTCCTGGCCGAAACAAGTCTGCAGATATCAAACACAGGCATTAATTTGTGGAAGAAATTCCTGAGAATTGACGTATCAAGTACGGCATTGTAGGGTAGTGAAAAATGGACTTTTGGAAAACCGGAACGGAAGAGAATCGAAATATTTGAGATGTGGCTCTGTAGAAGAATGTTGAAAAGTAAGTGAGATGAGGATGTTCTGCGCCGAATCGGAGAGGAAAGGAATATGCAGAAAACACTGACAAGGAGAAGGCTCAGGGTGATTCAGTTAAGACGTGGGGGAATGACTTCACTGGTACTATAGGGAGCTGCAGAGGGCAAAACCTGTAGAGGGAGACAGAGATTGGAATACATCCAACAGATAATTGCGGATGTAGGTTGCAAGTGCCACTCTGAGATGAAGAGGCTGATACAGGAGAGGAATTCGTGGAGGGCCACATCGCACCAGTCAGAAAACTGATAAAATAAATAAATAAAAAGATACATGACGAAATTGTAATTTCGAATTTTGCCGCAATTGCGCACAGAAATAAATTGAACGGCGGCAAGTGAATATATGTCCTGAATTAGGACTATTCTTTCCTTGATAGCTATCTCACTACGCTTCACATCGAGCCTACATTCGCAGCTACTAACATACTACTGATGTAGCGTGGTGAGGTAGCGAAGTGGTTAACGTGACCGCTCGTGAAAAGCTGGAATCCCAGTCTGGCGTAAAATTTCACTCGTCCCTACTGAATTTATTTCAATACCCGTTTGCACTATGTGATAAAAAGTATCCGGACACCCCCAAAGACATACGTTTTTCTTATCAGGTGCACTGTGCTGTCACCTACTACCATTTACTCCGTATCAGCGACCTCATTAGTCGTTAGACATCGTGAGGGAGCAGAATGGGGCGTTCAGCGGAACTCACGGACTTCGAACGTGGTCATGTGATTGAGTGTCACATACACGTCTGTACGCGAGGTTTCCACACTCCTAAACATCCCTAGGGACACTGTGATAGGGAAGTGGAAACGTGAAGGAACACGTACAGCATAAAAGCGTACAGGCCGACCTCGTCTGTTGACTGACGGAGACCGCCGACAGTTGAAGAGGGTCGTAATGTGTAATAGGCAGACATCTATCCAGACCATCACACAGGAATTCCAAACTGCGTCAGGATCCACTGCAAGTGCTATGACAGTCAGGCGGGAGGAGAGGAAACTTGGATTTCATGGTCGAGCGGATGCTCAGAAGCTACACATCACGCCAGTAAATGCGAGACGACGCCTCGCTTGGTGTAAGGAGCGTAAACATTGGACGATTGAACAGTGGAAAAACGTTTTGTGGAGTGAGGAATCACGGTACACAGTGTGGCGATCCGATGGCAGGGCGTGCGTATGGCTATGGTTATGATGATATTTGGTTTGTGGGGCGCTAAACTGCACGGTCATCAGCGCCCATGAAAAGTTGTACTTGTTACCCAGTGCAATTTTTCACAGTCCACTCTAGCCACTGCCGCAAATGATGATGATGATGATGATGAAATGATGAGCACAACACAAACACCTAGTCCGCAGGTAGAGAAAATCCCCAACCCGGCCGTGAATCGAACCAAGGACCTCGTGATCCAGAGGCAGCAGTGGATATGGCGAATGCTTTGTGAATGTCTTCTGTCAGCGTTTGTAGTGTGAACAGCAAAATTCGGGAGCGGTGGCGTTATAGTATGGTCGTAAGTTTCGTGGAGGGTGATTACACCCCTTGTTGTTTTGCGTGGCACTATCATAGCACATGTTTTAAGTACCTTCTTGCTTCCCACTGTTAAAGAGCAATTCGGGATGGCGATTGCATCTTTTAACACGATCAAGCACCTGTTGATAATGAACGGCCTGTGGCGGATTGGTTACTCGACAATAACAGCCCTGTAATGGATTGACCTGCACAGTGTCCTGACCTGTATCCTATAGAACACCTTTGCGATGTTTTGGATCGCCGACTTCTTGCCAGGTCTCACCGACCGACATCGATACCTCTCCTCAGTGCAGCACTCCGTGTAGAATGGGCTGCCATACCCCAAGAAAACTTCCAACACCTGATTGAACGTATGTGTGCGAGAGTGGAAGCGGTCATCGAGGTTAACGGTGGGCCAACACGATATTGAATTCCAGCATCAGCGATGGAAGACGCCAGGAACTTGTAAGTAATTTTCAGCCAGGTGTCCGGATAATTTTGATCTCATGGTATATTTACAGCTGTGGGATCATAAAAATGATGTCTGTTCACCTGGCCATGCCAGAAAGAAAAGAAAAAACAGGCAGGACCCACACAATTTCTTTTTATTTCTGGAAATTAATTTCTTGTTGTACATGTTTACTTAAATCACATGATTGTTCGTCTTACTAATTGTTACATCATTTATCACTTGTAAAATAGGCTGTGGGATCACCTAGTCACGCCAGAAAGAAACCAGGCAGGACACACATAATTTCTTTTTATTTCTGGAGATTAATTTCTTGGTCCACAGCTCGTGGTCATGCGGTAGCGTTCTCGCTTCCGGCGCCCGGGTTCCCGGGTTTGATTAACGGCGGGGTCAGGGATTTTCTTTGCCTCGTGATGACGGGGTGTTGTGTGATGTCCTTAGGTTAGTTAGGTTTAAGTAGTTCTAAGTTCTAGGAGAGTATGGTGATACGCTATTACGCCGACCACACACATTTTCGAATGAGAGTATTACGTTTCTAGTAATAGATGATTTCTGTTGGAAATCCCAAATATATGTTTCGTTTAATTTGCAAATTGATTGGTCCAGACCACATATAAATCGTATAATTGGAGCGCCAGTTACGTAAGTTCTAATTGGATAACGTACGAGAATTTGGCACGCTACACTGCAGCCATATTCGTTATTTTACACGCTGTTAAGCGCAGTTCGCTCTGAGAACACGCAAGTCACACACTTGGGGAAATAGTATGGGATTGTACAGAGGCAAAAGCGAAGCAGTTTCAGTGGAAGACACCCCATGGCAACATTCGAATAGGCTCTTCCTTGACGCTGAAGGTGGGAGTTCTGTAGTAAAAATATGTTTCGAAGTAGTCAGAGTGATTGCATAATTACTATAAGAAACATTATGAGAGAGTTTACGAGTGAGGAACAAGTGTGGTGCATACAGATATAAAATATATGTAAATTAGGAAAAGTGACACATGTAAGGTCACAGTCTGCTGAAAAGTTATTAAATATGGGTCATAGTCCTTATCCTCGCCAGATCGTGAAAGTTGTTTAGTACTGTTGCCAGATTCGTTTTCCGCCTTGTAAGGGACAAATATTCAGATGGGCAAAAAAAAAAAAAAAAAAAAAAAAAAAATACAGATACAAACTTTCATCTTTTTACCAGGTACAAATGAAAAACAAATTTTTTTGTGATTTATCGGTCTTTATTATATTTTAATGAAGATAAGTAAGTTTTAACAGGTTTTCGTTTGATTATACATATTTAAAAAATCAATGAAGCTATCAACATAGTTAAAAATGGTGATTACTTCAGGGTACATTTATTTCGTGCATCAATACTTTTTAATGCCATCTTTGACAAGTACCCTTCTACAAAGCAGTTGGAATTAAGGATACTAACGATGAACGATAAGACGCGAAAAATGTTAGGGATTTCATTGTTTGAAAACCATTCCATGATTTCCTTCCATTTCTCAATCTTGCCCTTATTTTGCTCATCAGAAGACTGTGCCATGTCCAGGCTTATTTCAATTATTTGAAATTATTCGTGTAAGGAGTCCATGTATAATATATCGATCCTTAAAAGTTCCACAACTTTTTGGAAATTGTCGTAATTTATTGGTGATTTTAAGCTTCAAAATAGCATTTTAGAAAGGATGTTGTTTTCTAAGAAATCATATTGTGGTAACAAATACCATTAAAATGGGTGCAGAACTATAGAAAACCGTCCTGCTTGGATTCTTTTGCCTTAGTACTTAATTCACCCATTATTTCTCTTGTCTTACGCCGGAAAATGTTATCTTTATTCTTTGCTCAATCTTTTCGCAAATACCGTACACTTCAGCTGCGTCTCAACGACTGGCAGAGAATCTGATTCGATCTTCCTCATTGTTGTTTCTACTGACTACATCACATCGTTCAGAAACGACAAATACGCCAAAGGTTTTCTTATCAGCTTCTTCAAATGTCATTACCTTTTCTAATAGACGAGGACATTCATTACGGAATTCCAGAAAATGAAGTTTCATTTCCAGTCTAGTTTCTAACGTTTTAACGCTCTTTCGCCAACAGGACCAAGAGATAAAAACCTCTAATTGCATCTCATTCGCTTGAAACTGGAGTTGCAAATCCGCTCAAAGTTTCGAAGATCTACTGAAGCATATTTTCGGTATCAAACTTTCAACATCCGCTTTCAGTTTATAAGTACTGCGTTTTACAGCACTGTGGAGAATATGGACAGTTTTATCATTTTCAGCTAAAAGAAGTGTATAAATGGAATGGTTTCTGCGGAAAATTATTGTTGTGAGGGACGAATGCCGAAACTTTATTTAAAGACAATTTGTTTTTCTCCAGTGATTCTGCTGTTGTTGTTGTTGTTGTGGTCTTCGGTCCTGAGACTGGTTTGATGCAGCTCTCTATGCTACTATATCCTGTGCAAGCTTCTTCATCTCCCAGTGCCTACTGCAACCTACATCCTTCTGAATCTGCTTAGTGTATTCATCTCTTGGTATGCCTCTACGATTTTTACCTTCCACGCTGCCCTACAATACCAAACATGTAATCCCTTGACGCCTCAGAACATGTCCCACCAACCGATCCTTTTTTGTAGTCAAGTTGTGCCACAAATTTCTCTTCTCCTCAGTTTTAATCAGTACCTCCTCATTAGCTATGATTCTCTTATTAACTTCGAAACATGATATGCACATTCGCCGTTACATTTTACAAAGTCCAGTGGATGGTTTATAACCCCAGTATCATGATCAAAGTATTGAAAGCGAATTGGAAACGTTTTTCTTTCTTTTATTACTTGCTTGTGTCGCTATAGAAAAGTATAGATTTATTTCTAGGATGATCTTTAAAGTATTTCAACAGATTCCTTGGCCAATACTTCATATACATTAGTTTCCGCTTATGTTCATCCGCTGCTAATACTTTGAGCAACTTTCGAATCACTGCAGTTATACGCTAATAATTTGTGTGAACAATCCGTACTGTTGTAACCAAGACAATTCTTTATCGTGTGATAGATAAATGCGAGTTCTCCATCAGTAATTTGGTCCGTCTCCGAAGGAGATGGATCAGGATTCGAAAAATATTTGGGTAAGGTACTTGATGCTTTATTGCTAACAACAATCATGTGAGATTTAGTAGATGAATGTTGTTTTACGTCAGCAACTCCTCCATAAGTTCACAAGAAATGTTTATCGCACAGAACCCAGTATGCCTTGTACGAATTCTTTCACTTGTCCTAACCAGGAATACTTTCCCAGTTTGGTTTACACTTAGTAAGCCTCTTGGCTTCACACCACTTCTAGCTGAAATCTCTGTGTCACTGTCACTCAAATCACACATTTTGTTTATAATTTTAGAAATAATTCACAAACGTAACACGTTCAACCCCCCAACATTTCTCGCAAAACCGAAAGTTTGAACTAGAATGCCAGTCAAGAATGGAATTAAAAAATCCTTCCTGTATTGTTAACATGTGTTAACACAGCAATGAAACAATCAGCCAACAATCGAAAATGTTAAACACAAAATTGTAGTAAGAAAGTGAGATGGATAACAAAGTAGCAAAATAATGTAAAACGTGCAAATAACATCGGTGAAGTCACTGATGACAGTGCCACCGAAGCAGAGTTATGAAACACGGTTTTCCGAAACTGCTTCACCAAAAAAACGAAGTAAATATTCCCGAATTCCAATCAAAAACAACTGCGAAGATGAGAAACATAGAAGTAGATATCCTCAGTCTAGCAGAGCAGATTAAATCACTTAATACAGACAAGGCTTCCGGCCCAGATGGTATGCCAGTCAGGTACCTTTCAGTGTATGCTGATACAATAGCTCCATATTTAGCAATTATACACATAACTCGCTCACAGAAAGTTAACGGCAATACACCACAGCGTCTGGGCTGCGCTTAATGTTGATGAAATCGTATTTCCAGAACTATGTCATACCACGGTATAATATTGTAGATACATTCGGTGGCCTGTGTCGATACTGTCTACGAAATTTATGTGTAACAGAGTTAGTAGCAAAGAAGTAATATATTTAAACGTCATGCATGATGCTGCAGTTTTTTACGCGTCTCATTGTTTACGACGCCATATCTCGTGAACTACATGTCGTGGAATGACATAATTTTGCAGGTGCATTCAGTGGTAACTGTACATGTTGTCTGCAAAATTTGTCGCTGATACGGATTGCAGCAAACCATAACGTCGTGATTAAGGCTGTGCTTGTACTGCATGAACGACGGAAAAGTAGTAAACGATAAACATTTTTCCTTTTATCAGTTTGTAGGGATCTCTAGCGAGAAGAAATTTCGTAACGGTTTGAAACGGTGTGTTTGTAGTCTCATTCACAAATACTGGAAGGTAAAGCCTAGGAATTCACTAGTCACGGACTATGCTTCACTTTCACCCCCACGCCTTTGAAAGGTAAGTGGTTTTTACCCCATAGAGACTGTCGTCTGACAGTATGGTATATGTGTACAATTTTGTTTGAAATCGGACCAGTGGCCTAGGATGTGGTGTGGAATACACACACACACACACGCACACACACACACACACACACACACACACACACACACAACATAAAACTTTTTTACTCTGTCATGCAATTTCACTTCTTTTCCCTCTTGAGTAGCCCACAACACATCTTCTTCTCACACTTTTTCTTCTCAAATCAGAGTACGTGGATCGGGAAACGAGCCCATGTTTTTATTTTTTTTAAGATCACTTATGTGTGCTACTCGCTGAGGTTTACCACTGATGTTCGCCAGCGAACATAATACGCACTGTGCATTCTTAAGCCTTTCTTTCTTTCAGCTACCCCGAGTCATGTGGCCCGTGCTTCGCTTTACAAAGCGTTTAAGAGCTATAAACTGAACTCAATCCAACAATAAACTGAAGCGCACATATGCGAGCTGATATCGTCACACGATTTAAATAATATATTTATTTCGTAGGACTACAGCTCGTCTTTAAATGCGTTTGGGTTCATTGGAGTTCACTACGCCTTGACAATATAGTTTGTTAGGTACTTACACACATCAAAAATGGTTTGTATCACCCCGTTTCCAAGAACTCCTAAAGATAGACGTTTACTGTGGATTTTGTATCACAGACACAGTCCCTTTGGCTGTTCAGAGATGTCACTAAACCCAAAGATGTAAATAACCATGCGTGAGCAGCGCCTATTAGACGGAGGGGGTCCCGCAGCCGATGTTCCAGTCATTCCACCAGGAAGTAGGTACACGGGTCGCGTTGTCTGCAGTTCAACCGTGCCTAGACGGCCAATACTGCGGTTCTTTCGCATTGTTACTCTCTCCCAGGACAGGCCCTCAACAAGGGAAGTGGCCAAGAGTCTCGGAGTGTACCAAAGCGATGTTGTTCGGACGTGGAGGAGATACAGACAGACAGGAACATGCCTCGCTCAGGCCGCCCAAGGGCTGCTACTGCAGTGGATGACCGCTACCTGCCGAGGAACCCTGACAGCAACGCCAACATGTTGAATAACGCTTTTCGTGCAGCCAAAGGACGTCGTGTCACGACTCAAACTGTGCACAACAGGCTGCGTGATGAGCAACTTCAATCTTTGCAACCACGACACCATGCAGCGCAGTACAGATGAGCCTATCAACATTCCGAATGGACCGCTCAGGATTGGCATCACTATCCCTTCACCGATGAGTGTCACATATGCCTTGAACCAGACAATCATCGGAGACGTGTTTGGAGGCAACCCGTTCAGGTTGAACGCCTTAGACACACTGTCCAGCGAGTGCAGCAAGGTGGAGGTTCCCTGCCGGTTTGGGGTCGCATTATGTGAGGCCGACGTACGCCGCTGGTGGTCATGGAAGGCGCCGTAACGGCTGTACGATACGTGAATGCCATCCTGCTACCGACCGTGCAACCATATCGGCAGCATATTGGCGAGGCATTCGTCGTCATTGACGACAATTCGCGCCCCTATCGTGCACATCTTGTGAATGACTTCCTTTAGGATATCGACATCACTCGACTGGGGTGGCCAGAATGATCTCCAGACATGAGCCCTATCGTACATGCCTGGGCTAGACAGAAAACAACTGTTTATGGGCGACGTGTCTCACCATCCACTCTGAGGGATCTACGCCGAATCGCCGTTGAGGAGTGGGACAATATGGACCAACAGTACCTTGATGAAATTGTGGATAGTATGCCTCAACGAATACAATCATACATCAGTGTAAATGGACGTGCTACTGGGTATTATAGGTACCGGTGTGTACAGCAGTCTCGACCACTATCTCTGAAGGTCTCGCTGTATGGTGGTACAACATGCAGTATGTAGATTTCGTGAGCAATAAAAAGGGAGGAAATGATGTTTATGTTCATCTCTATTCTGTAGAACTCTCTGACTCTCGGACCGAGGTGATGCAAAACATTTTTTGATTTGTGTATTTGCAGATCAATTACACTCTTCCTTGGTCTTCCTTGTAATGCAAAGACTGTGCATATAACACCAGTTGAAGCAGAGCTTCAGAAGAAGTGCAGACTAGGTAGGTCAGGTGGGATTTAAGCCATGCAGCAGTGCTGATCTGCTCTGACAGAACGCAGTATGCAGGTAGGCCTCTGGGATACCAAGTCGTATGCGCCTGTTATTTCATCAGTTTGACGCATAGCTATTTCACTCTACCTATTAAAATAATCGAAGTTGATGTATTAATCGGTACGGAGAACTCGGTTACAGGGTGAAAGTAGCCAGATGTATTTATGGCTCTTCGTCCAGGCATAAATCCCATGAGGCGAAAGCCTTAGGATCACTAAAACAAAATGGTCTTAACGTTACTGATGTTCAGAACTATGTTAAATCGCAATTGAAATTACTCCATAGGATTGAGATTTTTTTAAGTCTGTTATGCGAAACCTAGGTCTCGTCACAAGTAACAATGTAGTTTAAACACTCGTCGCCATCCTTGTCGAAACGACAGAGAAGTATCAGAGCAGTTTCCAATCGTAGTTACTCGAGTTCATCAGTCAAAAGTGGAGGAACCCAAGTGGCACACACTTTTCAGCACTGATGCACCAAAGAAACTGGGGTAGGCATGCGTATTCAAACACAGAGTTTTGTAAACAGGAAGAATACGATGCTGTGGTAGGCAACGCCTATTTAAGACAAGTTTCTGGCGCAATTGTTAAATCAGTTACTGCTGCTACAATGGCAGCTTATCAAGATTTGAATGAGTTTGAACGAGGTGTTGTAGTCGTCGCACGAGCGTTGGGACACAGCAGCTCCAAGGCTGCGTTGAAGCGGGTATTTTCCCGCACGACCATTTAAAAGGTGTACCGTGAATATCAGGAATCCGGTAAGACGTCAAATCTCCGACATCGCTGCGGCCAGAAGATGATCCTGGAAGAACGGGACCGGCGAAGAATGAAGAGAATCGTTCAACTTGACAGAAGTGTTACCCTTCCGAAAATTTCTGCAGATTTCATTGCTGAGCCATCAAAAAGTGTCAGCGTGCAAACCATTCAACGAAACATCATCGATATGGGCCTTCGGAGCCGAAGGTCAACTCGTGTACCCTCTACGACTGCACAACACAAAGCTTTACACCTCTGCCGGGCTTGTTAACACCGACATTGGATTGCTGATGACCGGAAACGTATTTCCTGGTGGGACGAGTCTCGTTTCAAATTGTATCGATCGGATTGATGTGTGTGGGTATGGAGACAACGTTATTGAACCTGCATGTCAGTAGGAGACTGTTCAAGCTGGTGGAGGCTCTGTAATGGTGTGGGGAGTGTACAGTCGGAATGATATGGGACCGCTGATACATTTAGATGCGACTCTGACAGGCGACACGTACGTAAGTATCCTGTCTGATTAACTGCTTCCATTCCTGTCCATTGTGCACTCTGACGGACTTGGCAATTCCAGCAGGACAATGCGACACACCACACGTCCAGATTTGCAACAGAGTGGCTCCAGGGACACTCTTCTAGGTTTAAACACTTCCCATGACTTCCCCAGTCATGATCATTATTAAGCGTATCTGGGATGCCTTGTTACGTGCTGTTTAGAAGAGATCTCGACTCCCTCGTACTCTTAACGGATTTATGGACAGCCCTGCAGGATTCATTGTGTCAATTTCCTCCAACACTACTTCAAACAATAGTCGAGACCATGCCACGTCGTGTTGCGGCACTTCTGCGTGCTCGCGGGGGCCTGACACGATATTGGACAGGTGTACCAGTTTCTCTGGGTCTTCAGTTTGTACCCAAAACCACTACTCACAACATGAAAAAGATATTTCAGGAAAGCTCAGTCTCAATCCAAGAAGAGTGAAACGTATATCTTGCTGAAATTTTCCTCAGACTTTGATTTCATAATTTCGTCAGTCGCAACTGAACGACGGCCTGACCATCTTCGTCCGCCATTAAACGTGGTACACCATTTTCGAAAAAGTTTCTCTCATCACATTTTCTTAAATTCTGGTTATTTGTCTGTAAATTTCAATAGGGTGGACTTTGAATAATTATACATCTACGAAGTGTCAGGATCATGCTGCTGCTTCAAAACCAAAGTGATTATTTCGTGAGAATTGATTTATGGAATATCGAAGTAAACGTGTCGTTCCTCCAGTAATAGCATGAAGTCCATGGAATCCTGTTGTAACAAAGAATTTGATCCATAGGCCACGTCGGAGATATTAAAGTTTGCATCTCAATATTCATTTGTTTGAAGTGTGGTGAAGTATAGCCCTAATAGAACAGTAAGGAATAAGCAGTTTAATGCTGGGGTACGGTTAGATTCTATAAGTCTGTGGTGTGCTCATGTTGTTTGTCAATCAGAAACTGTATTACACTACGAACCTCACAATCTTTAACTGTGTCGCATATTTTATAATCCCACTAACAATTAATAAATGATATTTCCTGCTCGCTGTTAGCGTCATATTGGCGCCAGAATTTAGAAAGATCTGTGGCCCAACAGCTGGGATGGGGGGAGAAACGGGAGGCTCATAAGAACCTTACATTTACAGTGATACTCCTACTTTGCATGGATTGGTCCGAGATAAAAAAATTGGAAGACATCCACGTATGCGGATGACTGGGACTCCGCTAGTTGACGGCGTGGGGACTCGATTGGTGGGCAGTGGAGAGAGAAAAGCGGGGTGCTGAGAAGGCAACCAGCAATGTCCGCTAAGACGCTTAGCAGTCTCAGTAGATTTCCTGTACGAGCAGCGGTTGATAGCTTTGTAAAATTTAGTTAGGTTTTAAGTGAACTTTCAACAATGAACAATGGAGCTAGAGAGCGATTTGCTCATGAGACATGGTACTTCCACTCAGACCATGTAAGTACGCCTATGCTGAGCACTCTATCTCGTCGTGTTTCTTATCGAAAAGCACATACAGAAAAATAAATCAACTTACTCTCTGTCTGTTGACCTGGGACAGGCATCTGATATATTCATCTGGCAGGAGATGTTCGGTGTCGTGGAAAATGTAGGTCTAAAATACAAAGACACGTGCGTGATGCTCATTTCTATAAGAACGAATTGGTAGTGATAATTAGCAAACGGGCCAAACAAGATGTGCTCTCTATCCTCTCATATTCGAAACTTACACTGAAGAAGCAATAGGCCAACTTCGCGAATGAGGGATTCAGAATCACTGGGCAGAAGACAGACATGCTACATCTTGCGTGTGATACTGCTGTGGTTGAAAGAAGATCAAGAGAAGGTTTTCAGGACAATGGAGAGAATTTTCTACAATCAGTGTTGTATGAGAATAAACAAGTAAAAGCCTAAAGTGATAGTATGCACCTATAAATATAGGAATTGGACGAAAGAAGCTAGAGGTGAAAGAATACCTGTTTGGGAAGCAGGATCACAAATGATGGTAGAAGACAGAAAGAAATTGTGAGCAGAATACAGCATGTCAAAACTGCATTTAATTTGTGGAAGAAGTTACCCAGCAGCAAAGTCATCAGTTTGGAAGTAGGGAAAAGGACCATGAATACATTCGTTTGGAGTATAGATCTACATGGGTGTGAAAATTGATAATAGGAATACAAGAGAGAAGACTTCTAGAACATCTGAAGGTTTTATACTACAGAAAGATGATGGAGATCAGCTAGAGAGACAAAGTACTGTGCAACGTACAGGAAACCAGACATATGTGTGGGTATATCCAAACAAGATAAAGTCGTAGGATACATTTTAAGACACAACAGCATCGCCGGGGACGATCAAGGATGTCGTTCATCCACAGGTAATGAATGATGTAGGATGCATTAGTACGTGGAAGTGAAGAGGAAGGGAAACTCAGAGTGGAACACTAGAGAGAGAGAGAGAGAGAGAGAGAGAGAATATTGTAGGCGTGATGTTTAGTATGGTAGGTGGAGTATTCTGAATCCATTGCAGTCTCACTTAACGAACTGCATGGTGGAAAAGGTCTTTACAGCCGAGTTTTGATGATCGCTGCTGTTAAAATTATTTATTCCGTGGTTTGTTTGAAGCTGTGTGGTGGTGGTGGTGGTTAGTGTTTAACGTCCCGTCGACAACGAGGTCATTAGAGACGGAGCGCAAGCTCGGGTTAGGGAAGGATTGGGAAGGAAATCGGCCGTGCCCTTTCAAAGGAACCATCCCGGCATTTGCCTGAAACGATTTAGGGAAATTACGGAAAACCTAAATCAGGATGGCCGGAGACGGGATTGAACCGTCGTCCTCCCGTCGTCCTCCAGTGTGCTAACCACTGCGCCACCTCGCTCGGTGAAGTTGTGTGGAATCCGTAGGGAAAGTAAGTTCTAACTACATGGTTTGCCAACATGCCTATATGCGATCTGGTGCGATATAGCGTAACGTGTGTCAATCGGTAGTAATAGGGGCCAGAGCTCTTTGATATTAAAATTTCATTGCACCGTAATAGCTTGTAGACCTTCCCCGTCCGCTATTAATCGAGGCTGTAAGGTGAGTTGCTGTGTTGTATGAGTCGGGTTTGAGCTTAACGTCTGGCACCAGCAGGCAGGGTAGGAGAGCGTAATTCTATCACAGCTATCGCTGCAAAGGTCCATCTAACACACGAGGTGACAAAATTCATGGGACACCTCCTTACGCCATGTCGGACCTGTTTTGCGCAATGTAGTACAGCAACTTGACGTAGCATGGATTCAACAGGTCGTTGGACGTCCCCTGCAGAAATATAACGTCTCATTCATGTTCGATGGGATTCATATCAGAAGATCTGGGTGGGAAAATCATTTGCACGAATTGTCCAGAAGGTCCTTCAAACTAATCGCGAACTATTGGGGCCCGGTGACACAGCAGGTTGTCATCTATAGCACGAAGTCCATGGTCTAGCGGTTCTAGGCGCGCAGTCCGGAACCGCGCGACTGCTACGGTCGCAGGTTCGAATCCTGCCTCGGGCATGGATGTGTGTGATGTCCTTAGGTTAGTTAGGTTTAACTCGTTCTAAGTTCTAGGGGACTAATGACCTCAGCAGTTGAGTCCCATAGTGCTCAGAGCCATTTGAACCATTTTGAACGAACTCCATGAATGACTGCAAATGGTCTACAAGTAGCTGAACGCAACCATTGTCAGTCATGGATCGATTCAGATCGACCAGAGGACGCAGTCCGTTCCAAGTTAACACAATATACGCCATTATGGAGCCACTACCAGTGAGCCACGCTGCGGCTTGAGTTGATGCTGTTTGTAGGTTTCTGTCCTCGTTTGGAGGCCAGACCGTATCGTTTAGTTGACATGGTTGCGGTTGTTTGTCTTCTTCTCGTGTTGACTGGCGCCACTTGGTTTTGCAAGCGTTACCTATCCGCCAGTGGCAGTAGCGGTGGTTATAGATATTTAACAACTGCGGCGCTATCTTTGGGGCGACATTGTGGTTCTTCCGGTTCGTGTTAGTGGGGAGTTCGGTAGAGGACTCAGGAGAAGCCAGGTCCCTGCAGTGCGTGAATAGGCCGGGGCCGCTGCCGGCGGACGTGGACTGCCGGATGGGAGGGCTGAGGTCACGAGGGTGCTCGACCTCATCGTAAACCGGATTCTGCAAGCTTGAGTGTATTTGGATTCAAGTAGATAAACCTCCATCATTGTGAGATCTTGCGATTCTCCAGTAACTGGGTTTTGTGTTGTTGCTCATAGCACAGGGCTATTACAAATGATCGAAGCGATTTCATAAATACACTGTAGCTCCATTCATTGACATATGGTCACGACACACTACAGATACGTAGAAAAACTCATAAAGTTTTGTTCAGCTGAAGCCGCACTTCGGGTTTCTGCCGCCAGAGCGCTCGAGAGCGCAGTGAGACAAAATGGCGACAGGAGCCGAAAAAGCGTATGTCGTGCTTGAAATGCACTCACATCAGTCAGTCATAACAGTGCAACGACGAAGTTCAACAAAGATCCACCAACTGCTAACTCCATTCGGCGATGGTATGCGCAGTTTAAAGCTTCTGGATGCCTCTGTAAGGGGAAATCAACGGGTCGGCCTGCAGTGAGCGAAGAAACGGTTGAACGCGTGCGGGCAAGTTTCACGCGTAGCCCGCGGAAGTCGACGAATAAAGCAAGCAGGGAGCTAAACGTACCACAGCCGACGGTTTGGAAAATCTTACGGAAGAGGCTAAAGCAGAAGCCTTACCGTTTACAATTGCTACAAGCCCTGACACCCGATGACAAAGTCAAACGCTTTGAATTTTCGGCGCGGTTGCAACAGCTCATGGAAGAGGATGCGTTCAGTGCGAAACTTGTTTTCAGTGATGAAGCAACATTTTTTCTTAATGGTGAAGTGAACAGACACAATGTGCGAATCTGGGCGGTAGAGAATCCTCACGCATTCGTGCAGCAAATTCGCGATTCACCAAAAGTTAACGTGTTTTGTGCAGTTTACGGCTCCTTTTTCTTCTGCGAAAAAAACCTACAGGACACGTGTATCTGGACATGCTGGAAAATTGGCTCATGCCACAACTGGAGACTGACAGCGCCGACTTCATCTTTCAACAGTATGGTGCTCGACCGCACTTCCATCATGATGTTCGGCATTTCTTCAACAGGAGATTGGAAAACCGATGGATCGGTCGTGGTGGAGATCATAATCGGCAATTCATGTCATGGTCTCCACGCTCTCCCGACTTAACCCCATGCGATTTCTTTCTGTGGGGTTATGTGAAAGATTCAGTGTTTAAACCTCCTCTACCAAGAAACGTGCCAGAACTGCGAGCTCGCATCAACGATGCTTTCGAACTCATTGATGGGGACATGCTGCGTCGAGTGTGGGAGGAACTTGATTATCGGCTTGATGTCTGCCGAATCACTAAAGGGGCACATATCAAACATTTGTGAATGCCTAAAAAAACTTTTTGATTTTTTGTATTTGTGTGCAAAGCATTGTGAAAATATCTCAAATTATAAAGTTATTGTAGAGCTGTGAAATCGCTTCAATCATTTGTAATAGCCCTGTACTACTGAGGCGAAGAGCAGCGAGTAGAGTGCTTGGGTTAGGCGCATCTGATTAGCTTTCCTGGACTTCTAACTACTATTTATTGCGTTCAGTTTGTTACCATTTGTTAAGTTCAACCAGCGGTAGTTTTCCTGCCTGGTGGCCGCTAACGCCCCAGTTACCTGCCCTGGGGGTTAGTGTATGTAACGGCAGTGTACGTTTCCTCGCCTTGCCGCTGCTGTCCGGTGAGGCGTGTAGTTTTAACAGCTTTCTTGAATGTAGGTTGGTTGGTGATTCTTCTACTCTGGTGGTAGGGACTCCTTTCTCGTTCCGGGCGCTCTAAGCACAGTATTTTGTGGGCGGAGTCCAGACCGCCCGTTCCGGCTTTGGCGTATTTTTACATCCTGCATTTGGTTTATTGGACGTCAGGTAGCCTCAGCAAGGTTATCATTAGTCATTCGTTAGACTGCCACTAGTCTGAGTTACCATCTTGCGAAGTGCAATGCAACTCTTGGCTGCCTATCTAACCGACAGCGAAAGTTTTTTTTTTTTTTTTGACAGACCTACTGAGAGGTCGATTCCTGGTGCACCGTCTGTGACTGGCCCTTGTGTTTTACTATTGTCTTTACTGTTTTATTGTATGTTTGTAAAATTTTTAATATAATTGCCATTGTTGGCGTTACAGCAGGTTTAAATGATTGTGCTAACATCTTTTGTCTCACTTGTTTGGTGATCAGTTGCTTGTCCTTTTAATTTAACCTTTGCTGTTGTATTTGCTGTATGTTTTTTAAATTTTTTATATAGTTGCAATTCTTGTCATTACACCAGGTTTAAATGGTTGTGTTACGAAGTTTACCATCATTTTGCCTCACCCGTTTGGTGATCAGTTCCGTGTGTTTTTATATTAACCTTGCTATTGCACTGCCGATTTGCAGTATGTTTGTTAATTTTTTTTTAATTGCCGTTCTTGGCGTTAAAGGCCTTCAACCGTGACTGTTGTTACTTGCCTTAAAATTCTAATTGGGATCATAATGGCTTGTATTTAAAACATTATTAGCTATGTCTGTATATTATGCTCTTCTGGTAAATTCTAATGCACTGAAAACACTATTAATTACACAGTTGTTTATTCCTTCATTAATAACGTGTGATATCTTATTTGCTACTGAGTTTGGAATTACCGTTTTAAAATAAATGCGTGTAATTGCGAAAGGGAACTAACAGCAACTAATTACGACCCCTTTAAAATCCTGCTTTCCTTGACTACCTGGTTTTAACCAGCATGCACAGTGTTTGTTGATAGCTTTGGTCTATGGCTTTGTGCGGCCTGTGTCACACTCCAGTCATACCATTATCTCTTACCAACTGGAATCGGGACTTGTTTAACTAGGCCATGGTTTTCCAGTCGTCTAGTATCCAAATTATACGGTCACAAGCCCGGGGCAGGCGCTGCAGCCAATGTCGTGTTGTTAACACAGGCACTCGCATCTGTTGTCGGACGACGGTTCAATTCCGTCTCCAGCCATCCTGATTTAGGTTTTCCGTGATTTCCCAAAATCGTTTCAGGCAAATGCCGGGATGGTTCCTTTGAAAGGGCAAGGCCGATTTCCTTCTCCATCCTTCCCTAACCCGAGCTTGCGCTCCGTCTCTAATGACCTCGTTGTCGACGGGACGTTAAAAAACACTAACCTAACCTAACCATCTGTTGTCTGGTGCCGTAGCCCATAAAACGCTAAATTTCGCCACACTGTCCTAAGGGATACGTTCGTAGGTACGTCCCACGTTGATTTCGGCAGTTATTTCACTCAGTGTTGCTTGTCTGCTAGCATCGACAACTCTAAGCAAACACCGCTGCTCGTGGTCGTTAAGGGAAAGTTATCTTCTCGGCACGCTCTTGACACTGTGGGTCTCCGTATATTGAATTTTCTTACGATTTCCGAAATGGAATGTCCAATGCGTCTAGGTCCAACTACCACTCCGTGTTTAAAGTTTGTTAGTTCCCGTTGTGCGTCCATAATCGCGTCGGGAGCCTTTTCACATGAATCGCCTGAGTAGAAATGACAGCTGCACCAATACACTGCCCTTTTGTACCTTTTCTGCGCGGTACCATAGCGATGGGGAGTTGCTGTGGTATTTGTGGTTTCTGACACCTAAGGAGGAATAGGCGACGGTAATCCTCGCTCGCGAGACGGTGCTACTTGAAAGTTCAGACTATAATTACCTTATGCGTAGGCTGGTATCCATCTATTACACAATATCAAGCGGTCCCTGAACAGTGCGGTGCACATTACGCAGTCAATAATACGACACCGCCCACAGTGTACGTCTGTGTTGTTGCGTCACACTCGCCTCTGCACGTGAACTGGACCTGCTCTCGGGACGACCCGCGCACTGCGTGGCATGCCTACCGAGGCGCCGCCTGGCAGTCCTCGATACCTGGAACCGTCACTGGTCGGGGCGAGCGGGTAATTTGCATATAAATCTGATACGTAGCGCGCTCAGCAGTTTGGCAAATGCAGCGCGTAATTACTGGAGTGCGGCCGCGTCAGCACCGGCGGCCACAACACCACAGCCAGGCACGCCTGACACGTCGTAACGTACCGTGGGAGGCCCGTGAGAAAGACAGGCCGCGGTACTTCGGGTGTTAAAAGAGTGCCAGCAGCCGTCTCCCGTCGTGAGCGAGCAACTACCTCAGACTAGTTTAATAATTCTTGACACTGCGTGTTTAAATGCACGAAAGTGCTCGATAACACACGACAAAATTTAAGACCTTTAGGAGGTACCTTTCCAATTAAATATTGATTTCCAGTGGGTCCCGCACGGAACCGAGCGTCCTCGAAGTCTGGCGGATAACCTGACTAGTGTGACGTCACAAGTTCGTTGCAGGGCCCGCTCTATCTACACTCATGTTCATAAATTAAGGCTAATGCTGATACATGGTGAAACAACGCTCTGGTGGGCGGTTTGCGGGTTTAAATCACGTCGGGGTATGACCGTGCGGCGCATTTGACCTGCGGTCGTCGCACGGTGGCGCTGGCAGCAGTCCACATACGCACAGGTGTGATGGTGCATGTCAGAGTACAGTGCAGCGAGTAAGTGTGCAGACGTTTTCAGACGTGCTAATGATGACTGGGTGTTGAAAATGGGTCAAAGAACATATATTGATTACATTATGAGGGGTAGAATGCTAGGGCGACAGGAGGCTGGTCAAACAAAGCAGGTCGTAGCACGGGCCCTCCGTGTTCCTCAAAATGTGATTATAGCAACGATTCCAGCAGACAGGAAACATGTCCAGGTGCTACAGTACGGGACGTCCGCAGTGTACAACACCACAAGAAGACCGAGTAACAGGGAGTAACATAGTTCGATGAAACCTGGACCATATACAGAAAGAGCTGTTACAGTATAGTATAGGAGGTAACAGAAAGAAATATTCAATTATAGGAATAGAAATAACACTTCAGTTCAAAGGAAATATCATGTTTTGGGGTAACTCCACAAACAGAGAAAAAGTTTTAGAGTACAGAACTGTATAACAAGAGTAATGAGTAGTGTAAATCCAAGACCCTCATGTCAAACCTATTGAAAGAATTGGGCCTATTTACCACAGCTTCTCAGTATATTTATTCCTTAATGAAGTTTGTTGCAGATAATACATCTCTTTTTTCCAACTAACTGCTTAGTACACAGTATCAATACTAGGAATAAGAACAATATACATAAAGATTTAAAATCACTTACTCTTGCCCAGAAAGTATTCAGCAACGCATACTTTCAATAAGTTACCAGCAACTATTAAGAGTTTAGTTTCAGACAAGGCACAATTTAAACATAATTTAAAATAATTTTTGATGGCCAACTCCTTCTATTCCATCCATGAGTTTCTCAACAAGTGCAGTAGACCAATTTAATGAAAATTTATTATACTTTAATTTTTGACAATACTTGGTTGTAATAGCCAAGAAACTAGCAAATGTCTGAATGATGCATTTAATGAAAGCAGTTGTAAGTATTAAACCTGTAAATATTAGAAGTTTAAATTTAATTCATGTACATAATTTTACTGTTTATTGACTGAGGATCATTAAAGTTAATGAAACTCCAGTTTTTCTAATTACATTTTTGTAATGTGTTTATCTGACGTGTTCCACACCCGGGAGGATACCCTCTTTTGTGGATCTATGGAATGAATAATTAATCTAATCTAATCTAAAACTACTCTCTGTTCTGCGCTCATAGGCAGCAAGCGTTCCGCGCCTCATGCACGCAGTGCTCGCAGACCACAGCACAGCTAAGACACCTGAGGATGGGCTGATAACAGTCCGAAACCTGTCGTGTGAAAATAAACTAATTTACAACCGAGGCCGTATTTTCAACATCTGCTATGTCGTGAAAGCTATAATCAAGTGTTCATTGAGAGCAGTGTTATCTTGCACTGCATCAGGCGATACTTTAGTATTAAGTAACAAATACAGGTGACATACCTGTGGCTGTGGGTAATTTCAGTGTTGAGTATTTCATCTCTTTCTAGTTATAACAAAGTGATCCAATATTCTGTATGTGTTGTAGCCTCGTCGAGAAGTAAATCTATGAACACCCTGCTGTGCCGACGAGTGTCATTTTCGGCACAAAACTTTTAAATGAGGGATCCTCATGTGTGGCGGTTATCAACCACGTTTTCCGGCTGGTTTCCCCTAAATTATTTGAACAAACAGCATGTCGGGAGAAGCTGAAGTTTCGCAGTAATAATACAATTAAATGCCATCCATTGATAATGGTGTTTACAACCAGTGATTTCCCTACTGACCAGACTAAGAATTCTGATCTTGAAGCGCAAAGCTTAGCCTATACGTTCTTATTGCCTGCACCATGTTGTAAGCAGGAATAAGAATCGATCAGTCTGTACTTTATTGTGAATTGTGTTCTTACTTCTTTTTACATACAGGGTGATCAAAAAGTCAGTATAAATTTGAAAACTTAATAAACCACGGAATAATGTAGATAGAGAGGTAAAAATTGACAGACATGCTTGGAATGACATGGGGATTTATTAGAACCAAAAAAACAAAGTTCACAAAATGTCCGACAGATGGCGCGTGAAAGATCTCCTGCGCGCGTCGTTTGGTGATGATCCTGTGCTCAGCTGCCACTTTCGTCATGCTTGGCCTCCCAGGTCCCCAGACCTCAGTCCGTGCGATTATTGGCTTTGGGGTTACCTGAAGTCGCAAGTGTATCGTGATCGACCGACATCTCTGGGGATGGTGAAAGACAATATCCGACGCCAATGCCTCACCATAACTCCGGACAGGCTTTACAGTGCTGTTCACAACATTATTCCTCGACTACAGCTATTGTTGAGGAATGATGGTGGACATATTGAGCATTTCCTATAAAGAACATCACCTTTTCTTTGTCTTACTTTGTTATGCTAACTATTGCTATTCTGATCATATGAAGCGCCATCTCTCGGACATTTTTTGAAGTTTTGTATTTTTTTGGTTCTAATCAAATCCCATGTCATTCCAAGCATGTGCGTCAATTTGTACCTCTCTATCTACATCATTCCGTGATTTATTCAGTTTTCAAATTTATACTAACTTTTTGATCACCCAGTACTATGACGTACAAAACGTTTGGTCCAAAGTAACTTTCACATGATGTAACGTAGTTCGATGAAACCTGGACCATGTATAGAAAGAGCTGCTACAGTATACTGTAGCAGGTAACAGAAAGGAATGCTCAATTATATGAATAGAAATAACTCCTCAGTTCAAAGCAAATAACTACACTGAGGTCATCGCGATTCACGATTGCTCCTGGGTAATACAAACGGCAGAGCATGTTGCAAGACCACACTGTACTTTGTGGTATGTTTTGGAAGGCGGCACACGGCTCTGAGTTACTGCCCTGACAGGAATCACTTTAACTAGAAAACTTTCCACTTGATTACCTGTCTCATGCGTCTGCTAATTGGTTTTGCTGTTTAACTGTGTTTGTTGTTGATAGCCTGCATTAGAGAATATCACAGTTATCGGAATCTAAATGAACTCTAAAGCTGAAATAGTATTAATGAAATGGTGGCCCTATCATTATTTTTGTCAATTATTGTTGAGTGATTAATGTATCAATGAGGGATTTATCTTTTATAAAAGTTATAGCTCAAGTTTATTGATTGAAACTGGACAAAAATAAATGTTGAAAGTGATGACAATAATGAAACATGATCAGACGGCAGCAAAAATATGCAACACACAGTTAAAAACATTGTGTGGTGGCTAGTTAGCAAAAACTAAGATCTGTCTGACTGAACTATATCCTCATGCCCACAATATGGATAACGCAATTTGAATTTATCTAACACTGAATAGACATTGATGCCTACACAGAAGTTGTACTACGTTGGTGCAGCTGAGAATAAGTGGCGAGATTGTGAGCTTGTTTGCCCTAACAAGCTGGAGCAGCATTACAGCCTTATTTTCTCGATGTGTGAGGCAGATGAAGGCCGCGATTCAAGCGTCTGCAGAGCAGCGATGTACGTTGCCTGTTATTACCTATAGCGAACTCGAAATACGCAAAGTCGCAGTTGGGGATCTGTCGGACGGATCGTAGTTTCACTCTAACGGAGCACTGAAATGTCGGCAGGTTCCAGCGTGTGACACTCCCGTTTTCCGGTCATACCATGGACCACCGCACACAAGGTTAAACATCAGGACAGCATTCCTGCCATGAGTAAGATTGCCCTCGGGACAACGAGTGGTCAGAGATGACTGAGGTCTAAACTGTCGGGACAGTAACTCCTCACCTCAGGTTCCCTTGTCAAGACCAGTGCTAGCGCTAAGTCGTACCCAGGACATTTGGTCCTAATTCAACCAGTTAATAACACAAGTCAGAGACTGAACCAGATGACGCACTCCAGCCTAGAGTGTGCGTCGGAAGACCCACCCCAGCTTAGAGTGTGAACTGGAAGACAGAGTTTCCCCCCCCCCCTCACTTCACATCAAACCTCGTTAAACTCCACAAAAGTACTCCCACAACTTTACGTACCGGGGTTTTGTGCCAGTCACAAAATTCCACAATCTCCATGACTCCCCTTTGATTCATCTGCTCTACTCAGTGGCGAAACCTAATGAAAGTTAATGTTTCTTGTTTCTCTTCTCTCTTCAAGAGAAGCAGCCAATCCCTGTCTTCCCTGTCTTCTTAATTCCCAAACAGAGAAGAGCAGGTGTGAGCCGAAATTGTTTTTTCCACGGTCGCTTCAGGCGGCGTGCTATTTTGAGTTTCCATACAACTCTAAAGTGAACATCACATTTATCATGGAGATCATTATATGACTGGCCGAAACGTTACCACGTGTCTGACCAGGGGACCCTATTAAACTAAGAGAAGTGCTTTTGTGTCCCAACATAGATAATTTAAGAGCCGCCATAAATGCTGCATTCCTTCTAAAATGGTTTTGATCGCCTGAGGCTTCCCAAAAAATACTCTGCTGGACGAGGGGTGCCACCACCTAATGGATCCCTCGATAGTATCCAGTCCATGCCGAACATGGAAACTCACGCATTTTTATGGCCGCCATCCTTGATCACAAAGGACTTTACGGCGCTGTCATAACGCGTTGGCTGGGCGCCCTAGATTTCTCTCGTGCTCCTGGCCCCTGTTGTGGCAAGAGGCGCCCAACAGGTAGGTCCAAGTAAGCGGTTTTTCCGCGTCTTTGACCCGACGCATTGTCTGCACAGTGTGAGAGAAATCTTAGGGCTCAGCATTCTGTTCCCAGTTCCTTTCCCTAATAGTTGCAAGTGGCACTGAAGCCCCAAATATCTGCTGCAAGATTTACATTTAAGTAATCAAACTGACAGCTTGTTCTGAACCACAGATACATACCTTTCGAAGGAGAGTCGCCATAATGATCCCGCATGTATTAACAATGTACACACCTATATCAATGCTTACTCAGGCTGATAACGTCCTGTCAAGTCACAAACACCATGTCTTGGGTGAAAAATCATCATTAAATTGTACCCTTGAATATGGAGAATAGTGGAAGAGTGACACACACGTCCTCTCTCAGTGTTTAATAGGGTGTGTCACCGATGATGGCAAGGCATGCTAACAACGAGCTCCCATGCTGCCCACGGGAGCTCTTGCGACAGGGCGTTCCATTGCTCCACTGGCGCGATTGACAACTGTAACACGTGTCCGAGTATGTCTCCCTAATGCAACCCACACATACTCAGGGAAACGAGGAAGCCAGTCACTTTGCTCAATATCCTCTCGTTCCAAGAGCTACACCACCTGCTCTGACTGGTGCGTCTGTGCATTGTCATTCATAAAAATGATGTCAGGACTCGAGTGCATAGATTCTCTTCCGTTCCTCTGTTCGCACAGTCCATGCTGAACTCCAAATGTACTTCTCAGGCCGCCGGTTAATGTTAGTTTACTTCTATTTGCCAGTAATGTTCCCTTTCTTGGCCTAACAGGCATTTTATGTCTTCGTCGTTTTGTCCGCCAGGGATTATTTTGCTTCAAAGGTATCAGAATACCTTAACTCCATGGTCCACTGTTTGCCTCTAATCTCACTTCTGCTACCTTTCATTAAATTCGTCTATTTTTAGGCTGATTTTGGGCCATGTGCTTCGTAGTCAGTTTCACTCAGTGTGTTCTGCAGTTCTTCCGCGCTTTGACTGAGGACAGCAATGTCTTCAGCGAACCAATATTTTGTTTCTCACACTACTGCTTCGGTATGCAAATTGAACAGTACTGATGAAAGGCAGCATTTCTGTCTCGTACCTATTCTAATCCGAGCATTTCGTTACTGATCTCCCTTTCTTATTGTTCCTACTTGGTTCTTGTACACATGGTGTACTATCCGTTTTTCCCTACTACTTACTCGAATCTTTCTGAGAATTTAAAAATCTTGCATCATTTTACGTCCTTGAACTTTTTTCTAGACCGACAAATCCTGTACATATGTTTTGATTTTTCTTGAGTCTTGTTTCCATTATCAAGCGCAATGCAGTCTCTCTCGTGCCTCTGGACCACATCCTAAGGCCTAAATGAACTGTGTATGCATGCGAATCGATACCTCTGTATATCGTATCATAGCCAGGGGGTCGCCGCAAGGGGCAGCATAGCTGCACATGGATACTGCTTAACAACACATACGCTCTCTAACGTAAGGAATGTTTCCTTGCATTCCAGCATGGTTATCGTAGTTGCTCATCGATGACTGATTCTCGGTTTTCGTGCTACGGATGTTGATGCTTGACTGTGACACTGAAGAATTTAAAGAATTCCTTCTTCCCTCTGCCTTCGTGGTCGCAGGTTCACATCTTCAGAGTCAACACTCTTCGTATTTCCACTGCTTTGGTTTGTGGATGACAAGCTGACAGCATTTACTATACAGCCAAGGCCTGGGGTAGAAAGAAAATGGTGAGCACCTTTTGCAACGCGTTACTAAGTACTGGAAGCAACTCACAAAGATTCTTGTTTTTTGAGTAAGGTTTTATCATAAAAATTTAATTAGAGTCCTCACGTGTAATGCTCTGAATAATGACCGCCATATTAGTCTTAGTCCTCATTCTGGTTCAGCATTCCGAGTAACCAGCACATGCCCGAGATTTTTTTTAGCTTACTGGTAAAAGCCAAAACGTTGCCAAGGTGAAGTTCTTTTTTAATCGGTACAAGCATGGCTGGGCGTTAAAACCTTGATATTTTTTGGATTGTATGTATCCTTTTCAAGCCCATGTGTTACAACGGCAATGAAACGTTGATCTTTTAAGGTCTTTGTTCGCTTTAAGTACTCATTTATTAAAATGGAATGAATATTTTCCAGATTACTGAATGAAAATACCAAAAATTTTATTCATAACTAAATCCAGAAAAAGCCATGTGAGCTGAAATCCATTTCTGTTGTCAGCTTGGAGCTATGTCGTTTTAAATTTTACCTTGTGTGTGTTTTAAAATCCCTAGTCTGAGCTGAATGAAGGGTCAGAGCGATGTCTGGACTAAGCTGAAAGTGGCCGCCCTATGTCAATAACTGTTTCTTAATCGAAAGTATTTGTTTTCATCTCCTTGAATTGTGATTTGTTACTGTTAACGTTTTCATTTTTTAACTTCATTTTTAACAACATTCCACATAACGCCTTCACTTCATGTTTTTTTCCTTCTTTTTTCCTTTCTAGAAATACTTACCCCCAAGCTATGCATAGCTCAGAACTAACACCTCTTCGTCTTTCTGAGCTTTACATCTCACTCATTATGGAGGGATGCTGACTCAGTTTTTTAGGATACCAAATGGAAGTTGCGGTACAAAAAGTGGCCCAAAGATCACCAGTGTGTGTGTGCGTGTGTGTGTGTGAGCGTGCGTGCGTGCGTGCGTCTGTGTGTGTGTGTGTGTGTGTCTGTAGTGAGTGAAGTGTTATGAAACAATGTGTGTATAGTGTCTGTAGTGACTGATAGTGAGATATGAGTGAACAATGTGGCTTTACATTATTTAATAAGTTATTTGTAAAAAAAAGTATTGTATACCAAGAGTAAATCTAATGATTGTCTCTAAGTCCCTAACTAGAAGTCTTTAAATGTATGTGTACACCAATTAGCTTATTTTAAAGTGATCTAAATTTCTAAATAATTTGGCATGTCCTATATCCTTTTAAAATGAGATCTACGGATGAATAAAGCTAGGTTCTACTACTACTACTAACTTCTGTTAATACCTGCTGCCTGACTTTTAATCGGGATTTGAACCTCATATTGGCACAATTTCAAAATTTTCTTTTAATATTTGAAGGACCATCTTGAAGTGTCATTTTGATTGAATGTTTAATGAATAACTTTATGGTGGCGCTTATAAAGTCCGTTTTGGATTTTTAATATTACCAGCGTTTTTTAAATGCCGGTGATTCCAGCACCTTACCTCTCGCAGCTGCATGCTATCCGCCATTTCACTAACTCACCGACATCTGGCAGATCCTCACTTACCTTTTCGGTTATTCTGTCATAACTCTCATCACTGACTTGGATGAATGATCTGTTAAGTTCACAGTGGCATAATTCTTGCCCTTACCTGCCTTTTCTATCCTCGGGATGAGAATATTGATGTACCTGCCATATTTTCAGCCACCTGTCTCATCGTGGGTGTCGGCTGTTGCGTATGTATTGCACATAAGTTGTAAGGTTTTTATCGTCCTAGCTGCGTAAGTTCATTCTTACAGTGCATAGTCGTAGAACTTGCTACATTCACCACACGCTTGTCTGTAACAGACTGCTGATACGCTGCACATACAACACTCAGGTGTAATTCACGACACATCATAGAATAGTACGTACCTTCCCGTTACTCTACGCCACACCTTTTATAACGACCTGAAGAAGGGAGACAAGTAGCACCAGTAAACAGAAGAAAACGATTATTATAACGATTGTATGCAGGTGCTGACTACAGGGCTTTATTAAACAAAAGACTGGCGGTGATGGTCGTCCCCGGCGCTTCTCCCTGCGGTCGACACCAACTTCGCTCTCATTTGGACGAGCGCCGCGTCTGTACTCGGCAGTTTTAACGACTTGTTTACGCAAGTTAAAACAATTAGAGGGAACTGTGGCGCGAACGGAACGGCGAACACCCCCGCACACTGCCTCGCCCCCTCCCTTCTCGTGATGCCGGGACGCTTGTGCTATTAAGCCCTCATTTGTGGCTACGTTGCGGCGAGGTTCATTTCCTTGTTTAGAGAGTGGAGGGGACTCCATAATCCGACCTGGAACCGCTCGCGTAATATTGATGAGGTGTTCAGTGGAAACGACGCCTCTGGGGCCAGTTGGAAGAAACGCGCAACGCCCGTAGCCAGGCGTTCGGCTGTGTGAGGCAAAGCAGAGCATGCAAGAGCGAACGCCGTTCTTTCCTTTCTACATCCACTTCTTCATTTTCATCCATACCTGCGAATCACTGTGAAGTACGTGGCAGGGGGTATTTCCCCCTGTACCGTATATTTATTACTCTTTCTATTCCATTCGCCAATAGAATAGGAGAGGAGAGATTGCTTAAAGTTGGTTAGTTACATGTTTCGTAGACCATTTGAAATACTTCATTTATCGAAATGATGTGGAACAAGTCAGTTTACAGGATACATATCTACGGTTAGTGATAACACCGGTGAACACAATATTCTTTTGGTCCTACTAAAGCAAATTCACTTAATAAAGAAGTTTTTATGTAGAAACTCATGAATGAAATGTAAGGAGTTGTCCGGAAGAAATGATTATAAGTTAGATATAAAACTTGTTTTGCTACCTGTCATATAGTTTATGTAATTCGGCATATGACAAAAAATTGTAATTCTTATTGCTGCACATTGAACTGCTTTCTGACTTGCTGACAGCTGTAATGATCGGTAGTAAACATTATTTTCCAGTGTTGTTGACATGGACTCTTCTCAAATTGTGACGGGTGATTTATGACGAAATTCATTACCGAATACGTGTATTGTGGCGGATCTGTTAAAACGCCTGCCCCCTTGAAGAGGTACCTGTATGACATCCGTAGGTGAACACCACATCTCATTCTTACTGTTCGCTTTTGTGGAATCAATACTTTCTTTCTAAGATCCGTTACTCGAGCAAATTATTCCGTAAGACATTACTGAGTGGAAATGTGCAAAAGCTGTTAGGAGTTTGTTTCCAAGATTAGCAAATACATGAAGAGCAACAGAAGCTGAACTTAATTATTTTGGAAACTAAGTAATATGTTGCTTCTAGTTCAAGTTTTCGTCAGTACGTACACCCACAAATTTGAAGCATTCTACCTATTTACTGATTCTTCCTCATGTGCTAAAACTATTGTTAGAGTGACTCTATTTGTTGTACAGAACTGGAGATAGGGTATCTATCAAAATTGAAGGAGGGTCCACTTTCTGAGAACCACTTTATAATTCTTTGAATAATAACATTTAGAGTCCTGTTGCTTTCTCTATAATGGGACTTATTATAAAACTAATACCTCCAAAAATTATCAATTTTGCTACTTGAATTTTAAGTGGACGGTAATTCTTGTATATAAGGAATAGGAATGGACCCAAAATTGAACCCTGCCTTTGTGATTTCTCCCAGTCATTAAAATTTTGTACTCTTCTGACATTGTCTGAATTATGCTTCCATACCAGCTTCAGTTACAATGGAAAGCCATAAATCTTAAATTATCACCTTGACGGAAACGAGATAGATAGATAGATAGATAGATAGATAGAGAGAGAGAGAGAGAGGGGGGGTGGGGGGAGGGGGAGCAGGGAGGGAGAAAATGAGATGCGACCATGAAACTTCGGGATAGTACTAGCCTTTCTTTGCATATTCACCCTTCAAGCGCCTTATCAGTCGAAAAGGTGGATGACTTATCGGAGACGTTAGCAGTATAAGTCTGGATATTGGTCGATCCGGAAACATTCCATCTGAAAAGTCTCTTCGCCATCAGGGAAAAGAGGAGGAAGTGACTGGATGCCACGTCGGGGGATAGCACGAAGAAGCGCTGTGTGTGTGTGTGTGTGTCCTATGTAAGACGTAATGGGCAGAAGTTGTAAAGCAAAAACTGTCTCTTGAGCAGCATCCGCGACACTCATTTTTAAAGCGCCCTGTAGCCTCGTCAGGAAACTTCAGTAGTGAATGAATCAACACGGTGCCACTTCCTACTTTATTCCTTTGCCTCGGGGTAATAGTAGCACGCAACGTATGTTAGTGGTGATTAGACTGGTAAAGAAGTAATCTGAGTCGGACTGACACAGCTGTATTTCCTTTTTTGCGTGTCTCTGAGGCACTGTGCGGAAACCAGCGGGCGACATTCTATGTCTTGTTCAAAATGAGGTGTTATATGTTGAAAAACGATCCTTATCTGATTTCCCCTCCTATTCATTATCGTCTCAATGTGAACGCCTGTTTTAGTGAAACCCAGCCTGCACTGCTCATGCGATTACCGTTCATTTGTAGAGTGCTGGTCTGCCACTTCGTTTGTCGGCACTCAGACTTGTTTGACAACCGTCCACGCCAACTAATTAATCTTTCATATGATGGTGAATTGTTTCCGAGCAATTCCTCCAGTGCAGCGTACTGGGTGCAACGTTACTTCCATTCATATGCAGAAAGCGAATTACCATGGGTTACTGTGCTTAACACATGAGCTCCTCTATTTTTTTGACTGTTGTAACAGCCTGGTGTTTTACCAGTGCGAGGACTTCAATTTTAGTAAGACTGCAGATATTTCTTCTTCTTCTTCCGTGTCCGGATGCACCAATTATATCTTCCCTTCCCAGTAGTTATCAACGTTGATTGCTTTGTCATTGACTTTCAAAATATCATCTTTAGTGTATGTTATAGACATATCTGGGCAGATCAGTAGGTGGTCCAAGTCCTGTATTGCTCCGCATTCACACCTATCGCTATCACTGTAACCCCATTTAAATAGGTTTTATTTGCACCCAGTTACTCCAATGCGCAGCCGGTTTAGTGACCTCCAAGTTGTAAAAGGTAGTTGAAATCCTGCAGATCCCTCCTCAAGTAGTTCCATTGTGGAGTGTGGCACCATTTCTTCCCAAAGAGATAGCCACCTTGCGACGGGCTTGGTGGCGAGCTCTTCAGTAGTTTCAATGAAACTCCTGCGGGATTTCAGCCGGACACGTTGTTTTCGGTGCATATGCATCGGGTGTCGAGGATCATTCTTTTGTTTTGATCTTTCGATCTCGGCGGCTACTTGTCTGCGGATAGTGGGTGGTGCTATGCCTATGATGGGGTAAATGATGTCTATGGGAGTTGATTTCAGGCATCCTGTGGCAATACGTACAGTTTCGTTTACGGCGACGTCAACTTGCTTAGTGTGGGCAGAGTTCCTCCAAACTGGCGCCGCATATTCCGCTGCTGAGATACTCAGCACCAGACCCGTGGTGCGCAAAACATGTGGTTGAGCTCCCCGCGATGAACCTGTCAGCTTCCGCGGTATGTTGTTCCTGGCACAGACCTTTTTTTTAGTGTTGTGGCAGTGCTGCTTAAAAGTAAGTGGTCTGTCCAATGTTACTCCCAGGTATTTTGGGCTGTTTGTATGTTTCAGCTTTTCCCCTTGTCACATGACTCGGAGTTTCCGTTTGGCTTGTTTGTTCCTAAGATGGAAGGCGGATACTTGAGATTTACTAGGGTTTGGTTTGAGATTATTGCGGTCGTAATAGGTAGCAAGTTCTGTTAAGGCTCCTGTGAAATTCTCCTCCACTTGTTCAAAGGTTTTATCCTGTGTGGCCACTGCTGCATCATCAGCATATAAGAACATTCGTGTCTGGTGGCTGATAAAAACATCATTGGTATACATGTTAAATAATATTGGAGCCAAAACACTGCCCTGTGCAAGTCCATTTTTCTGTGTCCTCCATCGGCTGTTTTTAGATTGTAAGGTTACATAGTAGCGCCTCTTCTGTAGCATACATTACACGAACATAGAAAGGGTGTAGTCCTTAGTGACATTATACACTTTCTGTGTAAGCAACTTATGGTTGACTGTGTCATATGCAGCACTGAGATCCAGGAATGCGACCCCAGTTACTTCTCCCCTCTGATAGCCGTCTTCGATGTACTGTGTGAGCTTAAGGATTTGGCCACAGCATGATATGAACCACAAAAAAATTAAAATTATTTACATGTGCTGTCGTTGAAGTGTAATTAAGACTTGCTGTCTCTCCTCAAAGGCCCGTATTGTCATTACGGTCACTACAGGGGCGTTACATAAAGGATTGTGACATAATCCTACGTCCCTCACATTATAATTTTTGCTGGAACCTTGTATCAGATTTCGTGGGACAGTTGGTCACTATCTTCAAGCATCTGAGAGTTCAGGTGTTGTAGTATCTCATAATTCCCCCTCGTAGGTCAAACAAATTTATTACCATTTCTGTTAACTATCCTTGCACACGCTTAATATCCGTAGTTATTATTATTTAGAATGAGACCCACAAACTTGAGCTACATTGAAGAATTCATCACCATTGTAACATGCAATCGCCTATGTGGTATCACTGAATTTTTCCACTATCCCATTAATGAACAGAAGTCTATCACCAACTTTACCTACAATTTGGCCCATGTGTTCATTCCACTTCGCATGCCTACAAGTCGCGAAGCCTAGTTTCATTCGAACTGTGCAGCATTTCTCAGATAGTATTTCAATATATATTACTACATCATCCGCACAAACTCTGAAATTATTATTAATGTTGTCCTCCAGGTTATCAATACACGACACAAATGGTTCAAATGGCTCTGAGCACTATGGGACTTAACATAAGAGGTCATCAGTCCCCTAGACTCAGGACTACTTAAACCGGACTAACCTAAGGATATCACACACATCCATGCCCGAGGCAGGATTCGAACCTGCGACCGTAGCAGCCGTTCCAGACGGTAGCGCCTAAATCCGCTCGGCCACCCCGGCCGGCGGTTGTTAGTTAACCCACCCTGAGATTTCTATGGTGAATCTGCTAAAATGGGAATGTACTTTTCCACTGTAGTTGTTACAGACAGCCTGATAAAAGAAGTTTAACATCTGAGATTCGGTTGCTTAGCTATTTCAAATAGTGTAGTTTACTTTGGTAAGACCTGTCCGATTCTTTACCTACGGCTAGTATGTTACTGCAAAACATGTCAGAAGTCAGTGAATTTCTTCCATGACTGTTCTTGCTCCACAATTAGTGCGAGTAACTGTTTGACAATTACTTTTGGGACACTGAGTGCTACCCAGTTGTTAAGTGATTTGTTGCCCATCAGCACATCCGCTAATTGGGCGGATGCTTTTTATTTATTTATGTTTCGCTCTGAAAAGATAATGTCATGAATTTTATGCTGCCCTTTGTAAAGCAGTGTATTGTTACAAGTTGTATAAGATTAGCTGTTAGCTTGTTGTAATTCACGTTATACGGGACCTGCCCCATCCACCAGCGCACACGTGGGTGGCGATTTCGCACCGCACTCCCTGGCCGTTGGATTATCCCACTGTCGCAGGGCTGAATTGTATCTGTAATTGTTTAAAACACCTTTTGATGAGGTCAATTGCTAATCTCATTTCCTCATTAATATTCGACATGTTGTTTGGTTTCTTAATTGTTTTCAAAAGCTATTTTACTAACGTCATAAGGTAGTTGACATTCATTTGAATAGATTATGCATGTTTTCAACTGCGAACGCTGCTTTCTTGGCTTCTGGTCCAGCCCTGCCGCTCAACAGCGTATTAAGCTGCTTTAGGATAACTACACCCAGTTCACTCAACAGATATCGGTTTGGTGGAACTTCAAAGCGATTCTCCAAAAGTTTAATAAATGCACACGGGAGAGACTTCAGTCGTCAATAATATATTCTCCGTCACTATTTATGACAATTTGCCAAGGCTGAGGTACTTTTTCGATTCTGCTACTGCAGAAATCACGTGGTTTATTCGCAAAGCACTAGTGGAGCCATGTTCGGAGCGTACTTTCAGCCCGGAGGAAGTTACTTGAAAGTTGTTAGATAGAGAGCGGAAAAGGTGAAACTATGAGGGTGCTAAATCAGATGAATAAGGTTGATGCGGAATGACTTCCCAATCGCACTCCTGCATAGTACTCATAGTACGTTTTGTCAATCCAGCATAGTGAGACGGGAGTACTGTGTAGCAGCATCACTTCAGGAAGTATTCCTGGTCGTTGATCTTGGATTGAGTCTGCAAGACGTCTAAGTTGTTGGCAATAAATGACGACTACACAAAAAGAAGAAGTCCAGATCTCACGAAAATAAGTTGGTGGTATCATTTTGAAGTTCATCAAATGTGCTTTCAGTTCTTTGAGCTTAAATGAATGTGATTTGTATAGTCACGGAGTTGTAGCCAGATTAAAATATGGTATACACTGAGAAAACGAGTCACGACCATCCAATACACGGCGGTGAAGTCCAGTAGGTGTGGATTTTTTTGCCTGCTTTTATGGAAGTCTCATGGTTGACACTGTTAAATTCAATGTCATTGCTGATCTTTCTTATGTATTGTCGAAGCTAATACGGAGCAGATTAGACATTAACCTGTTTGTTTTCTGCTGTCGTGGAAGTGAATTTCGTACCGTAATTTGTGCTAACACAAAGCAGCCTTGACAATCGCTTCAACGCTTTGTGGTGTGGAAGATAGAATTGAATTTCGTGTAAAATCTGAGGTCGGTGTTTCAACTGGTGATGGAATATCCAGAATAAAGCTGCAGTGATAAGTCTAGAAAAAGAAAGAACTACGGTGGACAATCTGAAGTATCTAAAAAGCTATGAACAATGTCACATAAAATTGGAGAGCATTGTAAATGCAAGAAAAACTGTACTGATTTGCTAACTGATGTAGAGAAGTCTTCATTAATATCTAATTTCAGTTTGCTGCTGGATTGGAATGAACAAGGTTGCCCCGTAACAGGACTGATTTCTGATGACAATGTACAACTCCGAAGGTCTTGCAGAGATGAGACAGTAGCTACTTTGCGTGATTATACATTTCATTACAAGGTCAGAATAATGAGAGACAATACTGTGACAGAATAGTCGGTTTGTCAAAAGGCCTTTATATCACTTCATGGTATTTACAAGAAAAGATTAGAAACTATCAGGAATTCCTTAAAAATGAAGGCACTGCGCCAGTTGATAAAAAGAAGAAACACAGAAACCAAGTTCATAAACTCTCAACAGAAACAGAGCAAAACGTCTGCGCTCACAACATGTCATTTAAGGGACGGTCTAGTCACTACAGCAAAAATAATACACTGTATTTGCCAGAAGAACTCACAATCAAGATGATGTTCAAGATGTTTCAAGAGATACCTTCTAACTTGTTCCTTATGATATGAAATCTGTGGTAAAATATTTAATGCATAAATTAATATCTCATTCGATTTCCGTCGAAGTGATACACGCAATACTTGTGATAAGTTTTCTGTAACTTTCAAAGCTCTAGAGGCACAAATCACACACGCGACAGATGGAAAGGAAAGATCTGGCGTTCAAAGTAATATTAAGAGAGAGAAGATTGAATATAAATTGTACCGCCGTAAATCTGATGCATTCTATCAGCGTGAAAGACCATCTCGACAGAGAAGCAGAACGTTTACAAACACAGAATTGATATGTATGGATTTCCAGAGAAATCTTCCATGTCCAAACATCAGCACCAACATTGTCTATTATAAGCGACAGCTTTCAGTATATCTATTTAACATACATCGATTCCCAGTCAGTAATGCAGTGTCTTATGTTTATCCTGAAACTATAGGGAAGAAAGGTTTAAATGAAGTAGCTTCTTTGCTGCATCATTATGTTACCTCGTTTCTGGATTCTGAGGTTAAAAATTTGGAAATCTTCTCTGAATCATGTGATGGTCAAAACAAAATCCACAACCTTTTCAGGTCCATATATTATCTTGTCCATCACGCAAAGCGATTTGAATCAATTCGTGTGACATTCCCAGTAAGAGGACATTCATACCTGGAAAGTGAGAAAGACATGGGCCTCATCAGAGGTAAAAACAAAAGCTGAGCTCTCAAAAGACTGGACAGACGTAAACATGCCCGTGCGAAACTCCCTCCTTTTCAGACTGTTGAAGTTGATGGCTCAATGATCCCTGACTGGACTGATTTCTTGCGACCACAATATCGACCAAAATGTCCATTCCCATAGCGAATTATTAAGAGATGAAGACAGAACGTCACCATCCAAGGCTTATTACACATCGTGACACTTACGATGGATTTTGGATCACTTCAGTTGTTACTTGCTCCTGCTTCACGAGTGAAAGAGTAACCATAACTTGCAGAAGGAGAGTTTTTGTTCCCTTCCCCCTGTTAGGAAGGTAGGCTGGTAAATACTTTAGTCACGGTAATTAAATGGAACTAGATCACATCAGTGTCTGAAATAGAAGATCCTGCTTTATTACAACAAACCTACTGAAATACCATGTTAATAAGAGGTCGCATACCCAATGTTTCAGGAGTGCTGCCTATCACAAGGAAAAGTAACGTGATCTGCAAGAAATGAAGGTGTTCTGTGGCACACGGGCCCAAGAGTAATATTCACATATTCCTTTCCGGCAGTGAATTTACAAACACGTTTTATTTGTTTGTAGTAAGTAAAATGTGAGAAATGAAGACTGGGTTATAAAATCTGCGATTTATGCTGATAACGGAAATTGTCCTATTAACTACATTTTTAATGTGTCTGTCGTAACCATTTATTGAATAATTGTTGGTAGTTGTGCACCAGGTGATTTAAGGATACAAGAGTTGAGACATGGGCTTATTAATAATTTCAATTTACATGAACTCATTAAAAATAAAAACAGGGTATTGATAAACGCTATTGTTCCTGAAACCTGATTAGTCATGAACATCCTGTATAATAGTGTCTAGACTCAAAAATGAATAGATCTTTGTCAAAGGAGTTGCAGGGACGTTTTATAGTGAAGTATCATCCGAATATCACATTACATTCTGAGTTTTACAATTTGATTAGTGCAAACTAAAAATAGACTTTCAGATAAAAAGACATACAGGGTCCTATTTTTACTAATACTTTTTTCCAGTTTAATTCCTAAGGAAAAGGTACTATATAAATTACAAAAGTATATTTCAGTAACCAACGAAAGTGTAATGTTTTAAACTTTAAAATTGCTCTCTTGAAAAATCTTTGAAATGGGCTTAACCCGTACGAAAGTGGTGTTCAAATATCACGAATGATGATTACACCTCAGGGAATCAATTCGTAATACGAAGTACCATCGCTGTTCCGCCAGATTGACAGCATTAAGTTTTCTGGATGTGTGAAGATCTTTGTATTGGGAGTCACTGCTTTGTTTGTCCTCAGCCATTCCTTTCTTATGTTGGCATAAAGACATAGCTTCTCGTCATCAATAATGATACAGGATAGCAATGGTCGTTGTTGTTGAAGAGCCAACTGAAGAAGCACATATGTCCACTCGCTAATTTTTGTGATTTTGGCTTAGAGCATGCAGTAGCTATACACCCGGTTTTTGAACCTCCCAGTCGCATGAAAATGTGGCACGATGGTGGAATGATCACAGTTAATCATATTTGCCAGCACTAAAGTACACAAACATGGATATTATGGATTAATGCCGTTAAACGATCTTCATCAAACTCTGAATGTCTTCCTGAATGTGGAGAATCACTAAAGTTAACACGACCCTCCTTAAAAGGAAAAAAATCATTTTCTAGCCGTGCTCTGTCCAATGGCATTAACCACATACACGGCGCAAATATTTATGGATACCCTGTCCAGCGGAATTATCCACATTCGTGGCGCAAATGATTCTGTCTCCCTCCGCTTCAATAACCTCTCCACTGAGCTCAAACAGAAGAAAATTTCGGTAATGTCCCGATTATTCCAATTGGCATTCCATTTTATAGCGTCCACAGTTCCACTCACTGTCTCGAGATGACAAATGATAATATATAAACTCAAATAGCAATCGCTAACGCTTTTTCTTTTGAGTCATCAGTCTTCTGTCTGATTTTCTGCGGCCCACCACTAATTGCTCTCCTGTGCCAACCACTTGCAAATTACATCCACAATAATTTTCTGGATGTATTCCAATGTCTGCCTTCCTCTACAGCTTCTTCCCTCTACAGCTCCCTGTAGTACCAAGTAAGTTATTCACTGATGTCATAACAGTTGTCCTATCATCATGTCCCTTCTCCTTTTAAGTGTTTTCCAGATATTCCTTATCCTCTCCGAGTCTGCGCAGTACGTCGTCATCCCTTACGAACCTTCCTTTTATTTCCATCTTTGCTTCTGCCATGCACAGATTGAAAAGTAGTGGTGAAAGTCTACACCTCTGTTTTACAGTATTTTGAATTCGATCGCTTTGTTCTTGGTGGCCCACTCTTATTATTCTCTCTTGACTCTTCTACAAATTCTATATTACTCGTCTCTCCCTGTATCTTACTCCTATTTTTCTCAGAATTTCAAACATTTTGCAGTATTTCACGCTGTGGAACACTTTTTCCAAGTCGACAAATCTTATGAATGTGTCTTGATTTTTCTTTAGTCTTGCTTCCATTATCTACTGCAACGTCAGAACTGCCTCTCTGGTGTCTTTACCTTTCCTGAAGCCAAACTGACCGTCATCTATCACACCGTCGATTATCTTTTCCATACTTCTGTATATCATTATTGTCAGCAGCTTTGATGCATGAGCTGTTAATCTGATTGTGAGATAATTCTTGCACATGTTGGTTCTTCGGAACTGTTTGGATGATATTTTTTTGAAAGTCAGATGGTATGTTGCCAGGCTCATAAGTTCTGCACATCAACGTGAACAGTTGTTTTGTTGCCCCAATGATTCCTGAAATTCTGAAGGAGTGTTAGCTATCTCTTCTGTCTTATTTGGTCTCACGTCCCCCATAGCTCTCTTAATTTCTAATTGTAATATCCAATGCCCTATCCCTTCTGAAGCGACTACTGTTTCTTCTTCTATCAAATCAGACAAATTTCCCCCTCACAGATGCCTTGAATGTACTTTTTCCACCTATCCGCTCTTTCCTCTGCATTTACCAGTGGAATCGCCGTTGCACTCTTAATGTTACCAACTTAGTTTTTAATCTTTCCGAAGGTTGTTTGGACTCTATCTGCTGAGTCAGTCCCTTCCGACAATCATTTCTTTCTCAATGTCTTCACGTTTCTCATGCAATCGTTTCCTCCTTGCTCTTCCTATATTATTTCATTCCTCGGCGACTTGTATTTATGTATCCCTGAAATGCCCTGAACATGTTTGACTTCCTTCTTTCATTGATCAACTGAAGAATTTCTTCTCTGACCAATGGTTTCTTTGCAGATACCGACTTTGTACCTATGTTTCTCTTTCCACCTGCTGTAATGGCCCTTTTTCGAGACGTCCATTCCTCTTCAACTGCATTGCCTACTCAGCTATTCGTTATTGCTCTATCTACTGCCTTGCAGAACAGTAAGCGTATCTTGTCATTTCTTAGTACTTTCATATCCCACTTATTTGTATACTGATTCTGACTGACTAATCTCTTAAAATTCAGTCTACTCTTCATCACAACCAACTGTGACCTGCTCCTGGGTACGCCTTACAACCAGTATATGGTTTCGGAATCTGTGTCTTACCATGATGTAATCTAACCTTATTCCAAATAAAAATGATACTCGATAAATAAATTCATAGGAACCGGAATACTTACACGCAAAACAAAAACGATACGAACTTGTGTACCAACGTAATAGGAGTGACGGAAGACATCGAAAAATTCAAAGAAGAGCAGCTCACTTTATATCATTCCGTAGGAAAACAATCTGAAGGCTGTTCGCTTAACCTGCTGCCTGACATTTAAAGACGAATTTGTGGAGCAGTCATGCAGATGTAGACGTAGACGTAGGTATTAAGGTAAGGAACAGAAGATGACTAACCGGCAAATATGGACTAGTTATAAGAATGGGCAAATAAATATATTTTAAGTCCTTGGTACGTACGTTACCTGTTCCTGAACTTCCAAAGTAAAACAATTCCTTAACGTCGGCTACATCGTTGCCAACAATTTTGATTTTAAATTCATCGCGAATCTCATTTCTGCTGTTCCTCTTTAATTTCTTTTTTTTTTTTTTTTGTTTAGTCTCAGTCGGTGTTCTGTTGTCATTGTACTGTTCTTTCAGTTCACCAGTTCCTGTTTCTTCACTCCCACTTTCAGCGATCATAGCAGTAACATCAGTGAGTATTATCACTGTCGTCGTTTCATATTCCATTTCACGTTTATATTTGAAGCACAGATTGTCAACAGATGATTTACCAGGAGTGTCGCTAACATATAACGCACTTCTCCCCGACCGATACAACAACGCACTGCTCTTAAGACATGCCAGATTCGCACAGAATGAGACACACACTCGGCTTCCGGTGACCTATGTCGTCTTTGAAATTACAAAAGTGACTTTTCGTCTTCGTTGATATTGTCGAAATACATTGGATGTCATACTTACGTAAGTGTCTACCGATCCCTCGGGTACTGGGAAAGCGAATAGCTAATAAGCCGTTGGCTAACTTTTTTTCACTCTCAGATGTACAATCCGATGGCGTGGTCATGCGTAGCCCGTTATTGCCTGTCGTGGTAGACCGACAAGTGGAAGACTTTAAAGGAAACCCAGTACAGTCCATCAAGTTTTAAGCGACGTATTTCTGTCGATTCGTGAGCGACACTTTCATTGTTTGGCCTCATACATACTAAAGATGCTTGGAGAGCTCCTGGAACATACACATTTCTTAACGTGAAATTTATGCTGGAACATGAAACAGAGTGTCAGCTATCTACCTTAAAGGTACCTGTTACGGGAATAACGAATGGATCCCTCGGTCACAGAGCACATAGAAAACCAACGAGCATTGAACTGTATCACCACCTCTCGTTCCATCACTAGCAAATACAAGGAAATTTAGCACAAAATACTCAATATTCTTGTCCATAAAGTTCGAACTTCATCAAATAAGCAGCAGTGTTCGTAACAAATAGGTACACAGACGGGAAAATTGTGTGGGCGTTGTGATAGAAGTTAACAATAACTGAAAAAGCGGTTGAGACTCAGGTGACGGTTCCTACAGCGTGGAGTTCTAGCCAGAGCCAGAGTGAATGTTCAGCTTCCTCTGGGAGAGCCGCAGTACACACGGCCTCTGCGGCCCCTGTAAGCGGATTGCTCCGCATCCCGCGCAACACCGCTTCTCGCCCTACCGGCTGGTGTCTGCTCTGTGCTCTGAGCCCCGTATACAGATCTCCATTGTCTGTTCCCTTCAGTCGTTTCGCTGACACGTCCTCTCTACCGGTTCTATGTTCCTCGGTATCGTGTGCAGCATACCTGACATTCAAACCAACGCTATACACAGGACGCTTTGGGCGTTAATACGGGATACTTCCAAAACATTTATCCGATTCCACTTGATAATATCTCCTATATGAATGAAGGTAAGATGCCGAGGTGAATTTTGACTTATACCTCGAAACCGAAAATTTACCTGGGATCCAATCATAAGTTATTTGGTCGTAGCGTACCGTACAGGAGTTTCCAAGAGCTCGGTCGCTCATTGAATATCCAACGTGTGGCGCGTAGATGTGCTAAAAACAAGTAAATATAAAGCGTTTTTCCTTCTCGATTTCAGTGGGAACAATTCATGATCATCGTCAAGAATGCGGCATTGCTGTTTCTACAGCGTAAACCACATGCCAGTGGCACTGGCAACTTGCAGACCCAATGTTTTATACGAGTATAAGAGCAAATCACAGGCCATCGAAAAATGATTCAAATGGCTGTGAGCAGTATGGGACTCAACATCTGAGGTCACCAGTCCCGTAGGCTTAGAACTACTTAAACCTAAGGATTCGAACCTGCGACCGTAGCAGCAGCGCGGTTCCGGACTGGGGTGCCTAGAACCGCTTGGATACTGCGGCCGGCCACAGGCCATCCACATGTGCTCACTCAAGAGGTAGAGCGCATTTAACAAACGTCTACATGTCGACCGAGGCAGTCTACTAGCTGTACCAGCCTGGACTCAGGTATTTCTCATGTGTCTGCCACGCGTGTTGTAGCGAAACAAGTGCTGTATCGTTTGTGAGATACAGAGGCGAGCGAGTATGCTAAAATAACCCCCTTTCACTGCTAGGGAGTGCCAAGTCACAATAACGCGTCTGCGCGTAACGCCCAAGTGTTGCACCATAATTAAGAATAAAATTAGAAGTTAATATTGCTTTTTCAAAGTTCGTCAACATATACTTTAATATCAAAATGTTTTAAGGGTCATGTCTTAGAGTGATTGGCTCAATAGTTTTCATAAATACACCGTTTTAAGGAAAAATAAGTGGCGCTAAATAATGAAGCTAGAAAGCCAAAAATTGGTCATAATGTGAGAATGTATGTCAAAATTAACTGCTGTAATTCTAAGCAGGATAAAATAAAAATTATGGTCAAAATCCATTTTTGTAAAAAATATTGAAGGCGCTAAATATTAGACTTAGGAATGTAAAAATTTGTATGATGCTTCAGTTCAACCTAAAAATAATAAGTAACCACATTAAGCTACCTCTAGTAGTTTTCGAATAATTTAATGAAAACTAAATATGTAACTAAAATATCACCATTTGTAGTAGATTAAGTATCTATAACTTTAATACCAGAAAATGTTGGTTACAGCACATGATTAAACCTATTAAATAATAGAGCTATAACAAGTTTTATGACCTTACCGTTAATAACAACCAATACAACGTCTCTTAAAGTTATAGTTCAGAGGTAACGATCTACTGTCAGTTCCACTGTAAAAGTTCTAGAAGGCAAAGTTTTTATGCAAGCGAACTGAAACTTTTTCTGTGATTTCAACCAACTTACCTTCATGCACGTAAAAAGTAAAAAAAATCTTAATTAATTGATTCCCTTGGCCGTCCGCTGCGCCACATATATAAATACAGCCCGAGAGGCAAGACGAAGCTTCACTTCGCACTCAGCCACTGTAAGATCTGTGTTTGTCAAACGGCAGAGTGCGGGCTGCCTCGGATGACGCCAGAGAAAGACTGTGACAAAACATGTATTTTCAGCAATAATTGATAGTGAACTAGCGAGGACTGTTCACCGTCCTGGATCGCTTAGATTTTCATTAAAGTAACTGTTAGTGGGCCGTCCGTGATATTCACAAATCCGCGAGGCAGGTGGTAACAATTATTTTCAACTTTTGTGGCGAGCATTTAATTTGAGTATCAGTAGTCAGCGTGAAAGACAATTTGGTAGGAAATTACCGTAGAGGTCTTTGAACTGCTTATTGTGCTGTTTAGGGTAGAGAGATTTACTGTCAGTATGATCATAATGAATAATTCATGTTGTGCGTTGAAAATTTTACTAAACATATAGGAGTTCCAATACTTCATTTATAATCACAGTCGTGATCCCGCTAAGGAAATAGAGAATAGTAACATTTCTTTCAGTGGGCTGGACAGGAATGTGGACTTGCGGACTGGGAACTATGGTCAGTATGTTCTCCATCGCTCTGTGGCTGACCGCTAAAATAGTAGCCAGGTTCGAGTAAAAAGACGGCGAAATCAGTTTTTAATTTTAACCCGCCGCCCCACAATGTCTTTCATCGCCGTTGGCGTTTCAAATCATAGAGCATTCTTTTACTTCAGTCCCTTCTTGGTGGTGGTGCAAAACGTCATGTAATGTGTATATAATTGCAATAAACTCATGAAGGTTGTAAGTGCATGCATGTAAAAATACCCCACATAAGATCGTGTCGCTCATTTGGAAATGAAAACTCTGTAGTCCTTTGCGTATGTTAAAAGTTATCACGAATTTCTGAATCCATCAGGATAAAAAATACATTATGAAACCTGATGAACCTTTCTGAATATGCTACGATGGCAGCGAGCGACAGCAGGTGGTCGCGGCATAACTGGTAGTATATAGTCTCACTTGTACATTACTGTGTCATTTGCACGTGACTTCTTTGGCGCTCACTAATCTACTGTGCGTGCCTTGCCTATGTCTTTGCCCGTTGCTGGGATATCGGAGAAGGCATGGACAGTCGGAGGTCTGGATTTACCTAGGACACGTGAGCGCTCTGTTGGACCGAACATAGCTGGAAGGCGGCGACTGAACTGTGGAGTGTTATTGACGCCGTCACACGGGGCGCAGCTTAAGTGTCGGCTACTCAGTGTTCGCCAGCCCTCTTTTCATTCATTAGTGTTTTGCATTTTATTACAATGTTTAATGCACTTACTTTTGAAACCGAACTTGTTGTACCGTTCCAATGTTTTATTAAATTTCTAGCACGCAGAAATTATTAGCAAGAGTTTCTTCTCTTGCAATTAATACCTCATCAGGTGTCCAAAAGCAGAGAATGGACTAAACAGTGTTATTTATTGAATTTTTTCTATTGTGTACCACGTTTCCTATTTCCCATTCCTTTGTGCGGCCTGGACGGTATAGGGAGTGTGTGAACTAGCAGAAAGCTTTAGGCAGAGATTGTAACACTGCATGAATGGTCGTTCTGTGATAGGGTAGTACCAACCCCCAAGCGTGAACAAGTTTAGCAGAGACCAAGTTTGTAGGTCAGGGCAAAGATGACAAGCAGGCGCGCGAATGGGTTCTGTCAGGTGGCGAGCCACCCCCACCACGTTTGTAAGCGGAACGGTTAGGCGAATTCGGTTGGAAGAGCACTTGTTCCGGGGCAGCGGCGCGGTACAGACGCAGAAGCCGGAGTTTTGCACTTTACGGTAGTATGATGTAAGGTATTGGAATGTTTCAAAACTGCTGCTGATTAAGGTCAGGATGGTGGAAGCAGGTGTAACAATACCGGCAAACACCCATAAGGGAATTTATTTTCGCTATTTGCTTTAAATTTCCGTAATAACTTTGGGTATTTGCCTTGCATAAGCATGGACCATGGGCCCTAAGCTCACGGTCGTATTTTGGGTCCAAGTATGAGGATAGTTATTTCATTTCAAGCCTTGTTGTGTGCTCTCTTCTGTATAGTAAAGTTTTGGGGGATTTTTATGATTTTTTTTCTATGTTTTCTTTGTGTATACAGTTTCCCGCCATGTGGCCAGTTGGAGTAACGGTCATGGCATTGGAGTATATATCGGTTATCACTTAGATGTCCAATTAGCTTCAGTACAGTTTCTCTAGTAAATTAGTTCCGTGATTATAAATAGGTGCCTAAAATTAAATTTGATGTTAGGAAATGTGCGTGGGCTCATTTTGGTGCGAAACGGGATCAACGGCCATTTATAAGAAAACAGGTCAGATTTATCAATATGAGACCCAAATGAATAATTAAACAGTAGTGCACGACTGCAAGAACGGTCGAGTTAATCTGGTGTGTCAAGATTTCGTGAATTTTCCAAGCTTTGAGTTACTCCAACTTAGCCACGTGTGCGATCTGGGACCAATGTTAGTTGGTAGATGTGCGTGTGTCCTCCTCTTTAAACATTTTGCCTTCCTAAGATTGAAGTTAACTGTGTAGCTTGCAGAGTACAGTACTGTTTACCCGGTAATGAACTCCGATTTTGCAGGCATTATTACTCGTGTGATTTTGGCACCACGTGGTAATGGGTAGACGTTCTTGAGTTCCTCTAATCACTTTGCTTTAGAAAAATGGAGCTTGCCCCTAAATGTACAGTGGGCGATACAGTTTATTAGAGAAATTTTCGTTTTTCGTTATAATTTGTGCTGCTATTAAGACTTGAATAACTGTCCCCGCCACGTGGTACGAGGTAAACGTTATTGAGCTCCTCCAACCACTTTGCTTTAGAATAATGGTGGCTGCCAAGCAACCTTCAGTGAACGATACCGTTTATCAGAGAGATTTCCGATTTTTTATGGATAATTCTGCTATTCGCGTAACTTTATCGCCACGTGGTACTAGATAAGCGTTCTCCCGCCACTTTACCTTTTGCTTTATAATGATGTTTACCCTGAAACATGCATAGTAAGGTACTATTTATTTGAAAGAGCCCCGATTTTATGTATAGTTTTGATGTCCCAGATAGTTGCATCATTTCCCAGCCACTTGGTACTTAGTAAATGTGCGTGTGTGCCCCATTTTATCTATGTGTGAACAGTAAATGTGTCTGAAAATTATTTGCCCCAATTTACGGCTTACAACAAAGCCTGCTATGTGTAATAGGGAATGCTGGGTCCTGGAATGTGATAGTGTATCTGGGTTGTCTTAACACATAAATGAATCCGAATTGCCAAACCAAATACAAGCGGACAAATTGCTATATCCTTATGAAACACATGTTAGCATATCGTGCATCCTGTTGGTCGTGACCTGTATACTTGTGTTCTCGATAGCTGGACTTGCTCTGCGTTTCAGTTGCAGCACTTGGTCGTAATACCAAAGCAAAGCATGGGTCTAGGCATGACTTACACTGAAGCCAGGTCAGCACTCCCCCCCCCCCCTCCCCCCCCCCCCCCCCCGTTCCCCACGATTGCGTGGTAATAACCATAGGCTTATTTTGTTAGAGAGACCTTCTTTGAGAGTAAATATAGCTGATGCCCTTGCAGTTGTATGACTTTGGTTCTTGCTTAGTACTAATGTGTTAACAATTGTCTTGGTATCATTTAGACAATAAATTCCAATCAGTATAGAACTGCCAATAGTTTTTCCACAAACCTGTCATCAATAATTTAAAGCCATAGTCAAATTTCAAATAGCTCAAATGCTCCAGTACAGAAAATTAGAAATTAATTAATCTTCCCTAAGAGATGAGAGGCAAATGAATCCCATTAGCTAGTCACATGTTTGATCTAATCAACAAATATTGAAAGATCAGATGCCCCCTAATAAGCTCTGTTTAGTTGTTTTCTGTAGCGGCTTTTGTAGATGCGTTATCAGTTGCCTTTATAATTTGGTGGTTTAATTAAACGACCTTGTTGAAGCATTAACACCCCAGTATTAAGTCTCGGGCCTATTGTTTCGTGAACCATACGAATTTTGAGCCAAAGCTACAGAGGGCAACTTGCACAAGTGCTTGGACTCTTTAAGTAACGGCAACCCTCCCACTGGGCAGATTTCTACTGATACTTAACCCAACTCACACCCTGTGGGTTACGTTGCACTGTTAATGTTAACTTTAAGCTACTTGCATTCACAGCTTACCAGTCTTGTTTTAGTCAGTAGCGTTTTGTAGTTTATTGGAATAGTCTTTAGAATTTTCAGTGCTTGCCAAACATGTTTTGTTAATTGGTGTTTGTATTTTATCAGAATAGTATTTAATTCTGCTCACACAGATGAGTCTTTATTCAATACCTTATTTATCGAATCCAGAAGGGGAAACACAGAAAGGGGCATCACCATATGCTTCGGATGCTCTTGTGGCATTCACCGAATTATTTTGTAAATTCTCGAAAAATCTGTGAAGAGATATCTGTTTTGCCACGGTAGCTGGCCAGTCGATTCAAGTAAATCCACATCAGTTGACATTAGCTTTTTTCTGAATTAGTCGCTTGTTTAATAACTACCTTGTGATTAGTTCATTCGCCGAGTTTTCCCGCCAGGCTTAGCTCATTCCGTTTGTGTATCTGGTTAGCTACTGGCGTTTTCTGCTTATCTATTTCCCCTGACATAAAGCGTTCACCTCGATTTGGTGTTTTATATTTCAATTGTATATGAATTAATATGATTTAATGCAGCTACTTCTTTTATATCCCACTTACGCAAATCTAAGCAACACAGCCTATAGTCGACCTTCAGCATACGTTCAGCCTCGTGTTCTGATAGGCCATTGCGCCGTAAGCTCACTGTGTTTATAAGCCTAATAATTTCCCTCCCTGTGGAGGAGATTCAGACGTAAGCTTAAGATCCCTCAAAATATTTTCTAATGGATTTCTTGTATTTTAACGAAGTTCCGTGTAAATCGTAAAGTACCTTCACGAATTGTAAAAGTTGTTTGCATACCGCCGGCCATCAGTTCATTTATCCTGTATCTGTCTTAAATGCTGTTAAATTTCCTTCTAGTAAAATTCTGTTCACTTAATTTTGGGGATGGTTGCCTTAAACTAGTTTTCATGGCCGAGGCATCGTGTTCCTTAGCGAAATTTGTATGTAAAATTATACCACTAGAAATGGCTTCACCGTGGCCTATAATTTTCGTTGAGCCTCAGGTCGCCGAAGTTGTTGAGTCTAATTGTTTCTCTAATCAATCGACGTTCTTGACTGTTAATTGTCTGTTAATAACTTTGCTGCAACTGATTAATACATTAAATTATTTTAGTTTCTCCGTGACAGACATATGTCATTGAGTCATAAGCTATTTGTGCAGTTAATAAATATTATTATTTGCTTCACTTATTGATGTTGTTGACCTGTAATAATCTGTTAACGAGTAACGCCACATGGAAATTAATAACTTAGTTGCAAATACTTAGTACTTTGAATTATATTGATAATTTCAGGTTTTCCCGCCAATATGGGGTCATTTGGCTTTTTTTATCATTTTGTCTCATGTACTCGTATTTAAAAAATTGTATTTAGCTGTGTATTTTCTCCCTGTAAACATTTTTGCTCTTAATAAACTGTGTTCAATTATATTTTTTGCTCCTAATACCTCACCATTTGCTCTGATCCTTACAGCTTCTATTACAATGAATTGAAGAGAATTATTTCTCACAAAAAGTCGAAATCGAAGGTTATTGACCACTCCAAAATACAACAAATCTACTTATGTAATCGATTTAGTAAAATGCTTACAAATGGCGATGGTGATATAGTTCCGAAACATAGATCTACAAAACGTTTACAATGGTTTCACGAGTCTATGGAGTAAATATGGATCTAAAATGGATAGTCGTAACATAAATATACGGTTCAAACAGCAAAAAAACAATTAAGTGTTAGGGCCTATTTCAGTCTGTTCCACTTTTGTGATGGTTGATTGCCCAATTAGACATCTCGATTTCTATTCAGTTTAACTCCCTGTTGTGGAAATGCTATTGCAGTTTCTACAGCCTAAGAGAACTTGAAAAGCACCCAATCATTCCTCTGTATTTCAGTAACATTAACAATGGTGACATCAGGTGTAAGAAGTCATCCTTGTTCCGACAACGGCCGTATAGAGAGGGCGAAGGGGCGTTAGAATTTAAAGGGAATTGATTGTACTCGGGGTGGGAAGCTACTCCGAAAACGTAGAAGAATCAGTAATGATCAAAGGCATTACAGGGTAGAAATCAAAGGGAACTGCTACATTAAATGAAACAACAAGTTCACTGCTACATTAAAGACACATACCGGGTATCCATTAGACATGTGGCCTGTAAGTGAAAAGTGTCATTACACTCTCTCCTTTGTCAACATATTTCGGATATATCCCCCATTCGCATCTCCAGGAGCGGACTGCTGTGAGCAGGTAACCATGTACAAAGGGAAAGATGAATCATCATCGAAGGATAACATTCTAATAATTGTAGCATGGAATGTCAGAAGTTGTTTGGCTCAATGTAGATATTTTTGGGGCAGTGAAGTGGTTTGGAACGAAGACAATGATATCTGCTTTGACGAAAATATGCGTGTAATGCCAACAGAAGCAGTGAATGGTATAACGAGAATAGGAGTCACTATGAACAGGAAAGTAGGGGAGAGACTGAACGCACTGCCGATCTCCTTCGGCAACTCATACGGTGAGTTGTACTTTTAGGGCGCAGAATACACTCCATTTTTTAACTGCTCGGTTAAGCGTTTTGTTCTTACTTTCCCACCACTTAATGAGAAACCATGGTCCATAAGTTCAACTGCATGTAGTAAATCAGCAAATAATCAAATAAGTTTCATCATTTGTGTTGATGAAGAACGTGTTCGTGTGATCAATGTGGAATTCCTTCCCCACTTTTCCACTTTACTCCCTCTCCACCCTGTAATCGGACCTCATGTTGACAACGAAAAATTCCACTTTCTGTGTCTCTTTGGTGACACTGACCAGAAAATCTTGAGTCAAGGTAGTATCAGAGCTTAGAATTAATGCTGCTTCTAGTTTTCACATAATCGGCTTCTCGGTCGTACTATATTGGACTATCTACAGTAAGTCATCATTCCTTAATACACACGGCTTTACTGAACATTTAATAATTTACCGAAAACATAATGAAATATTTAATTGATAAAAAATCACCACTTGGAGTTTCTGCGACTTATTGAAGGCGTCCAGTCATAATATTTGACTAGATAAGTTTTTATGCAGTATTTCAGAACATCCCTCGGTTATTTCTTATCTACGAAACACAAGCGACAAAGATGACGCTAGGAAAGGAAACCCGAGAGCGTTGGTCTAATACTATAGAAGAAGAAACAGAAGTCGATGTAGAAGAGACAGGCGATCCAGTATTAAAATCAGAATTTAATACAGCTTTGAAAAACTTAAGAGCAAATACGGCAAAAGGGATGGATAGCATTCCATCAGAATTTCTATAATCATTGGGAGAAGTGGCAACAAAACCATTATTCACAATGATGTTTAGATGTATGAGTGTGCCGATATGCCATGTGACTTTCGAAAACTTTATCCAGACAATTCCGAAGACTGCAAGAGGTGAAAGTGGCGAGAATTATCGCACAATCGACGTAACAGCTCATCTATCCACGTTGTTGACAAGATTAGTACGCAGAAGAATGGAAAAGAAAGTTGAGAATATGTTACAAGACGATCAGTTTGGCATTAGTACAGCTAAAGTCAATTCCCCCTCTGTTGTTTCTTTATAGCTACCGTCTTGTACCTACATATTTCTTTCAGACTTACATCATTGCCGTCTTTAGAGACGTTCATTCCGTTAAAAGTGTGCTGTCTTTTGAGCAATTCCTTATTGCAGTATCTATAGCCTTCGAGAACTTGTAGCCTATCTCTTCATTCCTCAATACTTCCGTATCCTACTTCTTTGCGATTGTTTCTTCCTGATTAATCTCATAAACTTCAGCCTACTCTTTATCACTACTATATTGTGATATGAGTTTACGTCTGCTCCTGGGTACGCACTAAAATCCAGTATCTGCTTTCGGAATCTCTGTCTGACCGTGATGTAAACTAACTGAAATCTTCACATATCACCCGGCGTCTTCCAAGTATACCTCCTTCTCTTGTGGTCCTTGAAGAGAGCGTTCGTTATTACTAGCTGAAATGTATTACAGAACTCAATTACTCTTTCTCCTCTCTCATTCCTAGCAGCAAGTCAAGCCTTTGAACCCTTTCTTTTACTCCTTCCTCTACAACCGCATTCCAGTCTCCCGTGACTATTAGATTTTCTTCACCCTTTACATACTGCTGTACCTATTCAATATCCTCATCTAATTTCCCTATCTCATCATCTCAATTTGCATGTTTACTAGAAGTACCGTTGTCAGTGCTGGTTTCCTGTCGATTCTGATGAGAACAACCCAATCACTTACCTGTTCACAGTAACACGCTCACTGCCCTACCTTCCTGTTCATAATGAATCCTACTTCAGTTACAGCATTATGTTCTGCTGTTGATATTACCTTATACTCATCTGACCAGAAGTCCTTGTCGTCTTTCCATTTCACTCCACTGAACCACATTACATCTAGAGTGAGTCTTTGCATTCCCTTTTCCAGAGTTTCTAGCTTCCCTACCGTGTTCAAGCTTCCGACATTATACGTACCGCCTCGTTGGTTATTCAATCTTATTCTCGTGGTCACCTGCCCCTTGGTAACTCTCCTAGAGGTCCGAAAGGAGGGCTAGTGCGGAATCTTTAACCAGTGGAGAGACATTCATGACGCTTTTTGAATTACAGGCCGCATGTCCTGTTTATAACATTATGTGTCTTTGATACAATGGTTTCCATTGCCGTCTGCATCCTCATGCTATTTATCATTGCTGATTCTTCCGCCTTTTAGGGATAGTTTCCCCGACAAGGGCAAGACAGTGGCCTGAACCTCTGTTCCCTCATCCGCTCCATTTTGACAAGGCCGTTGCCGGCCGCTGTGACCGAACGTTTCTAGGCGCTCCAGTCCGGAACCGCGCTGCTGCTACGGCCGCAGGTTCGAATCCTGCCTCTAGCATGGATGTGTGTGGTGTCCGTAGGTTAGTTAGGTTTAAGTAGTTCTAAGTCTACAGGACGGATGACCTCAGATGTTAAGTCTCATAGTGCTCAGAGCCATTTGAACCATTTGACAAGGCGGTTGGCAGGATGAGGGTGACTCTTTATGCCAGGCGTCTTTGGCCGCCAATGATAATCGTTATTCAAAATTTAGCGGGTGTGGCGTTGCCCCCTTCGATTACTAATCAAAGACGCTACCCCAAGACCACGATTATATATTTCACTCCCCGTTTCGTTGTCATTCATGATCAACCGTCGTGGGCTTTGGTTCCACAAAGGTAATTCCCGCCTCTAGACGACCAGAGATTCTGGTGTTTGTTTTCGTGCTCGTGTAAACCTTTCTTTGTCAGAAACGACGCCGAATCTCTCCCCTAGTCAGAATGTTTCGAGCATTATAGGCATGGTCCTCCAACCAACTATGGATTTTAATATCTAACGCGCCAGTTTCACGCAATTTGGCACTATATCCCTCAGTAGAACATCCAACAACTTGTGAATCAATGAGAAACTGCTTGCATAGTGGCCAAAGGTAGACCAACGTGTTATTGACTCGCTCAATTTGTGAATCTCTTTCTCTTCAAAACATCATGCAATTTTAATGACATTTTAAGCATTTGTTTTCCTGTGTATCACAGCTACCAATTTACGCCCCATACGTATAGTTACTACGTGGTGCGTCGCTTTTTTGTCTTAGAGTTATAACACTAACCTGTCCTGACACAGACTAGTGTTACCCTCTGAGAGGATTTTGAATTTTGACTGCACGTGTGTCTAATGGATGAAGGTATCGGACTGTAATTTTGAATATAGAGCGATTAACAGAAATCTAGACGGACTTTTACTTAGGGCTTAATGTAAGTAGTAAAATTCATATACGAATGGCAAAATGAACGGTCGCTAGCCCAATTAGGCACATTAATTTGGAAATATTCGTTTAAGAAGATTGAATATTAGTTATTGAAGTTACTTTCATTAGTGTTCCCTTTGAGTAGCACACAGGATACAAACGGACACAGGGCACTCTGAGCTATGGGTAGCAGTAGTTATCAATAATGCACAAACCATCAATCATATAAAGCACAGATGTACCTAACTCGTACTAATAACAGCTACACTCAAGATTGTTTTTGAACCAGTACTGAAATGTTACTGCAAGAAGTGCAGAACTAAAGTTGAACATGAGGGGCTTCTGTCTTAACTGACACACAAATAAAAATAAATAATACTATAGTTACACTCTCTAAACTCCTATTTATAGAAATATATCAGATTTCCGTAGTAGCAATAATATTCCAATGATCTTTCTAGTATATGAAAAATATGATGGGGACCCATAAACTAGTATAGTATCACGAGTCAACCTCTACGTTTATTTCAGTAGCAAAGATTAATCTAAACAAAGTCACTTCTTAACTTCACTTGGGGTGGTTTATATTTTACTTCTCAAGACAACTTATTCAACACTGAGTTCAGTTAACTTCAGAAAAAATCATTTGTGATTTTAATCAAGGGTAACTATGTATCAAATGAGTTTAACTTATTTGCTTTTTTCACCAGCTGTGAAGCAGGTGTTTTAGGCAGTAACATTTACACTATCCGGCACTGTATTTTTGCAAAATGACACTTTGCACTAAACTGAGAGTACTTTAGCAAAATTCTAACTAACTTCACTTTTGTGGTTTAACTTCAACTTTTGCTAATCCTTGCACATTTGTCAAACCCAAATAATAACTATAAATCACTTTAGTTCATTTGAACAGGATACTCGGTTTTATAAACACTTAGGAAGGGACCCTGCATAGGTTCATGATCACGATAGAATATATGGTTCCAAGCACAGATTTATAGCATTTGGGTTATTATTAAAATCACTCACAAAAATTAACTGGTCTATGCTCTGATAAATATCTGTATGCATGAAGTTAGTGGAGCAGTGGCGAAGTTGTGGTAGCAAGCGACATGGCTGCTTCCTGTACTCACGGCTCTCGATATTTGAATTCTCTATAAAATTTCTTCTTGGCGACGGATTGTTGACGTATTAGAGCCATTCCTTATTGCCGAGAATACCAAGCCACAGCCAAATCCACATCCGAGGCAAAATTCCTTGCAAAGCTGCTTTCAATTGCCTCCCATGGCACCGCCAATGTGTACCGTGTAACGGCTAGCCACTGACTGCGTATCGTTCACACCAAGGAGCCGCCCAGTTCGACCACCAAAACTACCTTTTACATCCCGCCGTGCCACTTCCGTAGCGGAGGGACTTCACTACGTCTTTCACATTTTATAGTAAAAGTGGCCTAAGCATGAACCAGCTCTCAATACGCATTGTTTGTCTTAAACGTATACATATATTACAAAAATTCATTATTTTAAATATCATTTAGCGTTCTCCATGTATACATTACAGAACTCCAAATTTCCCGTTCCAAATTAATGAACTTAACTAACAAAGAAATAACACATCATAAGTACAGATACACAGTTACATAATATAAACCTACTTCTAATCGATATAAGTATTACAGAGTTTATGTCACAAACATAGGACGCCTTTTCAGCCAGTGACGTACAGACGAACTGGAAGCGTAGAAACAATGTAAAGTGGGGATAAAATGAGAAATTTAAAATTTAAAAAGAAATGAATACAGATATATCACAAACACAGGTTACAATTTTACAGCCAGCCACTTGGTGGACTTCGTGGATACATCGCAGCGACCCTTCAAAGCGATTATATGGGCATTAGATGCCTATTTGAAAGATTGTTAGTTCTTTGGTTTCACACTTTCCGACGTGAATGATTTTCGGTCATTCCCAACTGAAACAGTGATTTAATGCATATACCCCATTCAGTGCGGATTTTGTTGAGGTTGTGGGTTGGGTTGGGTTGGGTTGTTTGGGGAACGAGACCAGACAGCGAGGTCATCGGTCTCAACGGATTAGGGAATGACGGGGAAGAAAGTCGCCCGTGCCCTTTCAAAAGAACCATCCCGGCATTTGCCAGGAGCGATTTAGGGAAATCACGGAAAACCTAAATCAGGATGGCCGGACGCGGGATTGAACCGTCGTCCTCCCGAATGAGAGTCCAGTGTCTAACCACTGCGCCACCTCGCTCGGTGCGTTGAGGTTGTGCTCTGTACTTATACTGTGGTTGAAACCGGTGACTTTGGTTGCTGGATTCTTTTTTTTTTTTTTTTTTTTTTCTAAGTTCCAGTTTCTCATTTCTTGTCTCCACTGTGATTTCCAAAGCTCGCCTATAGTAAAGTTCCAAAGTTTCGTTGCTGTTCTCATTGGAGGATCTCTTGATTTCAAACTTAATCACATATGTTGATTTGTAAGCTTGACACAACCTGATAGAATTTGCAGTACTGGATTATTAGAGCGTTTTTGAAGCTGAGGTCTAAGAGCAGCAAGACTTCTGCTCTGGGCCGATGCAATGTTGCTCAGAAGGGTTACCCACTGAGTGGTAGTTTTCCTGATAGTTCAGTGAGCTAAACTAATTGCTTCATTGTGTTGGGCATCAACACGATCTGTGTGGTAGCTATTGATCCAAATATGAGCACAGTGCTCAGCAGCAGGATAAACCAAGATGTCAATAACGCCAGCTCTGGCCCATATGCAAACAATTATTTGACTTGGTGTTGACTGGTAGAGTTGTCGAATGTGCTCGTCGGCCTGGAATCTCACTGACTGGAGTAGATCTATCCTCAACCTTAAGGTATACGCGTCAGCTCCCCAAAACGTATTTGCTACTTTTTGTGTTATATTTATTCTGATTTTTTCTGTAGCCGAGACTTTTCCACATGTTGTATGTAGGACGCATTTGATAGAGCGTTACTCCCATTTAGAGTACGGATTGTGTCTTAAGGTCTTTCCTTCTATGTGTATTCTCAGTTGAACGTGGACCTGTCTTTTATTTAGACGGAAGGTTGAAGCTTCTGTTTTATTCAGATTTGGCGTAAGTCTCAATTTTCTGAAATATTCATTTATTATTTGGAGGCCTTGAGTGACTGTGTCCTCTGTTTGGGCTAACTTTGCTGTTTGTGTGGCTATAGCTACATCATCTACACACTTGGATTTTGAAAACGTTGTAGTTGGGACATCCGACGTGGAGATGTTGATCGAAAGTAAGGGAAAAGGGAACCCAGAAGAATCCCGTTTGCAGGCTTCGGAATTTGCTTTTCCTTCCGTTTTACATTACTTGAAAGGTTCTGTCACAGAGTTTTTGAGTCATACGCAGGAGACAAGCTTTGCAGGGGACTAAGGTGTACTTTTACCAACAGGCCCTTCTTCCAGACTATGGGCACAGGTTAAGTCAATGAAAGCGACTACCGCCTTGAGTTTCTTCTAAAAGCCATCATGGAAGTGAGTTGTCAGGGCCAGTATTTGTTAGCAGAAATTTCTCCATGGCATGAAGCCTCCTTGTTCGATGAGTGTGCACTTTTAAACGATAGAGAGGAGTCTCTTGTAAATTCTTCTCAGGAGAACACTGGTATGTAACTTCCATGGAGTGAAGCATCAACTCCTGGTTTGACAATTGCTGCTAGTTTGTCTAAAGAAAGATGGAAGTTTATATTTCGCAATTACGAAGTTGTAGAAATTAAGAAACCACTGACGAATTTTGGGGCCAGTACTTATGAACTCTGAGAATAAGTAGTGTACACCAGCTACTTCCCGACACTTCACTTGTTGCAGAGCATCGTCCACTTCTTTGGCTTCGACAGAGCGCCTAACTGGTGAAGCTTTTTGAAGGCTTCGTCATATTTAGTTGGGTTGGTCAGTGATCTGCCTTTTCTGCATCTTATCGACGCCCGGCTTTGAGAGCCGTTTTTCTCGTTTGGCTTTGTACTTTGCGTTTGGGATGCCGCGCTGCTTTGTTCAGGCTGTACATCCCCAGTCTAATTTCCTTAGTAAGCTTCAAGCTATTCAGCTGGTGTGGGCAAAATTCTAATAATCGTTTCCATCCATCTGGACGTTTTTCTTGCTTGATGTCTCTATGAGTTGTTCGCAAGCATCTCAGTATGCTGTTTTTTTCATATTCAACATACAGCTCCTTACATTCTCCTCTCTGGTATGCTATAAGATTTTCTAACACCACGGGTTATGTGCCATCAAGAGTAAGACTACTATTTACGTATCGTGCCACAAAAGACGCTGAGTACATAAAAGAAGAGGTTTTTTTTCTGTTTCCTCTGTTTCTGCTTGCAGTGTTGTTACCAAGAGTATTATTGAGTTTTGGTTTCTACGTTGTATGAAAGATATATTATAACATGTGCGTCACAATGGAAACAGCATAAAACAGCACTCATGTCTGGAGAAACTATCACTTGTCTAAATAACATACGGTGTCCTTAGATACCTCATACTGTTAATGAACTGAGAGGACAACATGTGTGTGTAAGAATGGTCGCGTTCTGTCCAGTGAACTCTCGGTTCAGTTTCAGAGAATCTAAAGCGAGCAGTCAAGCATCGCGTGCTGCGCTCCGGATGAAGTTGAGACGCAAGATAATGTCGCCCTGTTACGGCCCCGGACCGGGGTTGGGATAACGGACCGTCGGTAAAGTTTGTTGGCGAAGGAAACTGGCAAGTTTACGGCGCTTCGAGGGGCAGAAGACAGATTTGCAAACTTCCGGAAGTATCATCTACACAGCACGGCGATGGTGGGAGGTCGTGACGCTAATTATATGCTTGGCTTAAGTCTTTCGCCTGGAGGGCAAATACTCCTTTTTTATTCAGTACTGAAGATCGTGTTTCGAAAGGATGCCATCCATAATTGAGAACCATCAGTCTTTATTGTTCAGTTATACACAGACTATTTAGACCTATATAGCATTTCTGTAAAGGTACGCATATACATACAATTTTGTTTTGTTATTTTTACACACTGTCCCATCTCGTCTGCTGATGCTGATGTTCCCTTTTCGATACAATCGAACTTCAATAAAAATGTGAGGCTTTTCAGCTGGTTCATAAGAATCAACAGTAGTAATTCATTAACATAATAAAAACTTCAGTACAGTATTGCTAGCAATAGCAAGTGTCATCAGCAAAAATCCAGGCTGCTCTGTGAAATATAAACTGAAAAATGAATGCCTAAATAATTAGTAGGAGCAGTATGCCATTTTAAACACTCACGTCAAACTTCACCTGGAGTACGAGAACAGTAGTACTAAGTATCGGACTTAAAACACCACTATATTCTTTGATGAATCTTAAATATCACAATAGGATAATTGGAAAAATGGTTCAAATGGCTTTGAGCACTATGGGACTTAACATCCGAGGTCATTAGTCCCCTAGACTTACAACTACTTAAGCCTTACTTACCTAAAGACATTTCACACATCCATGCCCGAGGCAGGAATTGAACCTCCGACCGTAGCGGTCGCGGGGTTCCAGACTGAAGCGCCTAGAACCGGCGGCCACACTGGCCGGCTATAATTGGAAAGATAAGAAATGAAATGAAGACAATGCAAAAGAGTTCGTTCATTTAAACATTTTTGAAGATGAAAATTGTACCTTACTCTTTTGCTGGCAAAACGTCTAACGAATTGATTTTTTTTTTTTTTTTTTTTTTTTTTTCCTAGACGTTCACCCACTCCCATGGCCGTCCTTGCGCTCGTCAGATCTTGTTTTGTTCGCCTAGCTTCCTTCAAATATATTTTCCTTAACTGAATTGCTCTTCCTCTTAAAACGTGAACCTGTTACTCCTTATAGGTATGTCATTACTTCATTCGTCGCACCTTAGAAGATTTCAAAGTATCGTATGTTTTAACTTTATTTGAAATTTGTTAACTAAACTATACTACATAAACCGGAATCTTCTAGCTCTGAAAGGAAAATTTTTGTTTCATTTTTAAAATGCCCTTGTAATTATAAATAAAAACCCATGAATGAGGCAACTTTTTCCTTTTTCCAGCTGTTGTTCACAATTTTGTCCCTTTCGTGGTTTAACTACACAGTTTGAATTCAGTTAAACATTTATCTCCATCGTAGATGACTACTTTACACCGGAACATAAAGAGGGTGGACAAAAACATGAGAAAACCTAAAATAAAACACGTTATTGTGCCTAACACGGTGCACAAAACAGATTGTCATTCAAAACTGCTTCGAGTTGTCTCGGAATGGATAAATACATTTCCTGTAAGGTTTTAAAGAGAGTCATATTTTAGTTTCTGCAAAATAATGGCAATTCCAGATAGCGACGAGGGTGAGGGGGGGGGGGGGGTAGGATAGCGATCACGCACCCTTCACTCCAAAACAGACCACAAGGGCTCATTAAAGTTGAAATGTTTTGACCGTAGTGGCCATCAGCGAAGCGACAATTTACTCTCGCGCTCACAAAACCAGTTCCTGGTGGCGGAAGCTGTACGAACAGGTGCCCTGTCGTCTTAGAAACGGCCTCATCATTGAGGAATAAAAATTTTCCTTGGGATGGACCAGATCAGCCAAAATGGACACATAATCCTTGGCAGTAATGCGACACTGCAGAATAACCATGGGGCCCATGGACTGTCACGATCTGCCAGCTCGAATCATCATCGAACTCCCGCCATGTCTACACTGAGCCACACGAGACTCATCTCACCAAATGACTTTCTCCCATTTCTCCACAGTCCAGTTTTTAATGGAGTCGACACCACGTTTTCCTGTTACAGACATTTGCATCACTCATGTGTTGTTTAGGAGTTCCAGCTCACCCTTTAATTCCCGCCTTATGGATCTCTATTCGTGTTGTTTTGATGTTGATAGTGTTCGCGAGTGCGACATTTTGTTCTGCAGTGATTTAGCAGCTGTCGTCCTCTTATTCTTTGTCACAATCCTCCTCAATGAACGTCTATTACAGTCACTCAGTACGCACTTGCGTCAGCATTATGACTTTGTGGATGATGTTTTTCCGCTCTCACCATATGCCGCGTAAATCTTGGACGTGGTGCCTCTTCTGCGATCAAACACTTTGGCTCTCTTGGTTACGTGAATACCCACCACACGAGCACCAACAGCTTACCAACATCCGAATTTATGAGCTCCGACATAATACACTCGCAGCAACACAGACTCTTGGAAAGTTAAGAGAACGCTGCTAAGGTGCCGTTTGTGGTCAAGTACGAGTTCTTCAGCATTCTTTATTGAACGTAATGACAATTACACATGCGAGGGAATGTTCAACTATGTGTAAATCTTATGGGACTTAGCTGCGAAGGTCATCAGTCCCCAATCTTACACACTACTTAACCTAAATTATCCTAAAGACAAGCACACACACCATGCCCGAGGGAGGACTCGAACCTCCGCCGGGACCAGCCGCACAGTCCATGACTGCAGCGCCTTAGACCGCACGGATAATCCCGCGCGGCTGCGAGGGAATGTTGTTTTATCTACACACCCTATTTTTCCATGTAATCTCAACCCGTTCTATGGTCTTTCTCCAGCGCAAAACAACGACGTGTATGCCCTGTCCACCAATCCTTGTCCTGCTGGCGGAGACAGTGCTTCACTGTGTTAATCACCTACTGAAAATGTCTTCTGTGAGAGATTTCCTGCAAGGGCCCAAACAAGTGGAAGTCCTAGGGGCGAGGTCTAGGCTGTAGGATGGATAGGGTAACACTGTCCAACCCAGTTTTGCCATGCGGTCAGCAGTCCTCAGACTTGCGTGGCACCGAGCTGGAAAACATCTCCTGGGTTACTGTGGCGCCGATGTCACCAGAAGCGTGTCTTGAGTTTTGTTAATGTGTTGACATATGCTTCTGAATTAATGGTACGGCCTCTTGGCAACACATCAGTGAGAATCACACCTTCGCCGGCCGCGGTGGTCTCGCGGTTCTAGGCGCGCAGTCCGGAACCGTGCGACTGGTACGGTCGCAGGTTCGAATCCTGCGTCCGGCATGGATGTGTGTGATGTCCTTAGGTTAGTTAGGTTTAAGTAGTTCTAAGTTCTAGGGGACTAATGACCACAACAGTTGAGTCCCATAGTGCTCAGAGCCATTTGAACCAATCACACCTTCACAGTCCCAAAACACGTTGATCATAACCTTACCGGTGGAAGCAGTTGCTATGATTTTGTTCTTCTATAGGGAGTGGGAATGTCGCCATTCCATCAAGTTTCATTTTGTTTCGGCTCAAAACGGTGAACTCAGGTTTCGTCACCTGTCACAATCCGGGACAAAAAGGCCTCCCCCTCAGCTTCAAAACTTTGCAACAAATCAAGACAAATGGTTTTTTTTCTGTGCGATCTGTGATCCACCGTTAGGCACCGCACGACCAATCTTGCACATACTTTTGAATATCCAAGGGTGCGGACTATGGGACTTAACTGCTGAGGTCATCAGTCCCCTAGAACTTAGAACTACTTAAACCTAACTAACCTAAGGACATCACACACAGCCATGCTCGAGGCAGGATTCGAACCTGCGTCCGTAGCGGTTGCGCGGTACCAGACTGTGGCGCCTAGAACCGCTCGGCCACTCCGGCCGGCAAGGGTGCGGATAATTGCAGCCACACTCCCTTTGGTGATTGACAGATACAGCGCCAACTTCCGAGTTGTAATGCTTCTGTCCTCTCGAATGATAACACCAGGTCACTGGAGCGTATCGTGTGTGGCAGCCGTGGATAGTCTCCCCGACTGCTGCAAATCGTGGATTTCCCCGAACCGCCTTCTGCTGACCTCACCCTCCATGCCCAACAAGTAACTGTACTTCTGTCGACAGTACATGCTCCATACACTTTGCGACCCACAGTTCCTTTCTTCGCAGTGAGAAATTCAATGGCGGCAGGTTGCCATTTTGAAACTGTCCTGCATCTACGCTATCTGTCGCAAGTAACGGAAACTTGGCGCGCTCACTCAGGAGACTTCAGATAATACATACGTAACGTTTCGAATTCGTAGCATTGTTTTCGGCTGAGAAAAAAATGCGTTGCGTTAATTTCTCGGCAATCCTAGTTGCACGCTTGACTAGCGTCTGCATTTAAGCTCAAGCGTGCATTTCTCACAATGTTTTAATACTTTTTGTCCAACTTTGTACATCGACCGAGCTGTTTAGTCAATACTCACCACCCTTCCTCAGTGCACCACTTCCGCTAGTACGTGTCTGCACGTGATAAGAGAGAAATCCAAATTCGAGTCACGGTCCGGCGCAAAATTCCATGTGTCGCAAATTGCTGACGTCTGTGAATAGTCTCAGTGTGCGAATCTGTTTCAAAATGTTAACCACAACTTTAATTATCAATGACAGAGTCCGTTCCTTCAAATATTGTACTGCGAAGGTGCAGACACTATATAGAACAATACATTGTACCCATCAATGGCGTATCGTTGTTGGGAGTGCAATATGCACATATTCATTCCACGATAATATAGCATGCACAAGGTATAAAAGGACAGCGCATTACTGGAGCTGTCGTTTCTACTCGGGTGATTCATCTGAAAAAGTCACTCACGTGATTACGGCTGCACTACGAGAATTAACAGAGTTTGAACGCGGAACGGTAGCTGGAGCTAGATTGATGGGACATTCCATTTGAAACTCGTTAAGCATTCAACATTCCGATATCGACAGTGTCAAGAGCATTTCAGGTATTATCTCTTATCCCGGAAAACGCAGTAACCGACGGTCTTCGCTTAACGACCGAGAGCAATGCTGTTTTTGTAGAATTGTCAGAGATGACACTCAAGCAACACTGCATGAAATAACCGCAAAATCAGTGCGGAACGTACGATACAAATTTCCGTCAGGACAATGCGGTGAAGTTTGGCGTTAATGGACTATAGCAGCAGACGACCGACGCGAGTGCCTTTGCAAACAGCACGACATCGTCTGCAGTGCCTATCCTGGGCCCGTTACCGTGTTCATTGGACCTTAGACGACTGGAAAACGACGGCCTGGTCGTATGAGAACCGATTTCAGTTAGTAAGAACTGATGGTAGGCTTCGAGTGCGGCGCAGAACCCACGAAGCCAAGGACCCAAGCTATCAACAAGGCAGTGTGCAAGCTAGCCTCCACATAACTGCACTGTTTGAAGACCCTGCTTCAACAGAACATACTGATCTCTGGAAACAAATACTACAGCAAACTTCAAAATTCTCAACAAAATACTTTGATAAACTCCTCAACTGCGAGTAACTAAAGAAAAATTAAACTTCACCAAAACGATACCATACGCAGAATCGAAACTACCCTGTATCAGGGAGGTAGGGGAGATTATAAAGAAACTAAAAATAATAGAGTTGCAGGACAAGATGGCATTATCGCCGAAACCTGGGAACTAAAAGGCCAAAGCACCAAGAGAAAAATTCCTAAAGTTATAATAGAAATGTGAATTACATACAAAATCCCCTAGGTATGGAAATGTACGTTGATCCACCCATTGCACAGATACGTCGAGAAGACAGACCTGACGACTAGAGAGGTATCTCCAATGATTACTGGTCACTTACAAAATGCTCTTCATAGCATTACTCAACAGATTAGAACCATAAGCTGATGCTAAGATGGGAGGGTAACAAGCAGGCTTCAGAAAAGAAAAATAATGTATTGAACAGTTTTGGAAGCAGCGAACACTCCTGAAGGTCAAACAGATGAACAACACTTTGTGGATTTTAAGAAGGCCTGTTGTTGTGGTTTTCAGTCCGAAGTTTGCTTTGATACATATCTGCATGGTACTCGGTCCCGTGCAAGCCTCTACGTCTCCGAATAACTGCTGCCACCTACATCCTTCTTAATGTTTCTACTGCACTCATCTCTTGGTCTCCTTCTACGATTTTTAGCCGCCCACCCCCTCCCTCTATACACAGACACTTACTGCAGTACTAAACTGGTAAACCATCGATGTCTCAGAATGTGTCCTTCCAGCCGATCCCTTTTTCTGGTCGGGTTGCAACACAAATTTTTCCTCGGTTTTATTCACTCCCTCCTCATCAGCTACGTGATCTATACATATGACCTCTAGCATTCTTCTGTAACACTACATTTCAAAAGTTTCCATTCTTTTCTTGTCAAAATTTTTTACCATCAATGTTCCACTTCCATTCAAGGCTGCACTCCATACAGAAAGGATCAAATGGCTCTGAGCACTATGGGACTTAACAGATGAGGTCATCAGTCCCCTAGAACTTAGAACTACTTAAACCTATCTAAGGACATCACACACATCGATGCCCGAGGCAAGATTCGAACCTGCGACCGTAGCGGTCGCGCGGTTCCAGACTGAAGCGCCTAGAACCACTCCATACAAGTACTTTAAGAAAACACTTCCTGACACTTAAATAATATTCGATGTTAACAAATTTCTCATCTTCAGAAATGCATTTCCAGCTATTACCAGTCTATATTTTTTATCCTCTGCTTCGACCGTCATCAGTTATTTTGCTGCCCAAATAGGAAAACTTATCTACCTCTTTAAGTGTCTCATTTCCTCTCTTAACTCCCTCAACCTCATCTGCTTTAATTCGACTACATACCATTATTGTAGTTTTGCTTTCGTTGATGTTCATCTCATACCAATCTTTGAAGACATTCTCCATTCCGTTCAACTGCTCTTCCAAGTCCTTTGCTGCCTTTGAGACAATTACAACTTCTTTGGCAAACCTCAAAGTGCGTATTTCTTCTCGCTGGACTTTAATTACTCCAGTCAGCGTTGTAACATATTTCCTCTATTTCTACAAATGGCTGCATTTGGATCATACTTACTTGACTCTTGCGCAGGAAAGTGTGCAGTGTACTGCGGCATCCATTTTCAATAAGCTACTACAAGATTTAAAAAATATTAGCAGTAATCCAAGAGCTTTCAAATCGAAACTGAAGAGTTTCTTCGTGGGTCACTCCTTCTATTCTGTAGATGAGTTACTTGAAAAATTAAACTTATTCCTACGTTATATTGTTGATTGCGTTTAAATAAACTTGTGATTTGCCTGTTTTTTTTGGTTCATAAACATTTCATCTGTTATTATTTTTATTTTGTAATTTCATGTACTGCAACGTTCCATTACCTTGGAGATTTGCTCCTCAATTTGGTCCTAGGAAACTAGACGTGTAAAATAAAATACAAATAAATATATCGTTTTCCAAAACCTTCAAGTACCATCCAGTAGTCAGCGTCCCATCAAGGAATATTGCACGGATTATTCTGTGACTGCACGTTGCACACCACAAAATCACCCTTTGAGGGTGAAGAGACTTTTCGAACGACGAATGCGGATTCTCAGTTCTCAGAATGCGCAAATTTTGCTTATTGACGAACCCATCTAAATGAAAGTGGGTTTTGTCACCAAAACAAACGGCAATGTGCATACTAATTCCCATCATGCCCCACTGCCAATCGCGCTGTTTGAACGTCCCAACGCTAACCGTCGATACGTTAGGACGATTTTATTTTATACAGGTCAATAACTTTCACCCTGTATGACCAACGCTTTATTTGTATTTCTTGTAAACGATCTGAGTGCGACAGAATATTTGCAATATATCTTTATTTATATATTGTTGTAGTGTATTATTTTAGTCTAGAAATGACTAAAAATATATCTATATCACCTAAGAACGATATTTTTATGGTTTGGATGGCCTTTAGCCAGTGGAAAACCAGGCAATAGCGCATCACTAGAAGGGTCAAGACTGGGACTTTTAGAGCGAAGAGCTGAAGGGAACAATTCTGGATACTTTATGCCGAGTTCTGGAAGATGGCAAACCTGCATGCAGTAACGTGCGTGATTCGGTCTTCCTAGTGATTGATTCTTGGTGTTTAATGGCCGCTACCACATTTCAGTTTCTCTACAAATGATCGGTATTGGGGAATAGTCTTAGGATACTGTGTAATAGAAGAGTTGTTGGAACTGACCGATAACTGCGAAATAACTGCAGGAAATGGGCAATAACTGACGTGAATCTGACCGAGTGTCGGCATGCAGTCGCTTAAACCATGCGATAGACCTATGAATGCTATGTCATCTATTTGGCGAATGCGTCAAATAGTACGTGTGTCAGCGCTCTCTTCGGCGACAGACGTATTGGCGGATGAACGGCGTATTTGAGTGTCCTACGCGGAAGCCGAAAGTAGTCCTAGGCGTGAGTCCTAGGAGGCGGCTCAGCATACTACATGTATCGCCACACTGAGAAGGGGCCGCACCTACTCATGTAAGGTGTCAGGCAAATCCAACACCTTCCATGAAAACCCTGACATGATAAGCAAATCCGGCAGTATGTCACATAGCTCCAAATAAATCCTGACATTAAATTAACCAAAGTAATACTATCAACGAGCGAGCAAATTGAATACCACAGACTAAAACAAGAACGCCTAAATCCATGTCATACCTTCCCACCATGAAACAGACGCAGTTCCGAGGGGAGAAACGAGAACAGAAGCCGAGAGCAGAACCGTGTTAAGCTAGGAGGCCCCTTCAATAAGGGACGGACACCCACGTCGTCAGCCGACCGCCAAAACCACCCCCCAGCCCATGTTAAAAGACAGAGCCCTCCAGAAGAACAGTACTGATCTTACGATAACACTAAAAGGACCACACCAGCTGCAAGTTTTAGCGCGAGACTTTTTCGCGTCTCTGTTACGTTTCAAACGTTAAAAACATTGCCCCACCACGAAATGTATAACGTTTCTCATTGGATAGACAGAATTTTTGCAGGCAGAGCTTAAGGTTAACATTGAGACCCTGGTTGGTCAGTTGAAAACACAGCCAGATAGCTTTTTTTAAACCAACTTCGGTAAATTGTAGTAAGGAGAAGTTAGGAGAGAGTTGCTTCCGAGACGGCGAGGTGAGCGGAGCTGCGCCACCCGCCGTCCCCTGACGCTGCCTAACCACCGACAAGGTAATGAACGCACGCGATGCCGCATAGCAGCGCATAAAGCTTCACTTAGAACTGCAGAAGTCTCATCTGTTACACCCACTTTTTGCCTAATACTAGTGTCAATCGTCAGTAAAGCTCATGTTATTCACTTTTGCTACGTAAGTTAAAATCTGAAACGCGATGATTTTTCTGTTATATAATTATTGAGAAGCCACATCAGCCACTGTAATTTACGACAAGTTAGATAAGTAATTAAAGATAATTGAGGGTTACTGTAGACCATTTGATAGTTTTCTCATTTATGAAACTTAACTTAAATCTAGATTATAGATGTGACATGGCATAGGTCATCCTTCGATCCATTGTAGAACTTGGAAACCCATTCAGGGAATTTTCGTTCACATTTTTGTTGAACGCAGTTGGGTTTTATCATGCTGTATTAAAATATTTGCTTTTATCAATAGTGCAATTTATAAACAACGTTTTGAGAGTAGAATAAAATTTCCAATGGTAAACTTAACTGCTTTTGCACATTATTTTACCAGCTAACTAAGAATAGGAAAGCCTTGAACGCCTTCCACTAAATTTAGTTAGTATTAAAATTCTGTTACAGGGAGTGCAGTGGAGCTGACGCTGAAATCATTAAGTATTTGATTATATCATCGCTAGTCTCACTGAACCCTTCTGAGCTCTACATGTCATGTGTGGTCTGGCGTCTCCTTACCAGCAACAGGTCCCAGGTCCAAACTAGTCAGTTCCCTAAAAACCGGCTCAGAGCGTCGTTGCGCGAAAGTGGTAGGGAGACACGACTTAGAACAAACAGTCACCATGCCGAATGTTAGACTCATCATCACCGATTTCGTCCAGATTCATGGTATATGGTGCCTTGTCCAGATAGGAAGGTGACAGAAATGGGACTTCGAGATGGCCAAGCTTTTCGAAAACGTACAACCTTCGATACGGATCGGGCGCAGCATGAGATATTACTGTAATCGCAGTTTTTAGGCAGCGGTGGGGACTGTGGGAAAAGTACAGGATGGTAATCAGAGCGGCGTGAATTCGAACCCCAACGGCCAAACTTTTCCTGTTTTCAATATTTGTCTTACCTACACTGTAGATAAACTTAAATAGTTCTCAGTATAGTATATTTATTAATATTTTCATAATAAGCACGAGAAGGTAAGGCAATGTAGATACTGCCATTATTTTACAATTGCGGTATATTGATAATTTTTACTTTTTTGACCGTCTGACTACAACTGAATTAAACACAGTTTTAGTGCCGAACGTTTTTCGCCTTTATTCTCTGCAAGGCATCTTCAGTGGCAGGTTGCGTCGATGATTTTCTACGTATTACGCTCTGTTCCATTGTTTGTGCCATTCCTCTTCTTATAAATGCCACTTCTCTGCACTAGGAATTGAACACTTGTGTTTAGTTGCTAGTGCTGTGGAATGTGAGCAAAAAACCGCAAGTGGCATTTATAAGAAGAGGAACGGCACCACAAATGGAACAGAAGCGTAATATGTGGAAAATCGTCCACACAACCTGCCACTGAAGATGCCTTACATAGAATAAAGGCGAAACACGCATGGCATGAAGATAGTGTTTCATGCAGTTGTAGTCAGACCGCCCAAAAAGTAAAAATTATCTATGTACCGTAGTATTACACTCAACTGAGAAAGACAGGACTACAAAAGTTGAGACTTTACAATTGATTTACAAGTAAAGCAGAGAAGTAGTAGTATCTTCGGAAACTTGTACACGTTATAAATGACGAATTACAATCACTTCTTGGAAATTTAACTGCAGAGACCTCGTGCAAGCAGTAAGTACAATCCTTTCTTTGAAATATATTTACGATTCCATAGTCTTCGTTGTTTTCTTTATAATGCTTTTTATGAAAATATTGATAATACAAAATATACTGAAAATTATTTTCGTTAAGTACAGAGTAATCTACGTTCTGTAAGGTGAAGTGTCTTTGTCTTGTAACCAAAACGTCAGTTCTTACTCCGACTCCCTCCACTGCTTAAATTTTGAATCAAATTCATCAGCAGTAGCGGACAAAGTCTTCCGGAATGAGAAGTAGTTCTCATTCTGCTAACGGCCTTGTCAAAGAGGGGAGAGAGGAGGACAGAATTTCAGTGCACTCTCTTGCCCTTAGGTGTGATGGTTCAAATGGCTCTGAGCACTATGCGACTTAACATCTGAAGTCATCAGTCGCCTTGAACTTAGAACTAATTAAACCTAACTAACCTAATGACATCTCACACATCCGTGCTCGAGGCAGGATTCGAACCTGCGACCGTAGCGGTCGCTCGGTTCCAGACTGTAGCGCCTAGAACGGCACGGCCACTCCGGCCGCCCCTTAGGGTGAGAAACTGTCCACAACAGCAACGATCAGCAGCATGAGGACGCAGAAGGGAGAGGAAACCGCTGCGTTAAGGACACATGATGTGTATGCACAGAACACGTAGCCTGTAACTGAATAAATGTCATGATGACTTTTTGTTTTTTTTTGGTCATCAGTCTACTGACTGGTTTGATGGGCCCGCCACGAATTCCTTTCCTGTGCTAACCTCTTCATCTCAGAGTAGCACTTGCAACCTTCGTCCTCAATTATTTGCTTGACGTATTCCAATCTCTGTCTTCCTCTACAGATTTTGCCCTCTACAGCTCCCTCTAGTACCATGGAAGTCATACCCTCATGTCTTAGCAGATGTCCTATCATCCTGTCCCTTCTCCTTATCAGTGTTTTCCACATATTCCTTTCCTCTCCGATTCTGCGTAGAACCTCCTCATTCCCTACCTTATCAGTCCACCTAATTTTCAACATTCGTCTATAGCACCACATCTCAAATGCTTCGATTCTCTTCTGTTCCGGTTTTCCCACAGTCCATGTTTCACTACCATACAATGCTGTACTCTAGACGTACATCCTCAGAAATTTCTTCCCCAAATTAAGGCCGGTATTTGATATTAGTAGACTTCTCTTGGCCAGAAATGCCGTTTTTGCCATAGCGACTCTGCTTTTGATGTCCTCCTTGCTCCGTCCGTCATTGGTTATTTTACTGCCTAGGTAGCAGAATTCCTCAACTTCATTGACTTCGTGACCATCAATCCTGATGTTAAGTTTCTCGCTGTTCTCATTTCTACTACTTCTCGTTACCTTCGTCTTTCTCCGATTTACTTTCAAACCATACTGTGTACTCATTAGGGTGTTCATTCCATTCAGCAGATCATTTAATTCTTCTTCACTTTCACTCAGGTTAGCAATGTCATCAGCGAATCGTATAATTGATATCCTTTCACTTTTTATTTTAATTCCACTCCCGAACCTTTCTTTTATTTCCATCATTGCTTCCTCGATGTACAGATTGAAGAGTACGGGTGGAAGGCTGCAGCCTTGTCTTACACCCTTCTTACTACGAGTACTTCGTTCTTCATCGTCTACTCTTATTATTCCCTCTTGGTTGTTGTACATATTGTATATGACCCGTCTCTCCCTATAGCTTACCCCTACATTTTCAGAATCTCGAACAGCTTGCACCATTTTATACTGTCGAACGCTTTTTCCAGGTCGACAAATCCTATGAACGTGTCTTAATTTTTCTTTAGCCTTGCTTCCATTATTAGCCGTAACGTCAGAATGGCCTCTCTCGTCCCTTTACTTTTCCTAAAGCCAAACTGATCGTCACGTAGCGCGTTCTCAATTTTCTTTTCCATTCTTCTGTATATTATCCTTGTAAGCAGCTTCGATGCATGAGCTGTTAAGCTGATTGTGCGATAATCCTCGCACTTGTCAGTTCTTGCCGTCTTCGGAAATGTGTGGATGATGCTTTTCCGAAAGTCAGATGGTATGTCGCCAGACTCATATATTCTACACACCAACGTGAATAGTCGTTTTGTTGCCACTTCCCCCAATGATTTTAGAAATTCTGATGGAATGTTATCTATCCCTTCTGCCTTATTTGACCGTAAGTCCTCCAAAGCTGTTTTAAATACCGATTCTAATACTGGATCCCCTATCTCTTCTAAATCGACTTCTGTTTCTTCTTCTATCACATCAGACTAATCTTCATCCTCATAGAGGCTTTCAATGTATTCTTTCCACCTATCCGCTCTCTCCTCTACATTTAACAGTGGAATTCCCGTTGCACTCTTAATGTTACCACCGTTGTTTTTAATGTCACCAAAGGTTGTTTTGACTTTCCTGTATGCTGAGTCTGTCCTTCCGACAATCATATCTTTTTCGATGTCTTCACATTTTTCCTGCAGCAGTTTCGTCTTGGCTTCCCTGCACTTCCTATTTATTTCATTCCTCAAATTGTTCAAATGGCTCTAAGCACTATGGGACTAAACATCTATGGTCATCAGTCCCCTAGAACTTAGAACTACTTAAACCTAACTACAGCACACAACACCCTATTTCATTCCTCAGCGACTTGTATTTCTGTATTCCCGATTTTCCCGGAACATGTTTGTACTCCCTCCTTTCATCAATCAACTGAAGTATTTCTTCTGTTACCCATGGTTTCTTCGCAGCTACCTTCCTTGTACCTATGTTTTCCTTCCCAACTTCTGTGATCCCCCTTCTTAGAGATGTCCATTCCTCTTCAACTGTACTGCCTACTGCGCTATTCCTTATTGCTGTATCTATAGCGTTAGAGAACTTCAAACGTATCTCGTCATTCCTTAGTACTTCCGTATCCCACTTCTTTGCGTATTGATTCTTCCTGACTAATGTCTTGAACTTCAGCCTACTATTCATCTCTACTATATTGTGATCTGAGTCTATATGTGCTCCAGGGTACGCCTTACAATCCAGTATCTGATTTCGGAATCTCTATCTGACCATGATGTAATCTAATTGAAATCTTCCCGTATCTCCCGGCCTTTTCCAAGTATAGCTCCTCCTCTTGTGATTCTTGAACAGGGTATTCGCTATTACTAGCTGAAACTTGTTACAGAACTAAGTTAGTCTTTCTCCTCTTTCATTCCTTGTCCCAAGCCCATATTCTCCTGTAACCTTTTATTCTACTCCTTCTCCTACAACTGCATCGCAGTCGCCCATGACTATTAGATTTTCGTTCCCCTTTACATACTGCATTACCCTTTCAATATCCTCATACACTTTCTCTATCTGTTCATCTTCAGTCTGGGACGTCGGTATGTATACCTGAACTATCGTTGTCTGTGTTGGCCTGCTGTCGATTCTGATTAGAAAAACCCGGCCACTGAACTGTTCACAGTAACACACCCTCTGCCCTACCTTCCTATTCATAACGAATCCTACACCAGTTATACCATTTTCTGCTGCTGTTGATATTACCCGATACTCATCTGACCAGAAATCCTTGTCTTTCTTCCACTTCACTTCACTGACCCCTACTATATCTAGATTGAGCCCTTGCATTTCCCTTTTCAGATTTTCTAGTTTCCCTACCACGTTCAAGCTTCTGACATTCCACGCCCCAAGTCGTAGAACGTTATCCTTTCGTTGATTATTCAATGTTTTTCTCATGGTAACCTCCCCCTTGGCAGTCCCCTCCCGGAGATCTGAATGGGGGATTATTCCGGAATGTTTTTCCAGTGGAGAGATCATCATGACACTTCTTCAATTACAGGCCACATGTCCTGTGGATACACGTTACGTGTCTTTAATGTTGTGGTTTCCATTGCCTTCTGCATCCTCATGTCGTTCATCATTGCTGATTCTTCCGCCTTTAGGGGCAATTTCCCACCCCTAGGACAAGAGAGTGCCCTGAACCTCTATCCGCTCCTCCGTCCTCTTTGACAAGGCCATTGGCAGAATGAGGCTGACTTCTTATGCCGGAAGTTTTCGGCCGCCAATGCTGATTATTTATCAAAATTAAGGCAGTGGCGGGAATCGATCCCAGGACCGAAGACTTTTTGATTATGAATGAAAGACGCTACCCCTAGACCACGGGTACTCCCCTGATGATCTATCCATTGGCAAAAGCTTACGAACTAGTCCTCCTCCATTCGGATCTATAGGAGAGGACCACCAAGGGAGTGGTGACCATGAGGAAAAGATAATTTTCTCCAAGTCTGGCCATGAAATGTCAGTAGACTGAGCATGACTGAGAGGTAGAAAATATGAGAAGCGGAATGCTAACGCTCAATCTAATGCTGAATCTAGGTACAGTGGGAATGAGTGAAGTCAGTTGGAAAGAAGACGACGATATACTGTCAAAAGCAGTAATAAACGGTATAACGCGATTAAGTTTCATTCTGAATAGGAAGGTAGGGCAGAGGGTTGGTTACAGTGAACAATTCAGCGACAGGGTTGTTCTCATCAGAATCAACAGCAAACCAACACCGACAACAACATTTCAGGTATATAAGCATCGTCGCAGACAGAATTGAAGGTACAGAGAAAGTAAATAAGGATATCGAACGAGTAATTCAGTAGGAATAGGGAGATTAAATTCTATTAGTCATAGATGATTGGAATGCTTTTGTAGGGAACGAGTAGAATATGGGTTACGGGAGATTGTTGGCTTACTAGTAAGACTGAGAGAGGAGAAAGACTAATTAAGTCCTGCAATAAATTTCAGCTAGTAATAGCGAGTACTCTGTAAAACAATCATAACATGAGTTGGTATACCTGCAAAAAATATTCAGTAAGATTACATCATATTAACGCAGAGATTCTGATATCAGATACTGTATTGTAAGTCGTATGCAGGAGCAGATATTGGCTCATATCAAAATTTCGTAGTGATGAGGTGTATGCTGAAGTTTAACAGTCTAGTCAGGAAGAATCAATGCTTTACCAAGTGGGATACGGAAGTGCTAAGCAATGAAGAGATACGCTTGAAGTTCTCTGAGGTTCTAGATACTGCGATAATGGAGAGCTCGGTGAACATTTTAGTTGAAGAGGAAAGGGCAACTCTTAAATGGCAAACACAGAAGTTGGGAAGGAAAACATAAGTACAAGGAAGGTAGTCGGGAGAAAAGTATGGGTAACAAAAGAAATACTTAGATGACCGCCGAAAGAAGTGCAAAAATGTTCAGGGAAATCCAGGAATACAGAAATACTAGTCACTTAGGAATGTAATAAATATTTTGTGCATTGAAGTCGTCTCCTACGGCTGACGCTAGGAACTACTTTGTAATTCTGCGTAAGACACTCAAATAGGCCGTTCATCCACCAAAAGTTACGTCTGTCGTGCTGAAACATGGAGCCACTTGATGCATTCGGGAAATAAATGACATGACGTATGTAGGCCAAGCGTATGGTTTAAGCGACAGCATGTCGGCTCACCGCCAGTTCCACGTCAGTTATTGCCCAAATGCTATTGTTACTGCGCAGTTATCCGTCAGTTCCAGCACCTCTCAAGTTCTACAGTTGCCTAAGAGTTGTTTCGAATACCGATCAATTCTAGAGAAAAGTGTACATGAAAAACGTGGAAAAATCGGAAACGAAAAGATCGTCGAAAGAACTGAATCAGTATATACAAGTCAAAACAACTTAACTTTCAGTAAAAATAAAAGGAAGGTTGGTAACTTTAAGAGCGCAACAGGAATTAAACTATTAAATGCAAGAAGAGAGTGGGTAAGTGGAAAGAGTACACTGAAGGCCTCTGCGAGGGCGGGCACTTGTCTGATGACGTGACAGAAGAAGAAACAGGTGTCGATAGGCAGGAGATAGGGGTCTAGCATTACAGGTAAAACCAGAATTGAGATGAGCTTTGGAAGACTTAAGATAAAGAAAATGCTCAAGGAACGGACGGTATTCCTTCGGCACTTCTAAGGGTATTGGGTCGGATTGGCAACAAAGCGGCTATTCCATTTACAGTATACAACGTATGAGACTGGCGACATACCATCAGACTTTCGGAAAAACTTAATCCGCGCAATTCTAGAGGCAGCACGTGCCGAGTAGTGCGAGAATTATTGCACAATCAGCGTTTCAGCTGACGCGCCCAAGTTGCTGATAGGAATAATCTACGTGTTTCTCGCTCCTCCAAGTGGGCACTTTTACACCATACCCTGCATTCTGTTGCGTTGCTTAAGACGGCACAAAATTTCTTGCCATACGCATCCTTGTATTAAGGGGTCTCGTACTTCTGTATTGAATTAATTAGCAGACTACTTTTGTCGACAAATGTGAAATGGGTACATGAAACCATTGAGATAAACTTGATATTTTGTCTCGAATTATTAACGTGGTTATATCCTTTCCTTTAAAATGAGATTTAAGATTAATGGAATGGAGATAACTGGACTTGTACGCTGTGTAGTACAGCATAAGTACAATGGGCCTATCATTTAGCTCCATAAACAGACTACATCCGCAAGATGATAATAATATAATTACATTGAAGTCACAGAGTTTACGGGATGGCGATATTCACATGTGGAGACGGTGGTAGCATCGCGTACAGTGTGTTGGCGGAGCATTCATTTGTACTCAAGTGATTCATGTGGAAAACTTACAGTGGTCAATGGCATGACCTTAACGATCGACAACAGCGTAATTTGCGTTGAGTTGTCGCTACTTGCAAACAATGAACACTGTGTGAAATAACAACAGAAATCAATGCGCGATGTACGACAAACATATCCGTAAGGACAGTGCGGCGAAATCTGGCGTCAATGGGCTATGGCTGGCAGCAGACGACTGACGCGAGTGCCTCTACTGACGGCTCGGCATCGCCTGTAGTGCCTCTTCTGGGCTCGTGACCATATCGGATGGACCCTAGGCGAGTGGAAAACCATGACATGGTCAGATGAGTACAGATTTCAGTTGATAAGAACTAATGGTAGGGTTAACGTGGGGAGAGACTCATCGAATTCATGGATCCAAGTCGTCAACAATGGATTGTACTAAGTGGTGGTAGCTCTTAATATTGTTGTCTGTGTTTACTTTGAATGGACTGGGTGCTCTGGTCCACTTTAACCGATCACTGAAATTGTTATGTTCGGGTACTTGGAGACCATATTCTGCCATTCATTGACTTCCAGTTCACAAACAACGATGGAAATTTTATGTGTGACAATGTGCCATGTCAGCGGGCCATAATTGTTCGCGACTGATTTGAGGAAAATTACGGACAGTTCGAGCTAATGATTCGCTCATCCTGATCGCCCAGCATGTTCCCCATTGAACATTTTTTGGAAATAATCGAGAGGTGAGTTTGATGCACAAAAGCCAGCACCGGTAACACTTTCGCAATTATCGACGACCAAACATTCAGCACGCCTGAATATTTCTGCAGAGGGCTTGCAAGGACTTGAGTTCATGCCACGTCGAGTTCCTGAAACACGCCATGCACATGGAGGTCGAACACGATATTAGCATGTATCCCGTAACTTTTTTCGCCTCAGTGTATACTTGTTTCATGAAAAATCTTGTCACGCACATCACGCTTCTGGGACTGCATCATCAAACAGACAGTGCAGATCAGAGTGTGCAACAATACTTCCAAGACACGCAGCGCAGTATACAACGTGGCTGTCGACGTTGAGAGACTACACAGAAAGTTTTGGAATTGTTTATGCTTTAACGGGCGCTCTTTGTATCACAGACATGGACACAACAGATGTTAATAAACGGGGTTCTCCGTAGACTGGACGAGGAAAAAAATACATGGAAAGCGTTAACTGTGAGGAGGGGGAGGACGATTAGGCATAGACTGAGACATCACAGAGTTGCTTCCATAGTATTAGATGGAGCTATAAAGGGAGAGAAATTGGAGAGCAGACAGCGACTGGAAAATACACAGCAAATAATTAAGGACCTTCGGTGGAACTGCTAAATTTTGGTGACGGGAAGAGAGGAAACCATAGTCGGCAGCATTGCACCATTCAAGGATTGTTGTTGTTGTGGTCTTCAGTCCTGAGACTGGTTTGATGCAGCTCTCCATGATACTCTATCCTGTGCAAGCTTCTTCATCTCTTACTTACTGCAACCTACATCCTTCTGAATCTGCTTAGTGTATCCATCTCCTGGTCTCCCTCTACGATTTCTACCCTACTCGCTGCCCTCCAATGCTAAATTTGTGATCCCCTGATCCCTCAGAACATGTCCTACCAACCGGTCCCTTCTTCTTGTCAAGTTGTGCCACAAACTCCTCCACAATTCTGTTCAATACCTCCTCATTAGTTATGTGATCTACCCATCTAATCTTCAGCATTCTTCTGTAGCACCACATTTCGAAAGCTTCTGTTCTCTTCTTGCCCAAACTATTTATCGTCCATGTTTCACTTCCATACATGGCTACACTCCATACAAATGCTTTCAGAAACGACTTCCTGACACTTAAATCTGTACCCGATCTTAGCAAATTTCTCTTCTTCAGAAGCGTTTTCCTAGCCATTGCCAGTCTACGTTTTAATCCTCTCTACTTCGACCATCATCAGTTATTTTGCTCCCAAAATAGCAAAACTGCTTTACTACTTTAAGTGTCTCATTTCCTAATCTAATTCCCTCAGCATCACCCTACTTAATTCGACTACATTCCAATATCCTCGTTTTGCTTTTGTTGATGTTCAAGGATTAATCACCCAAAAATTGATTGCCGGCCGCGGTGGTCTCGCGGTTCTAGGCGCTCAGTCCGGAGCCGCGCGACTGCTACGGTCGCAGGTTCGAATCCTGCCTCGGGAATGGATGTGTGTGATGTCCTTAGGTTAGTTAGGTTTAAGTATTTCTAAGTTCTAGGGGACTGATGACCACAGATGTTAAGTCCCATAGTGCTCAGAGCCAAAAATTGATTCAAGACGACCACTGCAGTTATTTGAACCTGGCGAAGAAAATGTGGGCCTTTGACAAGAGTGTGGATTTTCAATCTAATCTGTCGTAGTAAGAGGACCAAGAATGTTTTTACAGCACAAATCTTTTTCTATTTGTATTGATTTTGCATATAAAGTCTGGTATCGGTCGCCGTGGATGTTGTATGCCCGCTAGAGGAGATGGAAGCACAAAGGCCGCACAGCGCTGTGCTCACACGGCGAGAGAGCCACCGTCTCGCCGGATGAAAACAGCGGCCAATATCATTCAACGCGGCTTGTATACAAGCCGTTGCCCACGGCACAACTGGTTAGCTCCATGCTCGTGCGTGATGTTGGCAGATACATATTCGCTGCACTGGGCCGACTTGGCAACTACCCTACATGTCGCTTTCCGGGAGGGAAGGAGTGCCTGGTCGCCGGCACAAATCCGCCCGGCGGATTTGTGTCGAGGTCCGGTGAGCCGGCGAATCTGTGGATGGCTTTTAGGCGGTTTTCCATCTGCCTCGGCAAATGCGGGCTGGTTCCCCTTATTCCGCCTCAGCTCCACCATGCCGGCGATTGCTGCGCAAACAAGTTCTCCACGTACGCGTACACCACCATTACTCTACCACGCAAACATAGGGGTTACAATCGTCTGGTGTAAGACGTTCCCTGGGGGAGTCCACCGGGGGCCGAACCGCACAATAAGCCTGCGTTAGGTGTGGGGCGGCGGAGGGGTGAAGTGGACTGCGGTAGTCGTCCTGGGGTTGTGGACCAATGCGGCTGCGTGGGGACGGAGGCTATCCGGTTAACATAACATAACAATTTGTGAATGTATGCTTTCCCGGCGTATACAGCTGGCGAAGAGTTCTCGGGCTTCCAGCCGGGTGGCGGTGTCTTCAAACTGCGACGTTTCGACGAGTGACATACTCATCATCTTCTGGCGAAGTGCCGAGACATTGCGGATGCCAGTCCTTTTATACCTGCGGTGTGCCCCCCACCACCTGGCCGCGGGAGGCTGGGTCCAGTGGAGCCGGCGGGCGGGGTGGAGGGGGAAGCGGGTGCGCCGCTCGTGTCTCCGTCCGAGCATTCTGATCGCGTCTCGTGAGCTGGACGGTTCTTGTTGCGTTCCTGGCGTATTGCGGCTAATGCTGGATTCCAGGCCGCGCTCAGTTGATGGCCTTCGTCCCTGTTCACAAGATTCTCGTGGACCCGTATTTCTATTGAATCTTTAATGACGCTATCCCAATAGCTCCCGGCTCGGCACAGCACCCTGGTGTTTTCGAAATCAAAGGTGTGGTTTTCTTTGATGCTATGTTCAGCTATAGCAGATTTCTCTATCTGTCCAAGTCGAACATGCCTCATGTGTTCCTCGCCCCTTTTAGAGATGCAGCGCTGCGTTTGACCGATGTACTGCACACCACATTCGCAGGCAATGTTGTATACCAGGTGTGTTTAGTTTGAGTGGGTCTTTGCTGAGCCCAGCAGCTCTTTCGTCTTCGGCGGTGGTCGGAAGACGGTATCTATGTTAGATTTTCTTAATAGCCTCCCGATTTTGGCTGATGTGGGCCCCAAATATGGAAGAAAGGCGAGTCCCTTGTTAACTTCCTCTTCCTCTTCCTGAAATTTGTCAGCCTGTCTCCTCTTGAAAGCCCTGCCAATCTGTGTTTCACTGTACCCATTTTTCCGAAATACCTCTCTTAGGTGGTGTAATTCGTCTGAGAGGCTTTCTTTGTCACAAATGACGTGCGCCCTATGTTCCAAGGTGGTCAGTACTGACTGGCGTTGCGCCGGATGGTGGCAGCTGGTTGCATGGAGGTACAGGTCTGCGTGCGTCTTTTTTCTATGTACTGAATGGCCCAGCGTGCCATCCGCTTTCTTCCTGATCAGTATGTCCAGGAATGGAATACAGCCATTCTCTTCTACTTCCATCGTGAAGGTGATATTCTTATGTATGCCGTTTAGGTGGTCCATAAACTCCTCCAGTGCCTGCCTGCCATGCTGCCAAATCACGAAAGTGTCGTCCACATAGCGGAAGAAGTGCCTGGTTTTACGGTGAGCAGTTTGTAGTGCCACCTCCTCAAAGTGTTCCATATAAAGATTCGCGATCCCTGGAGCAAGGGGAGATCCCATGGCCACTCCATCCACTTGTTCATAATGCTCTCCATTGCACTTGAAGTAGGTGGTCGTAAGTGCATATTCAAAGAGCTTCACTGTTTCAGGCTCGAAGTGCTGATTAAGGAGCGCCAAGGCGTCTTGTAGCGGTACTTTCATGAACAAGGAGGTGACGTCGAAGCTCACGAGTAGGTCATCACTCTGTATTCGGATGTCCTTCAGTTTTCTAACGAAATCTCCGGAGTTCTTCGCGTGATGACTGCAGTGTCCCACCAGTGGTTTCAATAGTGTCGCCAGGTATTTGGCCAGTCCATAACTGTGCGAGTTGATAGTGTCCAGAATCGGCCGTAGAGGCACCCCATCTTTGTGAATCCTTGGGCAACCCATACAGGCGTGGTGTCGTTGGCGCTCTGGGATACATAGCAACATAACCCTGCATGTCACTCGGTTACTTTCTTCAGTCGAGTCTTCGATTTGTTGCTCCCCTGCTCTTGCCCTTGTTGTCATCGGTATGGTGAAGGCTTCGCTTAGCGCTTTATTGTTTGTCCTGATCTTGGTCTGTTGTCGTGTCCGCATTCTGTCTGTTGCGTTTCCTTCGCCTGCCGTTAGTAGGCGGCTCTGGCTCCTGGAGGCTTCCTCCGTTACTCCACTTCTTACGCAGCTCTGACGGGCGCACTGATATCCAGCTACCCGCGGATATAGCGTTATGATACTGGAGGCGGATGTTACCGAGCGAAGAGTAATTCGATTCTGCATTCAGGGTGTCCGAAAGAGGCACCGAGATACCGACGTTCATCTCTCTTAAATTTTCGTAACAAATGACAGCCATAACGAGAAGATCGAAGCAGTCAACATAAAAAAGTGACGCCAAATGCTACTATTCAGGCTTGATTGGTTCTCCTCTGATTAATCCACATCTTATATCCATACGCTGAAAACAACTGCGATGTGCACGACATTGCTACAAGGACGTACCATTGTACAGGGTAACCGGGTTTCTTTCCGAAACATTTTAGTAAAGTGTGCAGGAACAGTGACCCTTTCCTCGCTTCAGTACGCACAGCACTTTATCTAATAACTGGTCTAATTTTGTATTCGTGGTCGCAACGGTAGCATATATAAACACTATACTACATTCCTAGATTACCCCACACTGGTTCTCGAAACTTTGAAGTGGTTTCCACGGTACATTTGGAGTCCATCTTCAGGCCCCTACCTGTTCAAGGTTTCCAGCATACTCTCTACAGATGGTCAAACAGAGCTGTTATGTACACTGGTGTGCAGAACTTAACGACGAAAGTAACTCCCCTGTGTCACTGGCAAGTAACACTACTCGATGAAGCTTGGACCATACGCAGGAAGAACTACTACAGTGTAGTACAGAAGATAACTGAAACAAATACGCCATGAGACGAACAGAAAAGACAATATTTACGCTGATGTCGGCATGATTTGTGAGATTTCCTGAGCATTACAGACAGCAGACGATTGTTCTTCACAGGGTGTGTGATCAAGATAATGGAAAAAGCATGTCCTGCCACGAGCTCCCACGCTGCCCACTAGGTTGGTAAGGGGTTCTAAAAGTAGTGCTGTCCACTCCTCCACAAACTCGATTGAAATATTCTGGACTCGGTGCAAGTGGGCATGCTGCAGTAATGTGTCCAACGTATCTCACATGTGCTCGATGGTACGTAACTGAGGGCTCCGGGCAGAGCAGACCATCCACTTAACATCCTTTCGCTGCAAGTGCATCTGCATCTGCGCTGTTCCACGTGTCCGTCCTTCAAAATAACGTCCATCTGTAAGTGTACAGTGTTCAAAGTTTTGGAAGTCAATGTGCCACACCATAACGTGGACAACTCAAATGGACATGTTAGACAATGTTGGGTGGGCCCTCGTATGCGGAGAGATGCGTGTATGTAATGCAACGTGATCGTTCTGACAGTCAAGGCGGTATGGCACAGATAGGCAGAAAGTCGCATAACGTTCTGAACTCAGAGTCTTTGAACACAGTACATTCAACACTCTACTCTGTCCAGGTGTACATCCTTTCAAGGGTGCATTCAACTTTGAATTCCTTTTATCGATGGCACTGCGCGACAAAAACAACGGAGCAGGTGAAGGAGCTCTTGGAACTAGAGGAAATTAGGCCAATGGGCTGGCCTGGTCGTTGTGTCGACTCGAATCACATGTAGTACGTGTGGCATACCTTGGGGAGGTGTACGGCAGCACTTCCACATGGACCAATGATCATCCAATGTTGTGACTCCGCTAGTCAAGGAATGGAACGCCCCATCAAAACAACTCCTTAAAACCTTGCGAATAGCATGGGAGCAAATTGCAGAGCATGCAATGCCTGCCTTGGTGGTCTCGTTGTTGTTGTGGTCTTCAGTCCTGAGACTGGTTTGATGCAGCTCTCCATGCTATTCTATCCTGTGCAAGCTTCTTCATCTCCCAGTTCTTACTGCAATCTACATCCTTCTCAGTCTGCTTAGTGTATCTGTCTCTTCGTCTCCCTCTACGATTTTTACCCTCCACGCTGCCCTCCAATACTAAATTGGTGATCCCTTGATGCCTCAGAACACGTCCTACCAATCGATCCGGTCTTCTAGTCAAGTTGTGCCACAAACTTCCCTTCTCCCCAATCCTATTCAGTATCTCCTCATTAGTGATGTGATCTACCCATCTAATCTTCAGCGTTCTTCTGTAGCATCACATTTCGAAAGCTTCTATTGTCTTCTTGTCCAAACTATTTATTGTCCATGTTTCTCTTCCATACATGGCTACACTCCATACAAATACTTTCACAAACGACTTACTGACACTTAAATCTGTAGTCGATGTTAACAAATTTCTCTTCTTCAGAAAGGCTTTCCTTGCCATTGTCTGTCTACATTTTATATCCTCTCTACTTCGACCACCATCAGTTATCTTTCTTCCCAAATAGCAGAACTCCTTTACTACTTTAAGTGTCTCATACACAACTAAAAACCATGTCCCGCCTTTTGTATAGTCCTGGCGAGGATCATGAATCCTGACGACTTCAGTGAAATTATTGTATTTGAATAAGTGTATCTTTACTGTTATCCATTTCATTTATCTTCTGTGCTACACAGTAGCAGTTCTTTCTGTGTATGGTCCAAGTTTCCTCGATCTATGGTACTTTGTAGTGGAACATGAAGCGAGACTTACTTTCGTCCGAACGTTTTGCACACTAGTGTTTAATGTTTTGAGGTTCATTTCATATCAGGTTTAGAATTGGGGTTAATCATCGACACTGGTGGAAACAGGTGTCATACTGAAGTCAGATGACGTTGTAGTACGGCGGTATAGCTAGTGTCACTATATTCAGTTTTTGGAGATCTTTCCTTCACTCGTCATAATTGATGAATTGGCTGTAGTAGTTCAAGAAGTAATAGCTACATTGACTCATCGTTACGTATTTTCTATTCAAATAAATTACTTGTTTCAACATAGGATTAAACAGCCAACCCGTTGCACATAAATGGTAGGTACATTGACCTAGGTTTCGACACCTAATACGGTTGTCTTATCAGACTAAATGTAGGTAGTAAAATTGCATTGCTAATGAGCAATAGTCAGAATTTGGAGCAACTATGCTGCTATTAAAAGTAAAATATAACGTTCTAGCCATTGCCTTTTATTGTATTTTCCCTGATTGGCTTGACTACTTGTTTTTTCAAGAGACGTTAAGCTCTCTTTATACTTTGTTTTTACAATTAAGTATCTTTTCCTTCAAGTACTTCTCTTATTTCAAATGAGCACACGTTACTGTCCGCGCCTTCTAGGCCGCGCAACTCGTGTTGCTTTCGTGGCTGCAGTGTAACCCACTGGGTCGATCAGTCAGATGTTTCCCATATGTGCACACGGGGAAAAAGCTAGAATGTTATATTTTGTTATTAACAGGAGCATAGCTGCTCCAGATTCTGTCTATTGCTTTTTAGGAACGTAATTTTACATAAATAACCATTTTGAGTCATGAAAACTGTCATCTTGATTGACGTGCTTTTGGCCATACCTAATTTCCCATGCACGAGGGTTGGATGAAAAGTAATGCCTCGACCTTCGTTAATTGGGTTTGGATCGGAATACTTTAATAAATCAAACGCAGAAATAATGCTCAGAATGTGATCTTTAATTACCAATATAATAATGTTTTAAATTCGTTGTGTAAGGTTAAGTTAAGTTTATTCCAGATAATATTAATTCGTGATGGTGAAAGAATATATAATCCTAAGGAATGTTCTATTTCAATTTAATGACAAGTTGTAGATATTAGTTTATGGATCAAATGTTTATTATCATTTTTAATTTAGATTTTTTATCTCAATTGTTCTTTTTTCTGCTATTTTATTAAAATTAGGTTTAAACGAGAAAAAGTTTATTTGATTAAGTAGAATTAAAGTGGCTGAAAATATAATGAATAGAGAGAATCATATGAGAGGAGATATTTGAGGGATTTGGATTTTAATTTCCCCATTAGAAGCAGTCGTTAATTTACTGTTATTTGGTTTAAGACTCCATTACTTACTTTCAGTCATCTGATGTTTCAAGGTGTACAAATTGTTTAGTTATTTTAGATGGACACTCTAATGTTATATATATGATCTACATAATCACCAGCCAGTTGGATACATTTCTGCCAACGATGAACAAGTTTTCTGAACCCATCACGGAAGAGGCCGACACTCTGTTTCCGCAACAATAGTCTCACAGGTCTCTCCAAGTCTTTATCAGAAGCATAATTATGTCTCAGCAGATCGTCTTTCATTATCAGGAACAGGAGGAAGTCAGACGGCGCTAAATCTGGACTGTATAGAGGATGCCATGCAGTGGTGAGATTCAGTCTCTAAAGTTGTGCTGCGGTGGCAAGTGAAGTATATGGTTTGGCATTGTCATGCTGCAGGAAAACATTCCCCTTTTCCTTTCGGACCCTTGTTAGCTGTCGTTTCAGAGTTTGCAGCCTTGTGATATAGCGCTCTGAATTTATAGTTGTTCCATGATCAAGGAAATCAACATGGATAACACCATTTGGGTCCCAGAACACTGTGGCCATGATTTCTCCATCTGAGGGCTCCGTCTTGAACTTCTTACTCGGTCAACGACGCACTGTACTCACATCAACACAGTCACCATAAATGCTTTCATTCTCTGGTGAATCTCCTTTGGGGTGACACCTTCTGCTGTCAAGAATTCAATGACTGCACGTTGCTTAAATCGCATTCACGGGCCGTCAGAACAGGGTTGCATACTTTACACTGTAACAACACAACTGTTCAATGTTAAGGTTTCCTGACAAATGGAGCTGTAGAGAAAAGGCTACGGAACAAGCCAGTACCTGCCGCATAACACTGCTGCCAATTGTTCAAGAGTTACGAAGGTGGTATTACTTTTCAGTCAACTCTCGTATAATTTTGTAGCATTTAGGAAAGGCACCCCTAGTAGGTGTCAAAACCTAGGTCATTGTACCCACCATTTATGTGCAACCAGTTGGCTGTTTAATTGTGCGTTGAAAGATTATTAGCACATAATTTTACATATGTATAGGCTTCCGAAACATGAACGAATTCGAGAAACATTATTCTGGGTGCATGGATCACGGTGTGAAGTGTACAGTATCCGTTACTCTTGTAGATTACCCTCATGAGGCTACTGTGTATATTTGTAATAATGGACAAAGAAGTATTGTGTGTTCTGCATTGAATAAGTATCGTTGTAATTTTTTTTTACATTGTTATGACATTATCAAGACCGCTGACAGACTAGTAAAGATCAACGTTTTTAAACAGCATTCCTCGTGGAAAGTGGCCGAATCTTTCTTCAGCTGTGACGTGAGAGTTTAAGAACGGTTGCCAGCACTCCAGATTTTTCAGCGAATCAGGCACCAAAAAGAGCGGAAAAGGGGAGACTTTCCCTTTGATTCGTCTTAACGCTCGCTGATGACAGCCAACGAACTGTGAAGGCAGGAGGTAGAGGAGGGGGGCTTGTAGCATGATCGAGCGACAGGCGTTCACGCGGTCGTGGAGGTTAGGAGTGAGGGGGTGGGCTTTCATGGCGCGGGGAAGAGGGAGGGTCGAGGGTAGAGGGACGAAACGAGGTTAGGGGTTGTCACCCGCGGGAGCAGAGGGGTACAGGGAGAGTCCGGACTCCGAGGGGCGCACCCAGCAGCCAGCAGCCACCAGTCCGCCAGCGGCGCGGAAACATAATTTGTCAGCCTCGTCTGCATCGCCTGAGAGCAGCGTTGCGAACGTCAGGGGAAGCTAAAGAGGAAAAAAATATCTCCAAGAGCCAGCGAGTTAGTGGCACGTCTGTAGGGGCTCACACTGCGTGACTACAAGGCCGCGATCCGTAAAGCCACTTCCTGCACTACTGATGTGCAGGTCATTCAGAGACTTGCATTACTAAAACATAACGAAAGCACTGCAGATTTAAAGTATTTATAAACGTGTATTTTACATCTTACTTTTGCTTATTCGTTGCTATAAAAAGATGACTGAAAACTGTAGTGGCAGGATAAGAAATGAGGTTATCCGCATATTCCGAATATTAGGAAAGTAATCATCAGAATAAACAGCAAAGCAAAACTGACCACACTTGTTCAGATATACATGCAGACGTCGGAAGCGGAAGATGGAGAGATGGAGAAAATATATGCAGATACTGCATGGGTCGTTCAGTACATAAAGGGATATTTATTTATTTATTTAGCGTATGGCTCATAACATGACAGTAAAAAGGACACAAACAACACGATTTAAAAAAAAAATCACATATATATAAAACTTCCTGGCAGATTAAAACTGTGTGCCCGACCGAGACTCGAACTCGGGACCTTTGCCTTTCGCGGGCAAGTGCTCTACCAACTGAGCTACCGAAGCACGACTCACGCCCGGTACTCACAGCTTTACTTCTGCCAGTACCTCGTCTCCTACCTTCCAAACTTTACAGAAGCTCTCCTGCGAACCTTGCAGAACTAGCACTCCTGAAAGAAAGGATATTGCGGAGACATGGCTTAGCCACAGCCTGGGGGATGTTTCCAGAATGAGATTTTCACTCTGCAGCGGAGTGTGCGCTGATATGAAACTTCCTGGCAGATTAAAACTGTGTGCCCGACCGAGACTCGAACTCGGGACCTTTGCCTTTCGCGGGCAAGTGCTCTACCAACTGAGCTACCGAAGCACGACTCACGCCCGGTACTCACAGCTTTACTTCTGCCAGTACCTCGTCTCCTACCTTCCAAACTTTACAGAAGCTCTCCTGCGAACCTTGCAGAACTAGCACTCATTCTGGAAACATCCCCCAGGCTGTGGCTAAGCCATGTCTACGCAATATCCTTTCTTTCAGGAGTGCTAGTTCTGCAAGGTTCACAGGAAAGCTTCTGTAAAGTTTGGAAGGCACGAGACGAGATACTGGCAGAAGTAAAGCTGTGAGTACCGGGCGTGAGTCGTGCTTCGGTAGCTCAGTTGGTAGAGCACTTGCCCGCGAAAGGCAAAGGTCCCGAGTTCGAGTCTCGGTCGGGCACACAGTTTTAATCTGCCAGGAAGTTTCATATCAGCGCACACTCCGCTGCAGAGTGAAAATCTCATTCTGGAAACATCCCCCAGGCTGTGGCTAAGCCATGTCTCCGCAATATCCTTTCTTTCAGGAGTGCTAGTTCTGCAAGGTTCGCAGGAGAGCTTCTGTAAAGTTTGGAAGGTAGGAGACGAGGTACTGGCAGAAGTAAAGCTGTGAGTACCGGGCGTGAGTCGTGCTTCGGTAGCTCAGTTGGTAGAGCACTTGCCCGCGAAAGGCAAAGGTTCCGAGTTCGAGTCTCGGTCGGGCACACAGTTTTAATCTGCCAGGAAGTTTCATATCAGCGCACACTCCGCTGCAGAGTGAAAATCTCATTCTGGGCACATATATATAAACAGAACAATAAATAACAGTTTGTATATACGGACACCACCAATTGTAAAGTTACACTCACAGAAGAGCAATCACAAGCAGACGTCCAGCTTAGATAATATATAGTCGATTGCCTCTTGGGTCGCCAGTAGGAAATCCTGTGGGTCACCCTCATACGCCCTTAGTGGGCATTCCTGCACGATGTGTTTGACCGTCTGTCTCTCAGCGCCACAGTCGCTAGCGGCCGAAGGAAGTTTACCCCATCTGTGTGAGGAGTCGGCGCATCTCCCACAGTTGGTTCTGATGTGGTTAAGAGTCGACCAAACTTTGCGAGGGCAATCAAATCCTTTTGGTTTACTAGAGATGCATGGCACACTGTGGCAGTTTACTGCTGTTCTGCTCTCCCATTCCTCTTTTCATCGGTCATTTATTTTAAAATTGGTTTGGTGCAGCGCCTGTGCGGTCTTTAGTGGAGGATGCCTAGCCCGGAGTCGGTTTCCTTGGATGTCGTGAGTATCTTCATGGATTTGTAATTGAGGTTTGGTCATGATTTTTTTGAAATTCTCTAACCAGAGCGTGTTCTCGGCGCAGGTTAGGAGGGGCTATGTTACTCAGAACGGGCGGCCACACTGTAGGAGTTGGCCTGATAGTGCCTGATATAATACGCATTGTTGCATTAAGTTGTTATGTACCGTGTGTGTGTGTGTTTGCTGTTGAGCCACACTGGGGCTCAGTATTCTGCCACTGGATACACCAAGCCAAGTGCGGATGTTCTTAAGGTAGATGCTGTGGAGCCCCAAGTAGTGCCACAGAGCTTCTGCAATACGTTGTTGCGTGTTTTAAGTTTCGCTGCAGTTTTCGTCAGGTGTTCTCTGAATGTTAGTGTCCTGTCTAGGGTAACCCCAAGGTACTTTGGGTGTTTGTTGTGATTTAATATTTTCCCCTCTAGATATACATGTAGTTCTCTGTTGGCCATTTTGTTGTTCAAATGGAAGGCAGATACTTCCGTCTTAGTAGCACTCGGTTGTAGCCTCCATTTTCTAAACTACTCGCTGAGAATTCCTAGGTCACTCGTGAGGATATCTTCGGCAGTTTCTATATTTCTGTGAGCTGTTGCCAGAGCCCACTCGTCAGCATACCCAAATTTGTGCGATCTGGTTGCAGGCATGTCAGCGATGTAAAGGCTGAAAAGAAGGGGCGCAAGGACAGAGCCTTGTGGGAGTCCATTATTGAGTTTCATCTGTTTACTTCTCTCACTCCCCATTATTATTTGGAAGGTTCCATTTGACAACATATCGTCAATGAGGTTGGTTATCTTCTTGCAGGGGGCGTTACAGATTAATTTTTACATGAGTCCCTGTTTCCAAACTGTATCATAGGCTGCTGTTAGGTCTATGAATGCTGCAGCTACTTTATGTTCCTTCTGCAACATAAAGGGATATGAAAATCTAATAGTCAAGGGTGACTGGAATGCGGTTGCAGGGGAAGGAGTAGAAGAAAGGGTTTAGGGAGAATTAGGGCTTGGTAGCAGCGAAGAGGCAGGAGAAAAACTAATTGAGTTCTGTGAATGAATTTCAGGTAGACTCACAAGGGGAGGAAGAATACTTGGGAGAGATCAGGAGAGTAAGGCCTTGGTAGCAGCAAAGAGGCAGGAGAAAAGCTCGGTTCTGTAAATAAAGTTCTTGTTAGTAACAGCGAATACTCTGTTCAAGACTCACAAGAGGAGGAAGTATACTTGTGAAAGGCCGGGAGATACGACCAGATTGAACGTGGATTACATCATTGTCACGTCCGAAATCAGATACTGGAAGGTAAGACGTATCCAGGGTCAGATACAGACTCTGATCATAATTTAGAAATGATGAAGAGTAAACTGAAATATAAGAGACTAGTCAGGAAGAATCAGTGTGCGTAGAGGTGGAATATAGAAGAACTAGGGAATGAAGAGAGACGTTAGAAGTTCTGTGAAGCTGTAGTTATTGCAATAATTAATAGTTCAATAAGCACTTCAGTTGTAGAGGAATGGACAATCTTAAAGCGCGATCACAGAAGTTGGGAAGAAAAACATAGTTGTAAGGGAGCCAATTGCAGAGAAACAACGGGTAGTGTGGTATCGATAGTAACGATGCCTCATAGTTTCAAAGGTTGGCACTACCGCGAGACTCCGACGGCAGCGCCCTCTAGCTGGTGCTGTGCAGCTCTACAAGCTCCGCTACAGATTCTGCCCTTTTCATCAGGTGCAGCCCGCCAGGAGACTTCGCTTCAGCTTCGCACCACCTTGCAAGTTATGTAATATGTTTGCATATTTTTATCCACTAGTAAAGGTTCTTAAACCGTAGTCCGCAGCTCGTGGTCGTGCGGTAGCATTCTCGCTTCCCACGCCCGGGTTCCCGGGTTTCCGGGTTCGATTCCCGGCGGGGTCAGGGATTTTCTCTGCCTCGTGATGACTGGGTGTTGTGTGATGTCCTTAGGTTAGTTAGGTTTAAGTAGTTCTACGTTCTAGGGGACTGATGACCATAGATGTTAAGTCCCATAGCGCTCAGAGGCATTTGAACCATTTGAAGCATCTTAAACCGTAATTGCAGTACCGAGAGATTAGTACCTTTTCCTGTTCCTGTTCCTGTTCCTTACCCACGCACCGCCTCCCAGGCGGGATACAAAAGGTAACAGAAGAAATACTTCAGTTTTATGATGAAAGATGCATGTAAAGAAACGTTCCGAGAGATTCAGGAATACAGAAATACAGGCCACCTAGGAATGAAACTAATAAGATGTACAGGGAAGCTAAGGGAAAATGGTTCCACGAAAAATTTGAAGAAATCGAAAAAGGAATGATTGGATGAAATTCTGCCTCAGCCTAGAATATTATGGTGAAATTAAAAGCACTGATGGTAACATTAAGAATGCAACAGGAATTCCACAAATGGAAAGGAGAGAGCGGATGGGTGAAGAGAGTACATTGAAGGCCTCTGCATCAGTGGGAACATTTCCGCAAAGAAGTCATGGAATAAAAAACAAGAGTCGACACTGAAGACATAGAGGATCCAGTACTAGAATCGTAATTTGAAAGAGTTTCAGACAAGATCAAATAAGGCAGAAGGGATTGTTAAAATTTCATCGGAATTTCTAAAATCATTGAGAGAAGTGTCAACCGAGTATTCACGTTGGTGTGCATAATGTATGAGAGGCGATATACCATCAGACCTTCCGAAAAACATCACTCACACAATTTCGAAGACAGCGAGACCCGATAATGCGGGAATCATCACACAATCAGCTTGACAGCTCATGCATCCAAAGTACAAACTCACCACAGTCCTCATTGCTACCCAATCGTAGGTGGCTGACGCTGCTGAAGTGAAAGTATAACCTCGGTACGATGTAGATACTTCAAAAAACACTTAAAAATAAACTCTTTTGTCAAGAATGGTAAACTGGTGAGGGTCAAGCCCCTGTTGTTGGGGCACAGTTAACAATACGTACTACAGGTGGCATTCCGTCCTGCTCGCTTCGATCTCTCATAGCGACTTCCCTGCACACTGCCAGCAATTCGCTTACTGCAATTCTGGCACTCACGGCGCTCGTATGTCGATATGTAGCCTACCACCTCGACCTGTTTTACGCAAGGGGCTGTGGACACCTTACATCCCCAACCCAAAGGAGCTTCTTTGCAGCTGGAGCAAGAAGAATATACTAAAAGTTTAAACAGCTTCCGAAATACGGAGTAATTAAATGCAAGCACTCACTGAAGTTATAAAATAAGGAGTAAAATTCCTCTGACTCCGGCCACATTTATAGAAAATGTTACACAAAAAAAATCAACATGTCTCATTCGAAGAACAACAAATAGATTACACAAATTCTTTAAATTATGTGCAAAACAGTACCCTCGTCAACGGTTTGTGTGTGCTATGAAACGCTAGATGTGTATTTTGCAGCGCAGCATAAAAGCGCTTACTAACTTTATCTTAGCTACCCGTTTGGTTTGCCGTCCTAAAACACTGTCACTATCATCTCAGTTCAACACCACTCAAGAAGGAGAGGAAATACCTCTAATTACTGACTGTTTTGTATCTCTAATGCACTTGTAACCTAGAGATATTACACTACATATAATAATAAAAATAATTAACACTGATTTACTCCTTATGACATTATGCAAATGTAAGTCCATCACTAATGTGGTTCTCTCAGAACCAGTTTCCAAAGAGATGGCTGTATTAGTCCCAGGCAGCTTCATTAAAACTGCACATAGGATGGTGAATATTTTCTGATACATAGATTCAAAATTTGAAATATCAGTTATCATCGTTTACCACATACCTTTGCAATCATCAACAACTTCAGGAGATAATTACACTACTGGCCATTAAAATTGCTACTCCAAGAAGAAATGCAGATGATAAACGGGTATTCATTGGACAAATATGTGATACTAGAACTGACATGTGATTACATTTTCACGCAGTTTGGGTGCATAGGTCCTGTGAAATCAGTATCCAGAACAACCACTTCTGGCCGTAATAACGACCTTGATACACCTGGGCACTGAGTTAAACAGAGCTTAGATGACGTGTACAGCTACAGCTGCCCATGCAGCTTCAACACAATACCACACTTCATCAAGAGTAGTGACTGGCGTGTTGTGACGAGCCAGTTGCTCGGCTACCATTGACCAGACGTTTTCAGTTGGTGAGAGATCTGGAGAATGTGCTGACCAGGGCAGCAGTCGAACATTTTCTGTATCCAGAAAGGCCCATACAGGATCTGCAACATGTGGTCGTGCATTATCTTGCTGAAATGTAGGGTTTCGCAGGGATCGAATGTAGCGTAGAGCCACGGGTAGTAACACATCTGAAATGTAACGTCCACTGTTCAAAGTGCCGTCAATGCGAACAAGAGGTGAGAGAGACGTGTAACCAATGGCACCCCATACCATCACGCCGAATGATACGCCAGTATGGTGATGGCGAATACACGCTTCCAATGTGCGTTCACCGCGATGTCGCCAAACACGGATGCGACCATCATGACGCTGTAAACAGAAACTGGATTCATCCGAAAAAATGACGTTTTGCCATTCGTGCACACAAGTTCGTCGTTGAGTACACCATCGCGGGCTCTCGTGTCTGTGATGCAGCGTCAAGGGTAACCGCAGCCACGATCTCCGAGCTGATAGTCCGTGCTGCTGCAAACGTCGTCGAACTGTTTGTGCAGATGGTTGTTGTTTTGCAAACGTCCCCATCTGCTGACTGAGGGACCGAGAAGTGGCTGTACGATCCGTTAAGCCATGCGGATCAGATGCCTGTCATCTCGACTAGCAAGTGATACGAGACCGTTGGGATCCATCGCGGCGTTCCGTATTACCCTCCTGAACCAACCGATTCCATATTCTGCTAACAGTCATTGGATCTCGACCAACGCGAGCAGCAATGTCGCGATACGATAAAGCGCAATCGTGATCGGCTAAAATGCGACCTTTATCAAAGTCGGAAACGTTATGGTACGCATTTCTCCTACTTACACGAGGCATCGCAACAATGTTCCACCAGGCAACGCCGGTCAATAGCTGTTTGTGTATGAGAAATCGGTTGCAAACTTTTTTCATGTCAGCATGTAGTAGGTGTCGCAATCGGCGCCAACCTTGTGTGAATGCTCTGAAAAGCTACTCATTGTATATCACAGCATCTCCTTCCTGTGGGTTAAATTTCGCGTATGTAGCACGTCATCTTCGTGGTGTAGCAATTTTAATGCTCAGTAGTGTAGCAACTTGTGTGAGCATAAATGAGATTCAGACAACATTTATTACATGCTTCATACTCCATACATTTTATACGTTATATGAATCACCATGCACATATACATATCTACCTCAATTCAATATCACTTTTACTTTAAATACACATTCCTTCATCATCCACTAATCAACTTCATTACTCTCCATAAATGCAAAAAATTCTCTACACTGCTTCATTAACTCCCTACATATTATAAACCACATTAACTTCATAACATCATAACACCTTTCTGTATATCAATATTATTCACATAGACCATAACTTGTCAATGATATGCCACTATAAGAATTCTCCTGTTGACCAGCTGTTATTCAACTACAATTCATTACAGGTTTCGTACTCTTTCATTACTCTTAAGACAAAAACTACAGGATTATATAAAACTCCTTGAGATACTATTATCTCTTTTCCATATTTAAACCGATGTTTGATGTTTATCTTCAGGTATGGTACTTGAAATTTAGTAATTTAACTTCCAAACAATTACGTCAGACATGACTTCTTTGATACTACACATTTATTTCCTATTATTGTAATGCATTATATCATAAGCATTAAAAAATGGTTTCGGTTGGAATGCCTGGATAACTGCAACGACTATGGCAACACCATAATTTAAGCACTAACTCCTACCTCATCCTAGATGTTGTGTGAATAACCACTATTATAATTTATTTATTAACCTAATCATTTAAAAGTACTATTTGGTTAATTGCTTCTTAGTTATAGCCAGGATTTGTTAATCATCCGGCGAATTAACGCCTAAAGACAGGAAAGGTAGTAGAGGAGTGAGACTCGAAAAAGTAACAAAAAGTTTCACCCAGTTGGAAGCGTACCAATCGCCTCTTGGTACACAGACGAAAGAGTTGCCTGGTATCTATGCATTACCTTTCTTGGTCATTCCTTTTGTAAGACTGACGACCATATCCTGTGTTCCCATATCCATGACCACCTCCTCTTCCTCAGTGGGATGGTTGGTTACCACAGTGATCTAGTTGGCAATCATCTCCTCCTACTTTTTGCTCAGTCATCCGACTATCTTGTTATGCACATATTGATTAACTGCTCAAGTACGTCCACCAGTGCACGTCTATCCTCGATCACGCTTACGGTAAGTTCTCTTGCATTTTTCTACTCAATCCTCTCTTAATAGCAGTCAGCGTTATATCCTCACTTAACAGTTGCTCCAAAGTTTCATTCAATTCCCACAAATATTCAGTGAATTCCCTAAGGGGCCTCTCCAATTGCTAAGCATTCTGTGATGTAGTAAGTCTTCCAACACTGCACACTGATGACTCCTCGACCAGCATTTTTTTTGGAAATTTCCCTTCAAATTAATCATAACTATTAATTTCTTCTTTCTTGCTCACTCCGCCCTACCCTCAGCGTGAAAGCTTCACCTCCAGTTTCTAGCTATCACAAACCGAATCTTATTCTTGAAATGTGCGGGTGAAATGCCCTTTAACCATTCTGTAAATATCATTGGGTTCAAGAGTCCTTTAGATTTATATCTTTGTCATACATGAGCCTGGGTGTACCTGTTATCACCATTTATCAGGCTGGGTATACGTATGTTTTTATCACCATAGTAAAATTACCCTCCCCCACTGCTAACACTGCACTACCAATCTTAGGTATCAACATCATTAGTATTCGTTTCCAGTTGTTGGAGTTCTGCAGAAAATGTTGGGTTCACATGTAATCTTATTTGTTATTTATTTACTCTTCAGGTTCCGTAGGAACATATTGAGGAACAAATCTCCAAGGTCATGAAACGTGTCAGTACATGAAACTACAACATAAAAGTAATAACAGATAAAAATAAATGTTCATGAACCTTAAAAAAGCCAGTCCATAAGTTTAAGTAAATGCTGCTAGCAATGCAATAAAACTCTGCTTAATTTTTCAAGGAACTCCTTGACAGAACTGAAAGAGAGACACATGAGGAAACTCTTCAGTTTCGATTTGAAAGCGCGTGGATTACTGCTAAGATTTTTGAATTCGAATGGCAGCTTATTGAAAATGGATACAGCAGTATACTGCACACCTTTTTTCACAAGAGTTAAGGAAGTCCGATCCAAATGCAGGTTTGATTTCTGCCGAGTATTAACCAAGTGAAAGCTGCTTATTCTTGAGAATAAACTAATATTGATAACAAGAAACGACAATAAGTAATATACGTATTGAGAGGACAATGTCAAAATACCCAGACTCGTGAACAGAGGTCGACAAGAGGTTCGTGAAGTAACACCACTTATTGCCAGAACAGCCCGTTTCTGAGCCAAAAATATCCTTTTAGAATGAGAAGAGTTACCCCAAAGTATAATACCATACGACAGTAGTGAATGAAAATAAGCAAAGTAGACTAATTTTCGTGTCGAACGATCACTCACTTCTGATATCGTTCGAATAGTAAAAATTGCAATATTAAGTCTTTGAACAAGATTCTAAACGTGGGCTTTCTACGACAGCTTACTATCTATCTGAACACCTAGAAATTTGAACTGTTCAGTTTCACTAATCATATGCCCATTCTGTGAAATAGAAACGTCAGGTTTTGTTGAATTGTGTGTTTCTGAAAACTGAGTCTTACTATGATTTAGCGTTAGTTTATTTTCTATTTAGTGAGGTCATGTACTGCACTATTTGAAACGGAGCCAATGTTGCACACAACATCCTTTACAACCAAGCTAGTGTCATCAGCAAACAGAAATATATTGGAATTACCCGTAATACTAGAGGGAATATCACTTACAAAAAAACACACATCACAGCCGTTATCAACATTGTGAATAATGACCTTTTGCTGCCTGTTGCTAAAGTAAGAGATGAACCAGTTGTGAGCTACTCTCCTTATTCCGTAATGGTCCAACTTCTGGAGCAATATTTCGTGATCAACACAATCAAATGCCTTAGTTAAATCAAAAACATATGCCAAGCGTACGAAACCTTTTGTTTAATCCAGCCATTACCTCACAGAGAAAAGAGAATATAGCATTTTAAGTTGTTGAACGATATCTATAGCAAAGGCGAACTGTACATGTGATAGGAAATCGTGTGATACAAAATGGTCAATATCCTTACATAGATAGCCTTTTCAATAACTTTTGCAAACACTGATGGCATTGAAATTGGTCTAAAATTATCTACATTATCCCTTTCTCCCTTTTTATAAAGTGACTTTACTACTGAGTACTTTAATCGCTCAGGAATCTGACCATTCCTAATGTAAAAATTTAAAATATCTCTAAATACATGGCTAACATGTGCAGCACAGTACTTTAATATTCTGCTAGACACTCCATCATTACCATGGGAGTCCTTAGTCTTCAGTGATTTAATAATTGACTAAATCTCCCTCTTGTCTGTATCACAGAGGACTATTTCAGACATCAATCTCGGAAAGGCATTTGCCAAGAGAGTTATAATTCCCTGTAGCAACTAAATTTTTATTTAATTCACCAGCAATGTTCGGAAAATGATTTTTAAACACTACATATATCTGATTTATCAGTAACAGAAATATTTTTACTGCGAACTAACTTTATATCGTCGACCTTGTGCTGCTGACCAGACACTTCCATCACAACTGTCCATATGGTTTTAATTTTATCCTGTGAATTAGCTATTCTATTTGCATACCAGATACTCTTTGCCTTCCTGATAACATTTTAAGCACCTTACAATACTGTTTGTAATGGGCTACTGCAGCTTGATTGTGATTACTTCTAACATTTTGATATAATTCCCACTTTGTTCTACATGATATCCTTATCCCACTAGGCAGCCACCCGGGCTGCCCGTTAACGCTAGTACCCCATTTAGAATGTTCTAATGGAAAGCAACTCTCAAAGAGCATGAGAAATGTGTTATGGAAAGCATTGTATTTATCATATATGTTATCGGCACTTTAAACATCCTGCCACTCTTGTTCCTTGACAAGGTTTAAAAAACACCCTATTGCTGTTGGATTAACTTTCCTACATAATTTGTAATTAAATGCGACATTGGTTTGAGTACAAAAGCCTTTTAGTGTTAAAATTTGTGCGTCATGGTCTGAAAGGCCATACACGCTTTTACTAACAGAATGCCCAACTAGTAATGAAGAATGAATAAAAATATTGTCTATGGCTGTGCTACTGTTCCCCTGCACCCTAGTTGGGAAAAAAACACAATTTGGCATCAGATCATATGAATTTAGGAGATCTACCAACATCCTTTTTCTTGCACCATCATATACAAAGCTTATATTGAAGTTACCACATATAACTAGTTTCTGGTACTTCCTATATAGTGAAGCAAGAACCCTCTCCAGCTTGAGCAGAAATGCTCTGAAGTCGGAGTTAGGGGACCTATAAACAACACAGTGTACTCGTGGTCGAGGGGTAGCGTCTTTGATTCATAATCAAAACGTCTTCGGTCCCGGGTTCGATCCCCGCCGCTACCTAAAATTTGATAAATAATCAGCAGTGGCGGCCGAAGACTTCCGGCATAAGAAGTAAGCCTCATTCTGCCAACGGCCTTGTCAAAGAGGGCGGAGGAGCGGATACAGGTTCAGGGCACTCTCTTGTCCTAGGGGTGGGAAATTGCCCCTAAAGGCGGAAGAATCAGCAATGATCAACGACATGAGGATGCAGAAGGCAATGGAGACCACTGCATTAAAGACACGTAACGTGTATCCACAGGACATGTGGCCTGTAACTGAAGAAGTGTCATGATGATCTCTCCATTGGTAAAAGATTCTAGAATAGTCCCCCATTCGGATCTCCGGGAGGGGACTGCCAAAGGGGAGGTTACCATGAGAAAAAGACTGAATAATCAACGAAAGGATAACGTTCTACGAGTCGGGGCGTGGAATGTCAGAACCTTGAACTTGGTAGGGAAACTAGAAAATCTGAAAAGGGAAATGCAGAGGCTCAATCTAGATATAGTAGGGGTCAGTGAAGTGAAGTGGAAGGAAGACAAGGATTTATGGTCAGATGAGTATCGGCTAATATCAACAGCAGCAGAAAATGGTATAACAGGTGTAGGATTCGTTATGAATAGGAAGGTAGGGCAGAGGATGTGTTACTGTGAACAGTTCAGTGACCGGGTTGTTCTAATCAGAATCGACAGCAGACCAACACCGACAACGATAGTTCAGGTGTACATGCCGACGTCGCGAGCTGAAAATCAGGATTACAGAATTAAAAGTCGCTGAGGAATGAAATAAATAGGAAGTGCAGGGAAGCTAAGTCGAAATGGCTGCAGGAAAAATGTGAAGACATCGAAAAAAATATGATCGCCGGAAGGACAGACTCAGCATACAGGAAAGTCAAAACAACATTTGGTGACATTAAAAGCAGCGATGGTAACATTAAGAGTGCAACGGGAATTCCACTGTTAAATGCAGAGGAGAGAGCAGATAGGTGGAAAGAATACATTGAAAGCCTTTATGAGGGTGAAGATTTGTCAGATGTGATAGAAGAAGAAACAGGAGTCGATTTAGAAGAGATAGGGGATCCAGTATTAGAATCGGAATTTAAAAGAGCTTTGGAGGACTTACGGTCAAATAAGGCAGAAGGGATAGATAACATTCCATCAGTACTTCTAAAATCATTGGAGGAAGTGGCAACAAAACGACTATTCACGTTGGTGTGTAAAATATACGAGTCTGGCGACATACCATCTGACTTTCGGAAAAGCATCATCCACACAATTCCGAAGACGGCAAGAGCTGACAAGTGCGAGAATTATCGCACAATCAGCTTAACAGCCCATGCATCGAAGCTGCTTACAAGAATAATATACAGAAGAATGGAAAAGAAAATTGAGAATGCGCTAGGTGAAGATCAGTTTGGCTTTAGGAAAAGTAAAGGGGCGAGAGAGGCAATTCTGACGTTACGGCTAATAATGGAAGCAAGGCTAAAGAAAAATCAAGACTCTTTCATAAGATTTGTCGACCTGGAAAAAGCGTTCGACAATATAAAATTGTGCAAGCTGTTCGAGATTCTGAAAAAAGTAGGGGTAAGCTATAGGGAGAGACGGGTCATATACAATATGTACAACAACCAAGAGGAAATAATAAGAGTGGACGATCAAGAACGAAGTGCTCGTATTAAGAAGGGTGTAACACAAGGCTGTAGCCTTTCGCCCCTACTCTTCAATCTGTACATCGAGGAAGCAATGATGGAAATAAAAGAAAGGTTCAGGAGTGGAGTTAGAATACAAGGTGAAAGGATATCAATTATACGATTCGCTGATGACATTGCTATCCTGAGTGAAAATGAAGAAGAATTAAATGATCTGCTGAACGGAATGAACATTCTAATAAGTACAAAGTATGGTTTGAGAGTAAATCGGGAAAAGACGAAGGTAATGAGAAGTAGCAGAAATGAGAACAGCGAGAAACTTAACATCAGGATTGATGGTCACGATGTCAGTGAGGTTAAGGAATTCTGCTACCTAGGCAGTAAAATAACCAACGACGGACAGAGCAAGGAGGACATGAAAAGCAGCGTCGCTATGGCAAAGAAGGCATTTCTGGCCAAGAGAAGTCTACTAATATCAAATACCGGCCTTAATTTGAGGAAGAAATTTCTGAGGATGTACGTCTGGAGTACAGCATTGTATGGTAGTGAAACAAGGACTGTGGGAAAACCGGAACAGGAGAGAATCGAAGCATTTGCGATGTGGTGCTATGGACGAATGTTGAAAATTAGGTGGACTGATAAGGTAAGGAATGAGAAGGTTCTATGCAGAATCGGAGAGGAAAGGAATATGTGGAAAACACTGATAAGGAGAAGGGACAGGATGATAGGACATCTGCTAAGACATGAGGGAATGACTTCCGTGGTACTAGAGGGAGCTGTAGAGGGCAAAAACTGTAGTGGAAGACAGAGATTGGAATACGTCAAGCAAATAATTGAGGACGTAGGCTGTAATTGCTACTCTGAGATCAAGAGGATAGCACTGGAAAGGAACTCGTGGCGGGCCGCATCAAACCAGTCAGTAGACTGATGTCCAAAAAAAAAAAAAAAAAAAAAAAAAAAAAAGAACAACAATTAGACGCTTAGTTTCACTTAATTCAACTACCGCTTCACAACATTCAAAAATCGGCTCAGTGCAGTGTTGTGATACGTCTATGGACTCATATGGAATACTGTTTCTTTTACATACAGAGCCACTCCCCCACTTGTGATTATCTTCTCTTCTTTGCACTGCTACTACATTCTTTAAACTTTTAGCCAGTTCAGTTGGCTTAGCCCCAAGTCCCTGAATAGCAGCATCATTGTCGTTACTTCTGTGTCACCTCTTCGATCCATTGGTTAAAATGTGCCTCAACTTCTTGGAGCTTCCCCTCCAATTCTTCCCCAATTCTTTAACAACTTTCTCAATATTACTTGTCATCTACCATTTTGCCCATATCTTCTCAGAGGTGTTTCAGGTTTTGCTGCAGTTTGCTCCTTCATCGAACGCTCTCTTCATCTCAAACTTCTCCAATCCTGTCTTCAAGTAACAGCCTTCTCCTTGTAATACCATCTGAAATTTTTCCTCATTCTTCTGGTCATCTTTTTGTAACATTTCTTCGTTTTTCCTTGTTCACTTTCTGGAATCCTTCTTCATTCTTGTGATAAGATTCTTTACTGCTTAGCAGAATTGCTGCCATCACTGTCTGCATCTTTTTCCACCTCTCCTCCTCTAGATCTCGTTTGTTTCCCCTGTGCTTGTGCACTACCTCCTTCATCCCAAGTTCGACCTCCACAGTGGACAGTTTTGGTTACATATTACACACAGGCAAGCAGTATAACATAATCTTTGGTAAGAAACAAACTTATAACTATCAACAAATTAAATACTGACAATAGTACCTCTGTTAATCCAAATGAACACTATATCTATCACACTGAACACAGCAAGCCCCCCAAGCCTACAAAAAGCAACATCAGTGTCAACTTTCAGCAGGTTTTACAAAACACGTTTTACTACACACATAAACCTGTAATTAACAACTCAAGCGATAGCATCTACATTGAAGCTGTTCGTAACGGTCCCACTGATGTAAAGCTCCGTACACATGCGCACTATACTTCAGAGCAAAAATTTCGAAAAATGTCAAAATGATTATTATCGTTATTTCCATTAATGTAAAAGCCGATATGAGGTTACTTACAGACTCTCAAGATATTGTCTACTATGGCGCCTACAGACTATTTCCACTAACTACTCGGCTCCAGTACAAGTCGCAATGTTTGCCGTTTGGCTTGGGTGCGCCTGTGTTTACAATCAGTCGATCACTCTGTCAGCCGGAATGGAGCGATTGCTGCTGCCCACGGCTTGCTGTGGGGCCGTGTGCATACGCTGTCTCGCCCTCGCTGTTCCACAGTCTGCTGATGAGTGAAGCGGTCATCGTTGTAGCCTGCTAGTAGGCAGCCAGGGGGAGCTGCAGCAGACAGTTTGGAGATTCGCCACGAGATATCTAGATCGCTGGCCTCGTTGTTACCAACGAGGCCACCTGGAGTCGCTGCTATAAACGTCCAATGCAGTTTATCTCCACCGTCCACGTTCCTTGCGCAGCCTGCTATGGCGTCACAAGGAATCACCTTGCTGCTCGATATTGTTTGGCATGGCTCCTGTGTGGGTCTGCATGATGCATTCCACAATCACGTCAAACACTTGGATTATCGTCCATATCACAGTTTATGGGTCTGCACAGATTTTTTTTTTTATTCATCCGCAGATCTCTTTTTACAAGAATATAGGACATGTCAAAGTATTTACAAATTTAGATCAATTTAAAATAAGCTAATTCGTTTACACATATATTTACAGACTTCTAGTAAGACACAATCATTAGATTTACTCCTGGTATACAATACTGTTTTACAAATAACTTATTAAAAAATGAAATGCCACACCGTTCACTCATTTCTCACTATCAGTCACTGCACACGCTATACACATATTGTTTCATAACACTTCACTCACTACACACACACACACACACACACACACACACACACACTGGTGATCTCTTGGCCATTTTCTGTACTGCAACTTCCCTCTTGTTGTCCTGGAACACTGAGTCAGCATCCCTCCATAATGAGTGAGATGTTGAGCTCAGAAAGAGGAAGAGGTGTTAGTATTGCCTATGCATAGCTTGGGAGTAAGTATTTCTAGAAAGGAAAAAAAAAGAAGGAAAAAAACATAAAGGTGTTATGTGGAATGTTGGATATTTTATAATCATTATTACATAATGCGATTTTCACTCTGCAGCGGAGTGTGCGCTGATATGAAACTTCCTGGCAGATTAAAACTGTGTGCCGGACCGAGACTCGAACTGCAGAGTGAAAATCTCATTCTGGAAACCACCCCCAGGCTGTGGCTAAGCCATGTCCCCGCAATATCCTTTCTTTCAGAAGTGCTAGTTCTGCAAGGTTCGCTGGAGAGCTTCTGTAAAGTTTGGAAGGTAGGAGACGAGGTACTTGCGGAAGTGAAGCTGTGAGGACGGGTCGTGAGTCGTGCTTGGGTAGCTCAGTTGGTGAAGCACTTGCCCGCGAAAGGCGAAGGTCCCGAGTTCGAGTCTAGGTCCGGCACACAGTTTTAATCTGCCAGGAAGTTTCGTAATCATTATTATTATTTATTTGTATAACATTTTTTTATCAAACCCCTACTCTGTTTTAACTAAGTAATCCTTCAGTGTATAAAATATATTGCATAACATGTACTTTTTAGCTGCCGCTTCCTGCGTGTATTGCAGGGGAACCTTACAATTCTGCACCCGAAAGCGGAGGTCGTGAAATTCGCATCCGATACCGTCGCAGAGTCGTATGAGCCTCTGGTTTAGACGTTCCACAATGCTGCAAACCAGAGGACCACGATCAAGCCTGGGTACGATGCTACATAATAGACTGCTTAGCCTCTACCCCGCGCTCGATGCTAGTTGCCTTCACCAAGTCAGCCAGCCGCCGAAAGGAGCCGAGGATGGCCTCCGAACCCATGCGGCAGGCGTCATGTGCCGACATGTGCCACTACATGCAGCCGCTTGCATGTAGTGGCATTCTACTGTAGTGGCACACTACTGTACAGACGACACAGCGCCGCGAGGCGAAAAAGTACTCCGATAGGCCGAATACAGGCTACATGGGAACCGCACAAGATTCGTTTTGGTGGACCCAGATTAAATTACGCAGACTGGAAGATCACGCAATGAAGAGGTAAAACATCGATCTTATGTATTTCTAGGAAACCCAGCAGCATAATTACAACCGAAGGGACAATCCATACAAATGTTAGCACTGTATAAAAATCTTCGTAAAACATATTTCACTGTATTCTCAGTTACTGTAAGGGAAGCCTAAGACATTCAATTGATTGATAAATAATGCAGCCTTAGCGCTATACGCTAAATGGTCAGAGACAGTGCTAATAGTTTTTTCCTTGTTACAGCCTATCGGGGGATATCAGAGTAAATGGAAAATAGGTTTGTGAAGTGAGTTTTTGGGTCGAGTCTGACTGCCTCCGACAAGAATAAAATATACAGAGTGAACATTAATAAAACTGACAAATTTCAGGGATGAATTCCTTGCTGGATGTGGAGGAAAAGAAGGTCTTACAGACATGCGTCCGGCAATGTATTGTGGTCACGGTAGATGGTGCTGACGAATGACCGTTCCTCTGACCACGTGCCGTGTGTTGCTTGTGAGTTGCAGGCTGTGTAGTACAAGCGGCGTACTGTAAGCTTCAGAACTGTCCGTTATTCATATCGGGAACAAGCCGAGATGGTGTATGTGTATTGCCAGCGTATGGAAACGGTCGGGCGGCAGCACGGCTATGCCAAAACAAGTACCGTCACAGACATCAACTATATCACATAACATTTAAAGCAATTTTTGGGCGTTTGTGTGTTGGTGGGTTCTTTCAGACAGACGAACGTGCAGGAATATGGTGGACTGAGCGCACACCAGATTTTGAGAACCAGGTTCTACAGGATATTGAGACGAACGCTAGTACAAGCTCCAGGGAAATGACCCGCCAACATGGTGTAATCCAAAGTACGATTATGTATATCCTGGCCGACCACGACTACCATCCCTATCTCCAGCAGTCCCACGGAGGTTGCTCTGAACATCTGTTGCGACGTGGATGCGATGCAACTCTGCACTGTGTTCCGGAACGATTTGTAGTCGCTCGGCGGGCACCGTCCATTTCCGCAGACGTGGTCACACGATCTTGTTTCGTCCATTTCCAGACAGGAATCGGTCCCCGCAGTTTGACGGTTTCATTAATGTTTATCCTGTACTTGACAGAGAATCACAAAAACACCGGTCTGCAAAAAAATACTTCTGAAAGTTGTTTAAAATTCGGTAACTGACTTCTATGTATAACACTACCGTCTGCTACTGCTATACCATAACCTTAAAGTGAGAGGCAGGTCGTGAAACAAAAACTATCTTGTTAAAGTAATTAAGGTATAAAGCAACAGAGCAGTGTTACCCTCTGAGAGGAATTTTGTTATGTTGACCGTGTTGTACCTAACGGGGGTGGCTTATCGGAATTGAAAGTCAGAATTACGTAAATATTTGAACAGTACAAACAATCTTTTACCTATCTACACTGTTCAAAGAACAAGGAAAACGGTCGCCAGCCTAATTAGGAAAGAGAAAGATTAACGTTCTTGTTTAAGAAAGTAGGTATGATTAACTTTAACGGACAAACACAACTAGATTTTGCCACACGCGAGTGCAATGAACTGATACCTGCATATGTTCACGGTTAAGATTGGAAGCTGACAGAGCAGGACACACTATTTGCTTAAATATAACAGATGAGATGACGAAACACACTATTACTTTCAGGGCTTATTCAAACTGAATAAGTTTCGTAACATTACTATTAATATTCACTGCAGAATCATAAATTGGACATAGGTTCATTATTATTGCTCAAACATTTTTCCTACCTGACATAAAATTATACATGTAGTTCACTGCAAAATTATAAACTGGTCACAGGTTAAATATGTCTCGACTAAATACTATTCTATTTAGAATGAAAGTTAAATGGAATTCACTCACAGATTACTTTTCATTGTCTTTTGAATAAAGAAGTTACTGTTTTCAAAGATAGTTGTCTTTCTATTACTCGTTGTGCAGTATGAGCACAATAGGCATACTATGGATCCTGTTACAACAGTTAGCAAACATGAATATTTAACTTTCCACTATTGCAGTTTTCCACTTTTACTATAGTGAAACACAGTGTTGGCAAATTTGCAAGAAACTGACTCACCTTTTGAAATTTGCTACAGGCAGCACTGTGATCATTAACTAAGCAAAACTCTGTAAGCCTCAGTTTTAAGAACTTTTAATTTTTAAAAGAAACAGCAAATTGTCTTTATTACCACAGTCTTCTACTTTCAAGTAAATGATTAAATAGGTGACTTTGAAACTCCAAAAAATGAAAATTAAATTGGACTGTTTCCATCACTGGGAGTCTCTCATTTTTTCCACAAACTAGGCCACTCGGTAATCATAGTTCAAATGGAGAAGAACCAGAGAGGTGTTGTGATAAGGAAAAAAATCAAGGTAGTTACATGAATTCAATTATAAGTTACCTTATATTTGAGCACACTAACACATCCAATAAGCTGCTCCTTCACTGTACATTATTATAGTATTCCTTTACAGTGATTGCGCAATGTGGTGGCAAGTGCATGTTGGTAAGTGGAATTGCATGTATAATTGCTGGACTCAGTCATTTCTTGGTGGCAATGATAGATACCAATTCCAGAATAGTTCCAGCTCTTTATCCATCCATCTGAGGCATTGGTAAGCGGCAAGAAACACCTCTACCGGAACCAGCACAATATACAACTTTTACATGGGCAGTGCACAGTTTGGTAGCTCGTCCCCGACTGACTCTTGGTTCCACCTTTCCTACCTAGGCCAACCACAATTTGCGCGCGCTACTAAGTTCCGTTCCCATGGGGAACCACACCAACTTTTCCATACAGAATAACTAAGAATCCTAAGTGAGGATCAACAGTTTACATAACAGCAACCAAACGCATTAAATAAAACAGAACATTTGCACATATTGACATTTCTACAAAAAAATTATTCACACAGAAATTACAATTATGTACAGTAAGTTTTCTTCCCTCCAAATGGGACAAAGAATTCAAATGACAGATATACTACATTGCATAGAATCAAACCATGACATCAACAGTTTTTACAAAGAAAGGAGAATACAATTTTGTGTTATCGATTCAATCAAACATATTTACAGAACCTCAACGATGTAACATTAAATGAAACAAAAGCAAAATAAATCAATAGAGCAGTGGAGTTATGGTGTTACATATGTTCTTTTCATCGCTGATTTCAAATAAGCAATCCATTTTTTTGTATCACGTCAGGTTTTCCCACAAGAAAGGGTGTATTTTTGGGTATGATAACAAAACTCAAGCAATTTATCACACTTATTCCAACGTTATAATGTTTTATTTTATTTATAAATGATGTTCTAAACTACACTTCCAGTTTACCTCCATTTTTCTTTAAGCTCATAAGTCCTTATAACAACGCTTTCGGTGTCTGGTTCTTTTATTGCTTTTCCGGCTGTGAACTCGTTGTGGATCATCTCTTTTTATCATCCAGCAGTAGTCCGCTATCATGTTGACGTTCCATCTTCCTTGATATCTTCATTCCATTTCTTTGATGTCTTGGTGGAATCTTTCACCCTGTCCTTCACTTACATCACCAAGGTTTGCTGGGGAGTAGTCAAGATGTGAGTGGAGAAAATGAACTTTAATGCTCATGTTACAGCCCGGTTTCTTAAAGTTAACGAGCATGTCTGCAACGATTGTCTTGTAGCTTGGATCTCTTTTGTTTCCTAGGAAACCAGTAACCACTAATTTAAAAGATGGCCATGCTGCCTTTTCTTTTGTTTCCATTTTGTCCACAAAATTGGGATCTGTCATTAGTATTCTAATGTCTGGTCCGACAAAGATTCCTTCCTTTAGCTATTCCTCGGATAAGCTAGGAGACTGTCCACAAATATATCTGAAACACTCCCCTTCTTTTGGCAATGCCCACTTAATGTGAAGTGGTGGAAGTAACACCTTTTTGGGATGCACAAGGCTTTTCCTCTCAACATTTTTAACCCCTCCCTGCAAGGTTTTTCTCAAGGGCAAAGCTTTTTTATGTAGTTTTGCTTTCTGTCTCTACTGCGCCATTCCCAGAGAAAGTAAGGGAACTTTGTATAGCCATTTTGTTGACCAAGCAGTATTTAAATCGCTTTTAAGTCACCACATAGTGTCCATTTTTGATCTGAATAGCTGAATTTGGTTAAAACCGGTTCAACGTTTTCGTGACATTCTTTTAAGCGAACCGAGTGTCGAACTGTTATAGAAGCATACTTATTGCCATTCTTTAGAAGTACTGCTGCAAGGCAGCTTTTTGAAGAATCAATTAAAAATCTCCACTCATCAGGAGTATATTCTATTTTGAAACGTACCATAAGTCACAGCAACAGGTCACCTTCTTGAGAGAAGAAAGATACAAAATCCTTTTACCTCGACCGATACCAAGAGAAGGATGTACCCTGAGCCAACATATGTTTATCTTTCATTCTAGATCCTAAAACCTCCTCCGATTCCTTAGAAAGGCATATGTCTGTAACTAAATAGTTGAGTTTGGATTGTGAGAATGTAATGGGATAGGTTGTGCCAGGATCGTAGCAATCTCTGTCTTCTTCACTATCACCTCGCTGAGCTGATGGCTCGTGATCATCTATATCATCCAAAGAATCTGGAGCAGAGGGCATTGGTACTTCCGGTTAATGAGGAACACGACGAATGGCTGATTGAATGTTAGAGTAAGAAATAACCTTTTTGTTTTTCAAATTGAAACCTCGTACGTTGCAAGAACCAAAATAGCAGTCTTCACTATGATTTTTGGGATCCCCCCAAATCATTGGTATTCGAAAACGTAGGGACTGCTTTTTACGCTGAAACCATTGCCTTCAGCACACACGGAACAAACTTTGTTTGGGGTCCAAGGCTTATCTTGATCGCCTAACGTTTTACCAAAATAGGCGAAGTATACTTCTTCTTTTTTTTTTTTTTTTTTTTAAACGGTACAGGTATCACAAATGTAGCAGAAGCAATCTGGCGAGTTTATTCATCCTCTGGTAGCCAATGTCCATTGTCCATATAACAACTTCACAACACAAGAAAACAGTGACTACTTTGAAGCACGAGTAATAACAACTCGTGAACAGCACGGAGTGAAGAGCTACTGCTACTGTGAACTGAACAGCAGAAGCTCATTGCTTGGTGATGGCGAGGGAAGGGGCGGCGCGACGGACAGGCACTGACATGAAAATACTTCTGGTTTCTCCTAGTTATTCTTTATAATACGTATATCTAGTATAAAAACAGCTAAATAACAGTGTATGGAGATCCTAAAAACCAAAATTCAAACTAACTAGAGTGCTGAAAAATGGAAAAAAGCTAAGACAAGCAATTTGAGAAATAACTGTAGGTTATGGAATTTCTTCACAATTTTCCCCGAAATCAGCGTTGAAAACACTTGTAAGTAGGCTGTTTAGGTTTTTTTTATTGGTAACGCCACCTCTGTACAAAAATCACTGGCTGTGCTGTGTGAAGTCTGTGGCTAGTTTGCATTGTTGTCTGCCATTGTAGTGTTGGGCAGCGGCAGCTGGATGTGAACAGCGCGTAGCGTTGCGCAGTTGGAGGTGAGCCGCCAGCAGTGGTGGATGTGGGGAGAGAGATGACGGAGTTTTGAAATTTGTCATGAACTGCTATATATATATATATATATATATATATATATATATATATATATATACATGATGATATTATTAATTGTAGAGAGAATCTCCTTTATAGTTGCAGCCTTTCATTGTTGTACAGTAAAACAGTTGTGGCATGCATGTAGATTTGCACCAAGTATTTCGCTGCTGCGCTTGCAATTAACTACATATTATTTTCAGTGCTATATTAATGTGTTCTCTTATTTTTGCTCTTCAAATTGTGCTTTTCTGTGTTATCGTGTGAAATATTGTGACAACAATGGCGTGTGAAAAACGTAACACTAGGCTCCAAAGTAAACTGAGAAATAATAGTGACGACGAGTGTAGCTTACCAGCACCGCTGTGTAATGAATTAACAGACATTCAAAGTAGTAATTTGGTAACTGTGCATAAGGAAATGGAGCGGGCGTCAAATAATGGTGTAGGCAGTGAAACAGGTAGTGAACAGGGAAGCATTATCGATCGATCGGTCGGCAACAGCTCTCCTCAGGAATCGGGAATGACAGAACACAATATTGCAAGTACTGTAGACTCAGGTTTTGGGTTCTCACCGTTTTCTCAAATGAGTCAAGACACATTTTCCGCTTGTCAAAATGTGAATGTTGCCGGTGCAAATTCACCTCCGAAAAGCACTGAGGAACATGTTTCAGACACCAGAGCATTGTTATTAGAATTAATGCAACAAATGGGACAAAAGCTTCAAAAGTTAGACACAATGGAACAACACCAGAGACAAACACAGCAACAGTTAGACACAATGGAACAAAATCTTCAAAAGTTAGACACAATGGAACAACACCAGAGACAAACACAGCAACAGTTAGACGCAATGGAAGAAAAGCTGCAAAAGTTAGACTCAGTGGAACATACGCTTGAACAAACACGTGAAGATTTAACTACTGAGTTACATAACATTGAATCGAGATGTCAAAAAGTCTGTAATGATGTAAAAACACAAATTTGTGAGCATTTCCAACCTATTTTTTCGCGTCATGAAAATGCATTACAGAATCATGAAGCAGCCATAAAAGAACTGCAAACTATTGTTCATGAAAATCACGACACCTTGCAAGCTAAAACTGACTCAGTTGCATCTACCGATTCGGTTACGCAACTTGCAAAAACTCAAGAAAACTTAAAGGACACAGTAGATACGATTTCAACACAAATGGACACTCTGAAACTTGGTTCAGAAAAACACACTGAGGAAATAAGTACACTATCGGAGAAAGTAGGCGAACTTTCGGATCAGTTCACTAACTTATCTGCAAAGGTAGATGATGATCTGAAAGACACAAGACCTGTAGCCATCACTGACACAGAAGAGCATGAACAAATTAAGAAATTCAAACAAAATCAGAATCAAATTAATACGCAATACAAAAGAAAAATCCGGGAAGTACAAGATCAGTTGGCACAAGTAATACAAAAATTTTATATTTCAGAGGACACTCGCGCTACAACACGGGAAGAGGAACTTAGAAATACGGAAAAGCCACAAAATAATAACACAGGGCATTTCGGAAATTATGAAAGAAATTGGCAAGGTGCACCGAATTTAGAGATGGAACGGCCAACACGACCTAACAATGACCTATATGCGACTCGCCGACATGATGATTTTGACTATAAGCTGTTCATTACCACACGTAAATTCAAAACATTTAAGAATTCTGGCAACGACATTCATCCACAAGCGTGGCTCCATCAATTCTCTCATTGTTTTCCTCCCAACTGGTCATTAGAGCACAGATTAGAATTTATGTGTGGCTACATAGATAATGAACCAGCTGTAAGAATGCGATCGGTCATTCACGATTGCCACAGTGAAGAAGAATTTTACCATGCCTTCCTCTCAGCATATTGGTCTCAAGCTACACAAGACCGAGTAAAACATAGCATCATGATGATGAAACATTTCGAACAATCTGAATTTTCCAGTCTTGTGAAATATTTTGAAGACATGTTGCATAATAATCAGTATCTTTCAAACCCATACAGCCCCTCAGTACTCATCCGCATTTGCTTACTCAAATTGCCTGAACATTTACGACATATTATTTTAGCAGGATGTTGCAAAGAAGACATTGAGGCTTTTCAGGGACTGTTACAAGAACTGGAAATTGACACTGACAATCGGGGAACGCGGAAACAGGAGCACAACAATTACAGGTCACATCTGTCACAATTCCGCGATGAAAGAAATAATAACTGGACACGACAAGGCTATTCTCACAACACATATCGTGACCAAAACAGACACCACCCGTATGACAACCGTTGGCAGAGTAGTAATAATTACAGGGAAAGATCACCTCTCCGTGGTAATGACTATCACAGAGACAATCAGAGAAACAGACAATATGGGAACCGAAATAATTATTATCAAGGGAGGCAGAATAACTTCAGATGCAACGGTCCAGCGTGCAGTTACGATTCAGGGAGAAATTCTCCACCATATGACCGACAAGAAAGAAACTATGGAATCTACCGACATGACGACAGACGATATAATCGTAACGACAGACCTGAATTGCATCAGAACTGGCGGGATTCAAACACGGCAGGGCCCCCTCGTCAAGGTGAATTTGTAGAAGTTAGGTCTCCAAATCCCAATAACGACGCGCGCCAACAAAGAGACAGACAATGACTCGCACAGCAGGCAGCCGCGTGCGCCCGCTGGCTCCGAGAAAAATAACATAAGACGCTAGCCTTGAGAAAAATTTTAGCATTCTTTACCGATGTATACAACATGATAATTGCTTTGAAGATGAAACTCTGTGCACTAGGAAGAGTAAAGGTTTACACCACATTTCACATGTAAAAACGTTTATTGAAAGATAATCTGTTTTTTAACTTAGTCTTTGCTATAAAACTTTTCACTTCGCATTTCTAGTATGCATTCTCAGACTTAGAAACTATTACCATGCAACAATGTTTGAAGTTAAATATCCAGTCAAGAACCAAGAGAACTTATTTAAACGGAAATTACCGCTGCATTGTGATAGTGAACAGATGGCACAGTGTTATTGTGTGTGTACATTCTTGCCTGGTAGTTGCACGATTACGTAATGACTATAAGGCTCACATACTTAGAACATTTACCAGTACTGCTACTGAGATTTTAATGCAACATTTTGGTTTACTTGAAAATACATTCTGGATTTAAAGTACTTTCAGTGAGATACCAGATGACACAGTGGTTAGTTTATGTGACAGATACACGATTTTATCACGACGCTACTAATGAGTGACAATTTACAATGTTGCTTTTGCAGTGTTTCTGTTTTATATCTGCACAGTTTTTCTGCATTATTCTGGAAAGTAAAACATGTTTTAGTAGTAGCTTTTGTGGTATAGCTACAATGAGACTGCCTTTTCCGTAGCACAACAATATGTTACAGCACAGCACTTTCTTCATCACGGCAATAAGTGTAATAACTAAGATATCTATACACAAAGCATTCACTTTTGTTTATCATGAGGTAAGTACATTGGCTTCTGCAGAACTTAGCTTTCAGAGGACAATAACTACGACACTTCCACAGAGATTATCTTACAGCAAGACGCACATTTAGCGTTACAGTACACGTATTTGAGTGATTAATTTTGTACTTAAAACATTTATTTTTAAAGCTATTTGAAGTACAATGATACAAAGGTTTTCTGTGACACATTTCATTCCATTGCTGTAATCTGTAACACCTGAGGGTATTATTCATTAATCCTCAGGGGGGCACACTCTTACTTTGTGTACCATGTGTTTGGCAAGCGCAAGGAGCCCTAGCTAATATGGTATTTGCTTATACAACTTTACACATCGGTACCATATTTCTATAACACATAAATTACACAGCTATCTGATCATTTAACTGGGAGAGACCAACATTTATTTTACTACATCAGTGACACATGTTTACGTAATTACACAGTCGGATAATTTCACACTTATGAACTACATTTTATCTGTACTTTGTGAACTGTTCATATTTTTTTAGAACCATTGTGATACTATGAGAGCTTTGAATGACGTATTTGGTATGAGATCATGATTTTTAAGGTACGTTTGAGGTAGATGACACTATTGAAATGAGCAGAGAATGTTTTTTAGGTTTTGACGTAATTGCAGAAAGCTACGACGTTTTCGAGATTTGACTGAGGTGTCATGATGTTATTTTTATGGCGACGATGTGTATTATGCTGTTGAGGTATGTTTATGATCAATAAGATGATGCTATATGAGTTATTTGAGTATGCTATGTATCTGTTATCATGAAATATTGAAGAAGTGTCGACAAATAAGGTAAGGAATAATGAGTAGTGGTTAGGGACTCTGGTTTGTGAAAGAGGTTGTTGGAAACCGAGAATCGTACTTTAAGAGTTATGAAATGTGTGTAAATGCGTGAATGTATCACAATGCCGACGAAAACTTTTTGAACACTCTTATATTCATAGGATTTTGTTTCTACACATTTGCAACGCAAATTCTCGACCTGTGAAATATTTTTATATGAGACTGTCACTGTAGCAGAAACTGGTGTCATAAATAATTCGGCAAGAAAGTGACCTTCACGTAATGCGTCATGGGCACGATGCATCACGTAGGCAGCTGCACCACAGACGCCTGGAAAAAAGCCTTTCAGAGGCACAGGTGGAAAAAAAAAGGGGGAGCCATTATCCTCGCTATTGACATTCCTTTGTAGAAAGCATCGCAAATACGACACGCTCAAACTTGGAAACATATGATAACACTGTGGAGCTCTTAATTTATGATATTTACTGAAATGCCTAATGAAATGACGAGAAATATTTTTATGTTTATACACCTGATTATGACTACTGTCTTTCTAGTTGAGAGATTTTTTACTAAGTTATGAAATGCCACATGACTACTGAATGATGTTCTTATGCTTTACTTTGTATATAGTTGCTTATTTCATCTGATATCTGGTTCCTAGCTGTCTTGCAGCACTGGTTTCATAAAATAAAATTAAATTCATTTTCTAATGTGAATACTTTCTGTCAACAGATCTGTTAAATAATTATTTTATGATATACATTCTTCGAAAAAGGAGCCCTTGGAATGGAAATAACAATAAGAAGGGACTAATAACAGTAACTGCATTTATAATTTTCTTTTCTAGTACTTAGTAATTTTTTGTAGAATTAGTTTTTGTGGTGCACCACTTTAATTACATAGACATTAAGATGCGATTATACATTTCCTTTATCTGCATTGTTGTCTTTAGTGTACTATTTTTTCTGCTTGAGCTTTGTCATGCTTAGGTATACGTTATAGCATTTACTGCTGCTGTTTGCCAGGCATAGTGTTACTGAATTTGACTTTGTATTACTCTGTTAAGCCAGTTTTACTACTGATTTATTTTTCTTGTTTGTTGCACAGTGCCTTATATTAGTTGTAATTTATGCTGCTTGCTTTGCCTTCTGTATTTTTTATCATTGCTGTTTGTGTTAATTGTTTTGTGCTGCTGCATTGCCTCGTCCCTTAGTTTAGCATCTGAGCTCAGTAGTTTTAAGTTATCTTAAGAGGGGTAGACTATATAAGAAACTAACTATGATAAATTGGAGGAAATGCATTGAGAAGATAGAAGAAAAAGGTTTGGCAAAAAAAAAGTTGTGTACAGTGGAGAAAAACTATTTTGAAAGATGTTATCTGTATTATTATGTTCTTTAATGATGTATTTTGTACCTTTGTTATTGTATTTTTATGTTATCAAATTGTAATTGTGACCAGTTCTTCAAATTAAGTATCATTTCACTGCACACGTTTCTGTTGGCCATAATATATGCACAGTATGTGAGAAGTAGGGACTGTTAGTGTTTACACGTGTGTTAATAATTCAGCAAGGGACTGGATAACAGCATTGCTGGTTCTAAGCACATTTCAAAAAAAAATTTCTGGGCGTGCACAAGTGGTGGTTCATGGACTTGCTATATTGTCCACAAGACTCTTCGATGGTGATTGTGCACCTGCACAGTCACAACAGATGGCTGCTGGCCATCTCTACAAGGACTACAGTGGGTCTGCATCTTTGATGACCCACCAATACCGTTATTTCTACAAGGACTACAGTGGGTCTACACCTTTGATGACTCACCAATACCATTATTTCTACAAGGACTACAGTGGGTCTGCACCTCTGGTGGCCCACCAATACCATACTCTCTACTAGGACTACAGTGGGTCTGCTGTGTGATGACCTACCTACCAATATTCTTCAAAACTTCGAATGACTCTGTGGTGGGTTTGCTCTGTTGTGGCCCATTACCTGTCTGCATGTCGAGAGTCAGCACTGTCTTTCCGTTGGAAGGACAACACTACTTCTTCAAGACTGCATGGAAATCCACTACTTCCGTGTGCATTTTCTTTTACTGCTCAGACTTTGAGAAAAACACTGCTATTTTACGATGATAAACAATCAGGACTGTCTCTATGGACTGTGAGAAAGTTTAGCTTTTGACCAACATTGTATCAATAAGTGTGTGCATTTGATATCTTTGTTATTGTAATTATGAAAAACTTTTTCAAATCTGTATTGGCCACTGCCCAAAACAATTTGTAAAATTTTTTGTGGGGAGCATGGGGGCTATGTAAGTAGGCTGTTTAGGTTTTTTTATTGGTAACGCCACCTCTGTATAAAAATCACTGGCTGTGCTGTGTGAAGTCTGTGGCTAGTTTGCATTGTTGTCTGCCATTGTAGTGTTGGGCAGCGGCAGCTGGATGCGAACAGCGCGTAGCGTTGCGCAGTTGGAGGTGAGCCACCAGCAGTGGTGGATGTGGGGAGAGAGATGGCGGAGTTTTGAAATTTGCCATGAACTGCTGTTTATATATATATATATATATATATATATATATATGTGTGTGTGTGTGTGTGTGTGTGTGTGTGTGTGTGTGTGTGTGTGTGTGTATATATATATATATATATATATATATATATATATATATATATATGATATTTAGGTAAATACATTGTTTGGTCTCTATTAATGTCTATCATTTGCTAACTATCCCTATCAATAGTTAGTGCCTTCCATAGTTTGAATCTTTTATTTAGCTGGCAATAGTGGTGCTCACTATATTGCAGTTGTTCGAGTAACCAAGATTTTTGTGAGGTAAGTGATTTGTGAAACGTATAGGTTAATGTCAGTCAGGGCCATTCTTTTGAAGGGATTTTTGAAAGTCAGATTGCGTTGCGCTAAAAATATTGTATGTCAGTTTAAGCACAGTCAGGTATAATTATTGTAAAAGGGGACGTTTCACACTGTACATCTACATGGATATTCTGAAAATCACATTTAAGTGCCTCGCAGAGGGTTCATCGAACGAACTTCATAATTCTCTATTATTCGAATCTCGTATAACGCGCGGGAAGAATGAACACCCATATCTTTCCGTGCGATGTCTGATTTCCCTTATTTTATCTTTGTGATCATTCCTCCCTGTGTAAGTCGGTGTCAACAAAATATTTTCGTATTCGGAGGAGGAAGTTTGTGTTTGGAATTTCGTGAGAAGATTCCGTCCAAACGAAAAACGCCTTCCTTTTAATCATGTCCATCCCAAATCCTGCATAATTTGTGTGATACTATCTCACATATTTCGCGATAGTACAAAACGTGCTGCCATTATTTGAAATTTTTCGATGTACTCAGTCAGTCCAATCTGCTAAGGATCCCACACAGTGCAACAGTAATCTAAAAGAGGACGGACAAGCGTAGTGTAGGCGGTCTCCTTAGTAGGTCTGTTACATTTTCTAAGTGTCCTGCCAATGAAACGCAGTCTTTGGTTAGCTTTCCCCACAATATTCGTTATGTATTCCTTCCAATTTAAATTGTTCGTAATTGTAATTCCTAGGTATTTAGTTGAATTTACGGTTTTTAGATTAAACTGATTTATCATGTAACCGAAGTTTAACGTGTTGTTTCTAGCACTCATGTGGATGACCTCACACTTTTCGTTAATTAAGGTCAACTGCCACTTTACGCACCATTTCACTATTTCTTCTAAATTGTTTTGCAGTTTGTTTGGATCTTCTGATGACTTTATTAGTCGATAAACGACAGCGTCATCTGCTCAGATTGTCTCCCAAATCGTTTATATAGATAAGGAACAGCAAAGGGCCTATAACATTGCCTTGGGGTACGCCTGAAATCACTTCTGTTTTACTCGATGACTTTCCGTCAATTACTACGAACTGTGACCTGTCTGACAGGAAATCACAGATGCAGTCGCATAAGCACGCAATTTCACTGCGAGCCGCTTGTATGGTACAGTGCCAAAAGCCTTCCGGAAATCCAGAAATACAGAATCGATCTGAAATCCTTTGTCAATAGCACTTAGCATTTCATGTGAATAAAGGGCTAGTTGTGTTTGACAAGAACGATATTTTCTAAACCCATGTTGGCAGTGTGTCAATAGACAGTTTTCTTCGAGGTAATTCATAATGTTCGAACAGCATATATATTCTAAAATCCTGCTGCATATCGACGTTAACGATATGGGCCTGTGGTTTACTGGATTACTCTTCTTACCTTTCTTGAATATTGGTGTGACCTGTGCAACTTTCCAGTCATTGGGTACGGATCTTTCGCCGAGCGAACGGTTGTATATGATTGTTAATAAATTTGAAACAAATTTTATGTCGCACACCTGTGAAGTTATTAGCAGTTGGAGCATTTAGAATTTGTTTATTTTATTCAAAAGTAAGAAGTGTCGGCGAGAAACCGTGTATCACGTTTCCTCGATGTAGGCGATACTGCATCGACACGATATTTTTTAAAGCCCCCATTTAATGACGATTCTCATGACGGTGCGAAGACACAGTCATCGTAGCATTGAGCAAAGAGATGTTTCCGTGCCGGAGGCTTGTGGAGTGACCGTTCTACCTTAGGAGACGCAATTTCAGTGGCCTGCGAGCCAGACAACATAAACAATGGCCTGGCCTATTTGTGCCGCTGTGCTGTAAGTGTCACGCGGCAAGTGCCTTGCGGTTTCAGCAGAGGCTCCACAAATGTCAACGCAGCGCGGCGAGGCGGCGTGTGCAAACAGCGGAGCCGACGGAGGGCTGGCTTTGTATTTGGTGCTTGTCCCCCTGCCTACTTGCCGCGGCCGCCGTAGCACCGCGGGACACACGGCCGCTTTGTGCGGTCTCAACAGCGGAGGTACTGTATTGTGTATTGTGGGCCGCTCAAGGGCCCGGCCCTTCGCGAGCAGCCACTCTGTCCCTCAGGGGAGGTGTACCCTTCACGCCACGAGCTGACTCACTACACCACCACAGTGTTACACCACCTCCAAGTGAGACAGTGGAAGTCACAATCCTGGTTCTGCATCTGCGTCTACATTACAAGTCTGCTATTCACACTGAAGTGTTTCTCAGAGGGGTCATCAATCTACTTGCAGACGATTTCTCGACCGTTCGATCCGTGATGGGTCAACAAGATTTCTCCACCGTTCCGCTCCGGGATACCAAGTGGGAAAAATGAACACGTAAATCTTTCTGTAGACCGTTAAGATTGTTTTATCACTTTGGACATTTTTTGATTTGTATGGGGGTTCAAAATGGTTAAAACGGCTCTGAGCACTATGGGACTTAGCTTCTGAGGTCATCAGTCCCCTAGAACTTAGAACTACTTAAACCTAACGAACCTAAGGACATCACACACATCCATGCCCGAGGCAGGATTCGAACCTGCGACCGTAACGGTCGCGCGGTTCCAGACTGTAGCAAATAGAACCGCTCGGCGACTCCGCCCAGCTTGTATGGGGGAAACAACAAAATAGTTTCAGAGGAAGTTGGCAATTGAAATTTCGTGAAAAGGTCCAGCGTCAACGAAAAACGTCATTGTTTTAATTGCTGTCACCCCCACTCTCGCATCATTTCCGTGACACTCTCTACCTATTTCACGATAATACGGCACTAGCTGCCCTTCTTGTAACTTTCTCGATCTTCTCCGTCAGTCCTGGCTAGGAAGAATTTTATAACACGCAGCAACACTCCAGGAGGGGACGAACAAACATGGTCTAGGTATTCTCTTCAATAGATTCCTTCCATTTTATTTCTGCCAAGAAAACGCTCAGTGACCGGCCGGAGTTGCCGAGCGGTTCTAGGCGCTACAGTCTGGAACCGCGCTACCGCTACGGTCGCAGGTTCGAATCCTGCCTCGGGCATGGATGTGTGTGATGTCCGCACGTTAGTTAAGTTTATGTAGTTCTAAGTTCGAGAGGACTAATGTCCTCAGAAGTTAAGTCCCATAGTACTCAGAGCCATTTGCACCAAAACGTTCAGTTTTAGTTCCTAGTTAGGTATTTAGCTGAATCGACAAACACCAAAATTAGGTTAGTTATCGAGTAACAGAAACATTATGATTTTTTTTTTTTGTACTGGTGAGGTCTTCCTCACAACAACAACAAAAAGAAAAAAAAGAAAAAAAGGAAAGGAAAACCTCCCAGTGTTAATCGATAACTAAGCATTTTAATAAGTGGTAGTCATTAAAACAAAGGCGTTTATCGTTGATTCTGCGCCTTTTTGTGAAATTTCAATTGGTAACTTGCTCCGAAAACATTTTCTTGACTCCCATCTAATGTATCGCATCATGTCCATATCTTGTCTAAATAACTTTTCTTTTCGACCTGATCGCTTCAGAGTTTTACTGGATAGTAAATGAAAGTATTCATTGCAAACACTCTGAGAGGGCTGATCAGATTGTCTCCTAAATCATTTATGTGAAGAACAGGAAGGGGCCTAAAACACTTTCTTGTGGAGTCCCAAATATATCACTTCGGTTTGTCAAGATGTAATTTCGTCAGCTACCAATAACTGTGGCCGGCCGCTGTGGCAGAGCGGTTCTAGGCGCTTCAGTCCTAAACCACGCGGCTGCTATGGTCGCAGGTTCGAATCCTGCCTCGGCCATGGATGTGCGTGATGTCCTCAGGTTAGTTAGGTTTACGTAGTTCTAAGTCTGGGGGACTGATGACCTCAGATGTTAAGTTCCATAGCGCTTACCGCCATTTGAACCAAGAACTGTGATCTTTCTGAGAGGAAATGAAGAATCTAGTCGCACAGCTAAGACGATAGGCACATCATTTCGTTAGAAGTTTCTTGTGAGGAATGGTATCAAAAGCCTTCTGAAATCAATAAAGTTCGAATTTGTTTGATAACCCATGTCAACAGCACACGTTACTTCGTGAGAATGAGCCAGTCGTGTTTCACAAGAATGATGGTTTCTGAATCCGTACTTCTTACGTGTCAACAGACTGTTTTCTTCGAGGTATGTCATAATGTTCGAGCACAGATTACGTTCCAAAATTCTACTGCAAACTGTTCTCAACGACACGGGTCTATAATTCGTTGGATTACCCCTGTTTCCATAATGGTTCTGTTGTGACCTGTGCTGATACTTTTCCATCTATAGGTGCAGATCTTTTGCCAACCGAGCGATTAAACAAAATATGGAGATATTTTATCAGCATACTGCGAAACGACCTAACTGGTCTACAGTCTGATTCGGAAGACTTGCGTTTTCTTCGCTACATCGAGAGCACCTACTTCTAAATTACACATAGTAAGACCTCTTTCTGATTCACGTTCCGGAATGTTTACTGCCACTAATTTGGTGAAGGAACTTAGGACAACGGTGCTTAGTAACTCTGCTTCAGTGGCGCTGTAATCGTAATATTAATATTGCCATCGCAAAGTCAAGGTATTGATTGTGTCTCATGGCTGGTATACTTTACATACGACGACAGTCTCTTTGGCGTTTCTTCCAGTTTTTCAGACAGAGTTTTGTCCTGGAAACTATTAAAAGCACCTCACCTGTAAGTCAAAGCTTTCGAGTTTCCTTAAGCTTTCGCCAGTCTTGGAGATTCTGCGTTAATTTAAATCTGGTATGCTTTCTTCGTTACAGTAACAGCATCCTGAATTGTTTTCTGTTTTGTGTGCCATGGGGGTTCTGCTAAGTCTCTTATTACGTTACTTGGTATGAAATACCACTTCTTCGAATGTAAACCACAACTTGCCAATGGTTATACAGTTCCTTTCGGATAAATGGAGACTCTTAGAAAACTGTACAGCGAACTTTTGTCTGCATTTTAAATACGTATATTTTGCTTTGATTTACTCTGAATTTAAGTGTTATGTTATTCAGTCTCACCACTGTGGTGTCACCGCCAGACACCACACTTGCTAGGTGGTAGCCTTTAAATCGGCCGCGGTCCGTTAGTATACGTCGGACCCGCGTGTCGCCACTATCAGTGATTGCAGACCGAGCGCCGCCACACGGCAGGTCTAGAGAGACTTCCTAGCATTCGCCCAGTTGTACAGCCGACTTTACTAGCGATGGTTCACTGACAAATTACGCTCTCATTTGCCGAGACGATAGTTAGCATAGCCTTCAGCTACGTCATTTGCTACGACCTAGCAAGGCGCCATTATCATTTGCTATTTATCTTGTGATGCATGTACCGTCAGACCGATGTTCACCAATTATGGATTAAAGTTAAGTATTCCAGCAGCTATGTACCTTTTTTGCTAGTCTCAATTCCTTGTCATTTTCCAGACCTCACGCGTGAGCTTAAACGCGTGCCTTTCGGCTTCCTCTCATAGTGGCTTGGCTGTCTTGCCAAATCACAACCACCACAACGACATGGTAGTGATTAATTTCTATATCAGACATTTGCTAATTCTGTCAGGGTACCCATTCTGCTTCGACACTACTCTCACCGAAACCATTATCTATTTGGGTTGGTATCACAGCAGCCACATTTTTTATTCATTTCGCTCCCTAAGGTCCACGTCAATAACTGTTTCTAACTAAATTACTACTTGACTTTAACCATCATGGTTGGGAGTGTCAGTGATCTTACTTGTGTTAATTAATTACGAAGAAACAGTACCATCGCACAATATCACTTATTTAAAATGACCGGTTTCGGCACGTACAGTAGGCCGTTTTCAGATTTATTGCACTGTAACGATTATAAAACAGCACGCGATTAGAGAAGTCAGTCCAGGATGTAATGTACAAAAAATAAAGTAACAGGTCAGGATGTTTCACCCATTTACTAGAGCTGTGACGTGCTCAGTAACTACGTGCTGTCAACACGATAACGACTCTCAGTGGTTCTACTGCCATGCCTTAAACAGTGCCTGACAGCGCACCTATTTGCTGCATTACGTCAGCTGCAGCCAGTGGGACCTAACTGTACGAAAAAATATTTATGACGTACAAATGAAGTATAAAACTATCAGTACAGCTATATGTGTATCATTACACAAATGCTGCTCTTTAAATGAATAGTGCAGGTCGTTAATAAAATTAATTAACTCCAAATGAACTTTAAATACAAGTGCAACAACACAAAATGTTGCGCGAAGTTTGAGCGCCAGCTGGTGGTGCCTGTTGGTACTTCAAGACGACGCCGCTTCCATGGAAATGGCGATGTGTTAGCTGTTGCTTGTCAGAAACAGTGCTGCAGTGCGGTGCTGCATAGGCGGCGTATTATGCCTCTTAGCGTCCAAAGATGCATGTAGACTACGCTGTTCCCGTAAAGATGTTGTCAAAGACCATTGCTACGCGACGTTGCGTTGAGTCCATGGAGGTAAGAATAAGGGGAGATGGCGCTACGTATCCCAGCCGTACTACGTTTTGAAGCCATGGGGGCGTGGCTCGCTGTCATGACACTCTGACCAAAACATTGCCAGTGTGCTATAGCGCTGCGTGTATTACAGTCGCTAATTGCACCATATACGAAAAAAAAATGGTTCAAATGGCTCTGAGCACAATGGGACTTAACATCTGAGGTCATCAGTCCCCTGGAACTTAGAACTACTTAAACCTAACTAACCTAAGGACATCACACACATCCATGCCCGAGGCAGGATTCGAACCTGCGACCGTAGCACCACATACGCATCTAACGTCATCAGATTCGTTGTTTCAAAGTTTTTGTTTAAAATAAAATCTCGTAAAGGCGAAATTCCGCGTTTCTTCTCATTAAAAATAGTTTTTAATGTAATATTACGATAGCTAGCCTTCAATATAAACGATACAATTTTGTTAATTCAGTAATAAACGTGTATCACAAACTAAATAATAGAAACTGAAAACTATGTTAGCTATACCCTCCCTCCAAAGCCCCATAAATACGTCTTGTTTGTAATACGTACTGGGACATTTCAGTTACGTTACACTACTTGGAAACACTGTTCATTATCACCAATATTTACTGAAATACGGTACATAAAATGGCAAATCTACACAGTGTCCTGTTTAGGTCTATACTTTACGCCAGTTAATGTAGTGTTAGCTTTTAATTTGGTACATGATGAAGACAAAGTGAGTTACTCAACACTTCGATTATCGACGATACGTACGTATTATACTGAAACGTGAACTTGAAAACTAAGAATTTAATTCTTTGAATTAAATACCTTTTGCAAATGTTTTGGGTGTGTAGGGAAAACTGATGGTACAGCATTTTCTCGGAGCCTTACTGTTGAAAGGGAAGTTCGGTCTATGTCCTCTTCTCGGAAATGCTGAGAACATATAGTGCTCCATTTACACGCACGCCAATTCTTTCTCCTCACGGCATTCTCCCACAGAGCTTTCCGACTTTCATTTTTAGGAAATCTAAAATCATACAGGAGAAAAACACGCTATAGTACAAGTACCGATTTAGCACACGTTCATTCACAATGAAGTTATAAAATCACACTTAACGAGACAACTTACACACGAAATGTTATTCCCTTCGATTTCGCAATATAATCAGAAAGATTCGTACATCTGAACACCACACAAGTCACCATTATAGCGCAAAATCCTTCCAAGAGCGAGCGACAAGCCTATGCACACTAGCTTACAGCAGCAATGTTTTGGTCGGATTGAGATGGCTACCCTCGGCTTCACATAGCTTCACAGCTGTGACGTCACGGCATCTCCCTCTATTCTTACCTCCATGGTTGAGTCTGTTGGTTTCCAGAGATGTAAGTAGATTACGCTGTTCTCATGCAGACGTTTTTCAGATGGTCTTTATTTTGTTTTTTTTTTCCTTTATTTTTTCCTGTTGTTTTGGGCGCATACACAATTGAGGTCATAAGCATCCATGTCATAAACTTGGAACACTAATTAGAAAGAAAAGTATAAAACAATTACACCTGAAGCCCAATCGAAGGAAGGAAAGAGAGCTAAAAACAAGGACTTTCTCTTGGAGAAATGTCCACAAAATACGTCGTACAGACAGTGGAGGTCCCGAACCAGAAATTAAATGTCCTTCACCGTAATGATACGACGGATTGAGCTGTAGTAAAGTTAACTTTGAAAAGCGCGCCGCAGAGCGTAGCGTGAAGCAGTCACCCTTTGTTTTCTGGCGATGGCGCAATAGAAGGCTTCGGTGTCTCCCTCTAGCGGGAAAGGGCAAATGTGGCTGTTCGCGTGGGTTTAAGAGGTGGCTGTACGGGCTCTCGTGGAGAGCAGGCAGTCGGGGCATCAAGAAGCGACTTCTCTGCCGGTGCTAGAGGGACAGCACGCAGACCGCGGCATCTGCGTAAGCGACGCGAGCAGCGGCTACATGGTATGGGGCGTTAACTTCTCGTCGCGAAGGGAATATTCTTGAGTGTGGGTCCGGAAGGGGCCTAATCTGCAGTTCGGACGTATGCTGTCGACCGGCGAGGAGGTTCTGAAAATAAGCGCGCCTTCCTGCGTCCGTTGAAAAGGCTGGCAGCGGGCGGCTCGGCATAGCATTTGGAGGTGTTGCATTGGTTCAGTCCTGGGAGTTGTAACGCACCAGAAGTTGAGTATTGATCGTTAACAGATTTTATGGAGTTTAATTGAATTCAATTTACTTATTGTTGTTAATTATATCAGCCGTATTTTTTGGGGGTGGGGGTGGAGGTGGGGGGGGGGGGGGGGTGCTATCCCGCCATTCTCGTCAGCCCACCTGCAGGAAGGTGGTAATATTAGAAAGGGTGGTCCGCTTGTCCCCTTTTGAGGACGAAAGGGGGGGAAGAGTCAGAGTAAATCTGTGGTTCGGATTCCTTCTTTCCCCTTTCAGCTTACCTACGGGTTTATTCGGCTGTTACCCTTTGCCATGTCTGTGAAAGTCTAAGGCACCAATGACTGTACTGTTTAAAATGCAAGGCACTAACACCTGATCCATTCTCTCACCTGCCATAACTAGTATTACTAGACTCACGTGTAAAAGATGCTCTAAGAAAGAAGAAAAATTCCTTTTGCCTCGTGGTAAGAACTAGTCAATTGCATAACGAATTCCTGCTCATCTAGAAGCTGTTAAAGTTACGTAAATTTGTGTTTATTGTATATTTGGCTATAGGTAAGCAAGGTTGTTAATGTACGCCGTAGTGGATTATTTATATTGTTTCTAGTCAGGAAAAACTGTTGTGTGTATTTCCAGTTCAATACCTTTTAAGGCTCTTACTCAAAGTGTTTATGTGTTTTATACAGGTAGTTGCTTATTAGTATGTTTACTTGCTATGCAAAAGTTCGCCATTTAATTACGTGTAGAAGTTGTTGCCTTTAAAGGAGAATGTTGTAGAAGTTCGCAAGTCCTACCTGGCGAGCTTGTATGTTTGCCGTAAGTTAACTGGCAGAAATTTGTAAAATTTGTTTTTTTATATGTTTTGGAAATGTTAATGTTATTAACTGTGAGTGTCCCCCCGTGTGCATGACTCATGCATTTTGGTTTTTCTATTTTGATAGCTTTTGTAAACGGGATTGTCTTTATATGTTGCAGACAAGTCAGATTCTGCGCCATTTAATGAATGGTGTGAAATTCACCTGTAATTCAGCTGAGCTTGAAATATTATACAGCGTCGCGTTGTATATATTAAAGTGCTTGCCTGTACTTGCCTTTTACTGGCTTTAAATTTTTTATAATAATATAATACACTCCTGGAAATTGAAATAAGAACACCGTGAATTCATTGTCCCAGGAAGGGGAAACTTTATTGACACATTCCTGGGGTCAGATACATCACATGATCACACTCACAGAACCACAGGCACATAGACACAGGCAACAGAGCATGCACAATGTCGGCACTAGTACAGTGTATATCCACCTTTCGCAGCAATCCAGGCTGCTATTCTCCCATGGAGACGATCGTAGAGATGCTGGATGTAGTCCTGTGGAACGGGTTGCCATGCCATTTCCACCTGGCGCCTCAGTTGGACCAGCGTTTGTGCTGGACGTGCAGACCGCGTGAGACGACGCTTCATCCAGTCCCAAACATGCTCAATGGGGGACAGATCCGGAGATCTTGCTGGCCAGGGTAGTTGACTTACACCTTCTAGAGCACGTTGGGTGGCACGGGATACATGCGGACGTGCATTGTCCTGTTGGAACAGCAAGTCCCCTTGCCGGTCTAGGAATGGTAGAACGATGGGTTCGATGACGGTTTGGATGTACCGTGCACTATTCAGTGTCCCCTCGACGATCACCAGTGGTGTACGGCCAGTGTAGGAGATCGCTCCCCACACCATGATGCCGGGTGTTGGCCCTGTGTGCCTCGGTCGTATGCAGTCCTGATTGTGGCGCTCACCTGCACGGTGCCAAACACGCATACGACCATCATTGGCACCAAGGCAGAAGCGACTCTCATCGCTGAAGACGACACGTCTCCATTCGTCCCTCCATTCACGCCTGTCGCGACACCACTGGAGGCGGGCTGCACGATGTTGGGGCGTGAGCGGAAGACGGCCTAACGGTGTGCGGGACCGTAGCCCAGCTTCATGGAGACGGTTGCGAATGGTCCTCGCCGATACCCCAGGAGCAACAGTGTCCCTAATTTGCTGGGAAGTGGCGGTGCGGTCCCCTACGGCACTGCGTAGGATCCTACGGTCTTGGCGTGCATCCGTGCGTCGCTGCGGTCCGGTCCCAGGTCGACGGGCACGTGCACCTTCCGCCGATCACTGGCGACCGATGTACTGTGGAGGCCTCACGCCCCACGTGTTGAGCAATTCGGCGGTACGTCCACCCGGCCTCCCGCATGCCCACTATACGCCCTCGCTCAAAGTCCGTCAATTGCACATACGGTTCACGTCCACGATGTCGCGGCATGCTACCAGTGTTAAAGACTGCGATGGAGCTCCGTATGCCACGGCAAACTGGCTGACACTGACGGCGGCGGTGCACAAATGCTGCGCAGCTAGCGCCATTCGACGGCCAACACCGCGGTTCCTGGTGTGTCCGCTGTGCCGTGCGTGTGATCATTGCTTGTACAGCCCTCTCGCAGTGACAGGAGCAAGTATGGTGGGTCTGACACACCGGTGTCAATGTGTTCTTTTTTCCATTTCCAGGAGTGTAGATTAAAAGTCCTTCCTATCGTAGATTGTGACTTATTTGTTAAATGATTGTTGGTTTTTTAAATATCATAAAGTCTTGCACCAAATTTGAATAAAAAGTGTAACTCAAAATTGTTCGTAATTTCACCATTTATTCCTTGGCACCTACTTCCACTTGGTGCCCAACATGCAACCTAGCTAAAACGATCTCCTAACGGCGAGAGGGCCGAGAGGATGGCGGCGAAAGCGTTGCTTGACATTTCAATTCCCCGTAGCTTGTTTCCGTGAAGAGAAGACCAGTCGTGATGCCAAAGTGCCACCACCTGCCGACAGACGGCAACACGGAGATCATTCGAAGTAATGGAAGAGGTAGCAGACCCCGGCAGGAGGATTGCAGTCTTTGCGGCAGCATCAGCAATCTCATTTCCCGCCAGACCGATGTGACCAGGAGCCCACACGAACATCATAATGGCTCTCTCAACAGGAGTAAGTGGGAGCTTTTCTTGGACCCGTTGCAGTAATGGATGGGTGGTGTATAGCACAAGGAGGCTCTGCAGGGCACTGAGAGAATCAGAGGATATGACATAACCAAGAAGACCGTGTCGCCGTATGTACTGGGTGGTCTGGAAACGGATACCGAAAATGGTTGGTGCCAATGACGAAAGTACACCCGACACACGGCCAATCTTAGAGCCAGCAGTATACATTAAAGTGCTACCGCAAAGCTGTGAGCGAAGGTCGAGAAACTTACAGCGATAGATTGAATTCGGCCTTGTTTCCTTGGGAAGCAAATGAAGTCCAAGATGAACGCGGGCCGCCGCACGATCTCAAGGCGGAGACGGGTTGACACCCATGGGGAATGTGTCCCACGTAACTTGGTAACGTTTCTGTATCTAGCACGAAAAGATATATCGAAGTTTTCACCCAGAAAGTGTCCATCCATTTATCGCTGGGTTTACCTGATCCCCGAAAACATGTTATGTAACTTCTAGAGGTGCGTAGTGTGTTAGTTTCCGGTATAGCTTTCTTCAGTCAAAGAACATCAATCATTTTCTAACAGACATTTGTGTTGAGTAGAATTCAGAAGAAAGAAATATGCTACAAGGCAAGTAGAAATGTTTTCTGTAAGATGAATAATAATATCTCCCCCTTTGCATTACGATGTTCATTGTTCCTGCTGTAATGTTGTTGCTTTAATTTGTTCTGAAAGCGGTGCTGATAGACAATAAAAGCGGGCTAAAAGCTGTGAGGTGTCTGGGGAAGTTAACCTTGCATTACTGCGCAACTGTTTCACCAGGTATCCAGTCTAGCTTACCAAATTCCCAACCAGACTAACATTAATTATAATCCTTTAATAATCATACGACAACCGGTGATATATACATGAAAAAGAGAATTTCAATAAAAAGAAATAAATCAGTTTATATCTGGAAATTTATTTTAACATTGATCATTGAAATTTCAGCATATTAAACTTGATTCATAACTAAACTGGTGCCTTATTTAGGATTGTGAAAATGTGATTTTGTAATCTTATGGAACACAACAAATATGGAGCCAGGATTGGGAGACTGCATACAACACTGCATTCATAAAATAACACACGAAGAACGTTGAAACATATACAAGAGGAAATTAACCACAACCAACCGATTCAATTTTCACCCCTGTCCGTCATGAAATTACCACACACTGGTATACTAAATTCATACTAACTCTCTGTGGCCCGCATCTCGTGGTCGTGCGGTAGCGTTCTCGCTTCCCACGCCCGGGTTCCCGGGTTCGATTCCCGGCGGGGTCAGGGATTTTCTCTGCCTCGTGATGGCTGGGTGTTGTGTGATGTCCTTAGGTTAGTTAGGTTTAAGTAATTCTAAGTTCTAGGGGACTGATGACCATAGATGTTAAGTCCCATAGTGCTCAGAGCCATTTGAACCATTGAACTCTCTGTGAAATCTTCCCGAAAAGAATAGCTGAGGGCTACTTTGGAGCTTACACCACATGCTTCACGTGGTCAACTTGGTTTACACAAAGAGTGTAACTCCACAATAGTTTTGATAACTAAAATAAATTACATCGAAACGCAATTTACTAAAGAGAAACCTCGAACTGGTTACTATCGTCTTATTATTAACCTGATGGGTCAAACAATTCTATAAGCACGTGGTACTGGTCTCACAAAGTACACCCCATACTGGTCTCACAAAGTACACCCCACGTGGGTTGAACATAAAGAAAACTTGCTATATTGAAAAATATTGACAAGACGAGACGTTATAATCTCACGCACATTCGCATTTAAGATTGATGATCTTAGGTAGAGTTACTGATCAACACGTGGTTCCACTTTACTCACAAAGTAGTGACAAAGCAACTACCGGAAGATTTTCTGAACTTCACACTCGAATTACACTGCTTTGCAATTTAAGATAACATTAGATATTTTAGAGATAAACCTGAAATAAAGGTGATTAAATTTTCAGTTAGGCTGAACTTAAGAAATCCATTGTCCTACGGACTTAGCAGACACGCGCTTAGCTGGAAATGTTACCACTTCAGACGCTCGCCGCGGACAGACTGCCGTGGTCCCTTCCTGAGGGTGGCTCACAAATACAAATGGAAGAGGCCAGAGAGGCATCTTCCTATACCAACATGACAAGGGACGGACAGGACCATACTAAGAATAGAAACCTTTCTGCTTTTAGAAAGCGTAGCTACCTGTTCCGACGTTGGTCCTACTGTTCTCTAGCAGACAGGCTTGTCTGCTACCATTCAGCATGCAACTAGAAATACATTTGCTCATTCAGCCTCTCACACAGAAGGGAATGGGGATCACAGTATCTTATCATATACAGTATATAAATGAAAGCGGATGTAGGTTCCGTATGAGACTGTGTGACATGAATTTAAACTGTAGTAGTGTGACAGACAGTTCTTGTTTATGTGTAAAAGTAACACGTTTCTCTACTCAGTCTCCTCCCAGATAGTCAGAAACACCACAGTAAATTTAGGAATTTATGCCGTAAATGACAGCAGATTTAAGAAATTAACATGAAAGGAATCCAACAGAGACCTTTCACTGCTTCGTTCTTTTGTTATTTGTTGCATACAAAATTTAAAAATGATTGCAGCGTAAGTAGAGACATGACATGGTATGACATGACATCACTAAAAGTAAGAAAACAAAGACATCTTGCAATTCTGTAGATTGAAGGCGCTGGCCACAATGGTCGTGGGAGAAGAGGAAGAGGGAGAGTTAGAGAAACACGATAGAAAACGATTCGTAAAGGGAGGAGGTAATAAAGAGGCGTAAATGACGTAGAACAAGAACCGAAGAAATATCATATAGGAAGGGTGGACATATTTACTTTACGTTAGATAGAGAGAAACTGGCAATAAACATTAATTTTTTATCAGTACGTTCCGAGGATGACACAGGCAATCACTTCGGAAGTTTCTTAATTGGGCGCTGAATTGTGTGCAGAGTGCAGGACAGCTTCTTCCAGGGGAGTTCAGCAGAAACAGAGGAGTTACGAAAACGGTTGGTTAACGGGCGGATTTTTTATTTTTTTTATTTTTTTGTCATCAGTCTTCTGACTGGTTTCATGCGGCCCGCCTCGAATTCCTCTCCTGTTCTAACCTCTTCATCTCAGAGTAGCAATTGCGACCTACGTCCTCAGTTATTTGCTGGATGTATTCTAATCTCTGTCTTCCTCTACAGTTCACTCTAGTACCTCGGAAGTCATTCCCTCATGTCTTAACAGATGTCGTATCACCCAGTCCCTTCTCCTTATCGGAGTTTTCCACATACTCCTTTTCTCTCCGAACGGTGGATACAGCTACTATATTTGATAAATCAGACCTGGTGTCACGATTTTAACGACAAGTATTTGATCCCTGACGTGAAGTATGTGGGGCGCATACCCCGTCATGAACGAACGGTAGTCACACAGCTTGTCTCGTCGCAGACAGCTTATCTTTCCATATGAATCATTGCCATCGTCAAATAGGATATTGAAAATGTAAAGTGCTGAATCGTGCATAGATATTTCCTACCGCCTAGTTTTCACTATCGCGAGATTTTAAAGGGACGTTAGGCCGAAACAATATCAATGTGTAAATCACTTCTACAAGAGACATGCATAAATAAGAACCCAATGGAAGAGGTAGTTGAATCTTAAGGGACATCACCATGTGGGAAAAGTTGTAAAAGACTCGTTCCAACACTCTGGAATTATTTGCAATAACTTTCTTTCAACAAATTTCAGTGATAACTTTAATAACGGCAGATTGAAATACATCATTGTTAACCCCTTCAAATATTCCGCACCATGAGATTAAGGGTCGGAGTGAGATCAGAAACTTATCATTTTATGATTTTTGTTTTTCAGAGTTTCACGAAGTCGGTGAAGGATAATGTTGAGACTCTTCATTTAAAAATTGCCATGCGCGTTCCGTTCATCTATGTGAACTATCTTTTCTCCAACTCACCTCATAGCCGTACTCCATTAGTTCTCGTTCTTCTCCGAGCCAAGCAATTCCTCCTTTAAGTTAGATTGCTTTCGCGCTGTGTGGTTTGGTATTTAACTAATTTGTAAATGAAAATGATAATCTTATTTTATTACATGAATAATTGAAACTTCCTGGCAGATTCCTTCCTTCCTTCCTGGCAGTTCTGCAAGGTTCGCAGGAGAGCTTCTGTAAAGTTTGGAAGGTAGGAGACGAGATACTGGCAGAAGTGAAGCTGTGAGACCGGGCGTGAGTCGTGCTTCGGTAGCTCAGTTGGTAGAGCACTTGCCCGCGAAAGGCAAAGGTCCCGAGTTCGAGTCTCGGTCGGGCACACAGTTTTAATCTGCCAGGAAGTTTCATATCAGCGCACACTCCGCTGCAGAGTGAAAATCTCATTCTGGAAACATCCCCCAGGCTGTGGCTAAGCCATGTCTCTGCTATATCCTTTCTTTCAGGAGTGCTAGTTCTGCAAGGTTCGCAGGAGAGCTTCTGTAAAGTTTGGAAGGTAGGAGACGAGATACTGGCAGAAGTGAAGCTGTGAGACCGGGCGTGAGTCGTGCTTCGGTAGCTCAGTTGGTAGAGCACTTGCCCGCGAAAGGCAAAGGTCCCGAGTTCGAGTCTCGGTCGGGCACACAGTTTTAATCTGCCAGGAAGTTTCATATCAGCGCACACTCCGCTGCAGAGTGAAAATCTCATTCTGGAAACATCCCCCAGGCTGTGGCTAAGCCATGTCTCTGCTATATCCTTTCTTTCAGGAGTGCTAGTTCTGCAAGGTTCGCAGGAGAGCTTCTGTAAAGTTTGGAAGGTAGGAGACGAGATACTGGCAGAAGTGAAGCTGTGAGACCGGGCGTGAGTCGTGCTTCGGTAGCTCAGTTGGTAGAGCACTTGCCCGCGAAAGGCAAAGGTCCCGAGTTCGAGTCTCGGTCGGGCACACAGTTTTAATCTGCCAGGAAGTTTCATATCAGCGCACACTCCGCTGCAGAGTGAAAATCTCATTCTGGAAACATCCCCCAGGCTGTGGCTAAGCCATGTCTCTGCTATATCCTTTCTTTCAGGAGTGCTAGTTCTGCAAGGTTCGCAGGAGAGCTTCTGTAAAGTTTGGAAGGTAGGAGACGAGATACTGGCAGAAGTGAAGCTGTGAGACCGGGCGTGAGTCGTGCTTCGGTAGCTCAGTTGGTAGAGCACTTGCCCGCGAAAGGCAAAGGTCCCGAGTTCGAGTCTCGGTCGGGCACACAGTTTTAATCTGCCAGGAAGTTTCATATCAGCGCACACTCCGCTGCAGAGTGAAAATCTCATTCTGGAAACATCCCCCAGGCTGTGGCTAAGCCATGTCTCTGCTATATCCTTTCTTTCAGGAGTGCTAGTTCTGCAAGGTTCGCAGGAGAGCTTCTGTAAAGTTTGGAAGGTAGGAGACGAGATACTGGCAGAAGTGAAGCTGTGAGACCGGGCGTGAGTCGTGCTTCGGTAGCTCAGTTGGTAGAGCACTTGCCCGCGAAAGGCAAAGGTCCCGAGTTCGAGTCTCGGTCGGGCACACAGTTTTAATCTGCCAGGAAGTTTCATATCAGCGCACACTCCGCTGCAGAGTGAAAATCTCATTCTGGAAACATCCCCCAGGCTGTGGCTAAGCCATGTCTCTGCTATATCCTTTCTTTCAGGAGTGCTAGTTCTGCAAGGTTCGCAGGAGAGCTTCTGTAAAGTTTGGAAGGTAGGAGACGAGATACTGGCAGAAGTGAAGCTGTGAGACCGGGCGTGAGTCGTGCTTCGGTAGCTCAGTTGGTAGAGCACTTGCCCGCGAAAGGCAAAGGTCCCGAGTTCGAGTCTCGGTCGGGCACACAGTTTTAATCTGCCAGGAAGTTTCATATCAGCGCACACTCCGCTGCAGAGTGAAAATCTCATTCTGGAAACATCCCCCAGGCTGTGGCTAAGCCATGTCTCTGCTATATCCTTTCTTTCAGGAGTGCTAGTTCTGCAAGGTTCGCAGGAGAGCTTCTGTAAAGTTTGGAAGGTAGGAGACGAGATACTGGCAGAAGTGAAGCTGTGAGACCGGGCGTGAGTCGTGCTTCGGTAGCTCAGTTGGTAGAGCACTTGCCCGCGAAAGGCAAAGGTCCCGAGTTCGAGTCTCGGTCGGGCACACAGTTTTAATCTGCCAGGAAGTTTCATATCAGCGCACACTCCGCTGCAGAGTGAAAATCTCATTCTGGAAACATCCCCCAGGCTGTGGCTAAGCCATGTCTCTGCTATATCCTTTCTTTCAGGAGTGCTAGTTCTGCAAGGTTCGCAGGAGAGCTTCTGTAAAGTTTGGAAGGTAGGAGACGAGATACTGGCAGAAGTGAAGCTGTGAGACCGGGCGTGAGTCGTGCTTCGGTAGCTCAGTTGGTAGAGCACTTGCCCGCGAAAGGCAAAGGTCCCGAGTTCGAGTCTCGGTCGGGCACACAGTTTTAATCTGCCAGGAAGTTTCATATCAGCGCACACTCCGCTGCAGAGTGAAAATCTCATTCTGGAAACATCCCCCAGGCTGTGGCTAAGCCATGTCTCTGCTATATCCTTTCTTTCAGGAGTGCTAGTTCTGCAAGGTTCGCAGGAGAGCTTCTGTAAAGTTTGGAAGGTAGGAGACGAGATACTGGCAGAAGTGAAGCTGTGAGACCGGGCGTGAGTCGTGCTTCGGTAGCTCAGTTGGTAGAGCACTTGCCCGCGAAAGGCAAAGGTCCCGAGTTCGAGTCTCGGTCGGGCACACAGTTTTAATCTGCCAGGAAGTTTCATATCAGCGCACACTCCGCTGCAGAGTGAAAATCTCATTCTGGAAACATCCCCCAGGCTGTGGCTAAGCCATGTCTCTGCTATATCCTTTCTTTCAGGAGTGCTAGTTCTGCAAGGTTCGCAGGAGAGCTTCTGTAAAGTTTGGAAGGTAGGAGACGAGATACTGGCAGAAGTGAAGCTGTGAGACCGGGCGTGAGTCGTGCTTCGGTAGCTCAGTTGGTAGAGCACTTGCCCGCGAAAGGCAAAGGTCCCGAGTTCGAGTCTCGGTCGGGCACACAGTTTTAATCTGCCAGGAAGTTTCATATCAGCGCACACTCCGCTGCAGAGTGAAAATCTCATTCTGGAAACATGAATAATTACTAAATAATTTTTCTCCCGGCTAAAGATTCGATCAAGTTGCTAAAGAACTCCAAGTTAACGTCGTGTTAAAGTGTTGTCTGTAAGTTGTGTAAGTGTCACTAAATCACTGTTCATACAACAGATTTTAGTCAACTATTGATTATGATGGAAATAGTTATCTTAGGCAAAATGATTATTAAAACCACCGAATATTACCCGCGCACAATGCTGACGTATGTTACCTGATACAATATTCTTCGCAACTCGTGAGTAATTAATTTCGAGTCCATACATCAGCGAGAAAAGTTTGTTATATGGATCGTGCTATGAGCACTGTTATTAATGCACCAATCTGATTCGAATTATTTTCATTAAAATGAGTTGAGACCTACCGGTGCACATTTATTTTTAAACATTTCTATTACCTTCGGCATTTATGTCTGCATAGTTGCGTAATTTGAATTTGCCGCTGAGATAATTGTTAAGATAGCGGCAGACATTTGATAGAGACTTTCTATTGTTAGAGCAAATAGGATAAGTATTTGAAATTTTTATTAAACTTTACTTTCGTATGGTGCACTATTTAGACTTCATCAAGCAAACCTTTGATTTTTTTCTAAGGAAAATATAGACTAAAACGCGATACAAATCGCTATCATCAATGGCTGCGCTCCTTGCAGAGGGAAGAAATAATTAACACATGTAATGCTTACTGAGAGAAGAATGAAAGTAACAAATAATTATCCACTCATATTTATAATAATAATGAACTCTATTCTGAAATAATAATTAACAAATAATTACAATATCTTAACAGACCTCAGTTTGATATGCGTCTTGCGTGCTGAACCTACAAAAGCCAGCCAACAAAAGGTAAAAAAAAAGGAAGACAAACGCAGATCATAAAAGGAATTTACAATGTCTTTGTATGATACACATCGATATGTCCAATTACATCATAAAATATTATATAAATAATTAATATTTATCATCGTTTTCACTATTTTTTCATAAGTCGAATAGATAATGTTCATAACTGTTACAGGCATAATTTCCTCTCCTCACACTGTAGCTAAAATTTATCTCGTGTATGTTACAACCGTTCATCTATGTAAACTATCTTTCCTCCAACTCACCTGATAGCCGTACTCTATTAGTTCTCGTTCTTCTCCGAGCCAAGTAATTCCTCCTCTAGGTTAGATTGCTTTTGCGCTGCTCCGAAACTTTTGTCTTGGATGTCGTTACTCACCATAATGTAATGAGCAAGATACTTAACACAGTATCAGTGCAAGTCCGTTACGCTTATTTCCAGACTACGGTGACGAATCGCCACGCCAAAATTTTTCGATGTGGACGACTTTTCTCAATTACGCTCAGCAGTGCACTGAAAGATGTAGTGCGTAGCAAGTTGAAAGAACTCCGTCCCGATCCCACGCTTTTCATCCGAATCAGAGGCGGAAACAACGTTGTCCGCCCAATTCTGAAGCCATCTAGCTGTTCCTTTGTTCGCTTTCGTCCCGTCCCGATGCGATATCCCATTCAATTAGGATCCGAGCCGAGAGTGGGTAGTGGGAAGGGCTAAGAGCGCCAGCATTAAAAGCGAAACTGGGCGGGGAGTGCCTCTACAGCTCCAGAGTGTGACGTCAATAGTGGCAGTGGCCTGCTGGTCCGGCAACGTCACACCGGAAAGAACCCCGTGGAGCATGAAGCCCTAGGGAAACGAGTCACAATGCTTACGTTTCATCACGATCAAAACGAGTAAATTAAGAGTAATCTTCTCCGCACAATATACAATTCCTTGTGATGTCCTCCTAAGAAAAAAATCAAATTTCTCGAATTTTTCAATAAACGACAATTTTTTCTAAACAGACTAAACTCTTCTATCATTTGACTGTTATTTTTTACGTCCCATCGCACACCATCGAAATTTCGGCTCGGTGTTCAATTTCAAATGATTCTTTATTATCCCAAGGAAATTCATTTGCAACATCCGCCCATGTGAACACCACTTTCATGGAATGTCAAACCAGCACAAGATCCAAGTTCAACTTCGGTTCTTTTCATAACTTAAAATCGTGTAGTAACAGACATATTTTACTGTGGACACAGCATGAAGTGAAAGAATCGTAAAACGTATTACATTTTCAATTGGATTTTTGTTCAATTGGGAACTACGTATCAAAACGTTGAACATGATGTTCTCGACCTGTGATACGACATCCACAGGATAATAATGAATCACATTAGCATGGATGTAGGCTTGAAGTTGCAATAGAATCCAACAGGGAAAAAAAATGCGTAAAATAACGAAATTGTGGCCATTTACACATTTCTTCGACAAATCTGATCAGGGACTAAACGATAACTGTTGACTACATCTGAGATCTAACTGACTTAAAGTTTTCGGTTTTGTTCTAAATTTTGGCTATTATCTTCTTTGTTAACGTTTTCAGCGTCAAATGTGCTCAATACATGTCAGCTGATCTCCTAGTACGTAAAGTATCAGGCACTTTGTACACATTTCTTCTCTGCATCTAATGCACCGCAGCCCAAAGGCCGTTTTTACTTTAGCTGAGATGCGGATGTTAGTTTAACAAGTGGCAAAAAAATTATTTGGTGTGACTCTTTCGTCTAGGCCTTCATTGAATTATATTTTTTTATAAAAATGTTTTACAGTGTTTCAATGTGTTTCTCCACAATTTTTTCCACATTTAATTTGCTTCATGTCAAAATTGTTAATTTAGTTTAAATTTTTAAATTTTGGTATCAATTTTATACTTAAAAATTATTTGTGTTGATGTTAGTGGTAATGAGGACATTGCTCTAACTCCTCTGTAAACAGCAACTTCAATTAGATTCTCACGACGTATGTCTTAATGACGCATAATAACATGTGTTGTCACAAGCTTGACGAATCTATAGGACTCGATTTAAATGATTTGTTGTGTAACTTTGTCGCTACTATTGTGCATTGTGATTGTAGTTTACATCTTTCAAGTGACGACGCATTGCATTCCTTTAACAACCTACATTAGGATTCAGTTCACTCAGCTATGCGGTGGAATGGTGGACAAAACGTGGTAACAACAGCATCATTCACGGTTCAACACATACAACAGTTTATTTAACAAAATAGGCAGCAAAATATTGCAAGACATGACACGACTGCAGCATAGTGAGTCAGTGAGGCGGCAGTGACGAATTATTGCCAGAAAATCTTACTGCTATTGTTTGGATTAATTCTCATAAACTGTAGATGTTTCTACTTGAAATGCAAAACCACTTACAGGTGTTAAGATGGTAAATTTAACAAATATAACAGCAAACAAAATTCAGAATCATAAATAATAATTAGATTATTGCAGCCAAATAGCCATGCAACTTCAAAGTACTTTTATGATAAAATACGAAACTAGAAATTTTACGTTTTGTGGTTTGCATAGTCATTTATTGACCGTGCCCTTTTGCTACAGAGTAATAGATGGTAGCGTTCGCATATTCGATGACACAGGTTAAACTCACACATTCCGTCTGGTTCATTACATTTTTGCAAATAAGATTGTGGAAACCATCGATTTCCGTTCTGGTGATCATGTGTCTTCTCTCTAAGTTTTCCTTTGTCCATGTTCGTGCCTTACGAAGCACTGGTGTTGGGTAGCACCAGGTTTGTCTCAAGTGACTAAGGATTCCCTCGCCAGCAGGTGTACAACTCTTGATCGTGTCGTTCTGGACACTCCAATTCCTTTATTTGTATAGGTAACTCTAATTTCTGTGGTATCGTTAGGTTTTTCACTCTGATTGTGGTCTGATAACTACATACCCCACTACGGAGGGGATTTTAGCTCTAAATAGTGCCATTGCTGTCTGTGGAATGAGAGACCTAGTGTGTTCTATTTCATGGATAGCCACTGTTGCCTGCATTGCTTTTTCGTCAAACATCTTGCACTTGTTTGTATCGTGACCCCTAGGTACTTGAAGCCTGGGGCAATTCTCAGTTTTCTCTCCAGCATGAAGATCTCAGTTGATGAAGGTGCTGCTTCTCTGTTTATTTGGATCATCATTTCTGTTTCTGCCACATTTATTTCACAGCCGTCTTCGCCCCAGCAATCTCCCATATCGTTTATTGCTTCTTGTAGCTTGGCAATGTCCTTGGAGCCTACTGCAATATCGTCTGCATGTGCGTATGACATTACACTCTCTCTCTCTCTCTCTCTCTCTCTCTCTCTCTCTCTGGGGTATTCTTATTATTTATTTCGTTGCAAGGATAAGTGACGGAGGACTCGTTTCGTCTCCCTGCAGTACTCCGTTTGAGTGAAATATCGGTCCTAATAGGGAGACTTTGGCATCTTTATTTCGTTCCCTTGCACTACTGCGTTTCTGATTCGTGTCCATATGACGTTTTCAATTAGTGTTTCATCTAGTGTTTTGACAGTTGCGTTCTGTTCATAAAGTCAAAGACTTTTGTGGACTCTATAAATACTACATGAAACTTTTACGTGTCTTCAAGGCCATCCCAAAATTTCTGTAGCAGGAGTTCTGTTGCGGTCGGAGTTGATTTTAGTTTCCTGAATATCATTTGGTTTTAGGTGAGGTTTATGTTATTTGTTTGTTTTATTCTTTCCGTTATTGCTTTTTCCGAATTCTTTGGAAGGCAAGCTTTCAGTTCTATGCTTTTGTATTTGCTAGGGTTCTTGGGCTCTCCTTCCCCTTAACACAGCAGTTGTATTACTGATCGTCTCCGCTGTTCTGGAATGGAAGCAGTTTCTATTCAGTAACCGTAAAGTTTTTTTTTCCGCGTTGACGTTAGCATTTGTATAGTGTCCTATAAATATTCGCTATACGAATCTGTCAGGCCTGCAGCTTTTTGGTTCTTGGTGCTGTTAATGGCATCTTTGACCTCTTTTACGGTCAAAGGGACCCTTTCAGTAATTGTTTGTGGTAATGTCTTCTATTTGCCCTCTAGTGGGCTTTTAGCACTTCCTTGTTCACTATGTTGTCAAAGTGCGACTCCCATTCTTTCATATCGATGTAATGTGTTTGGGTTCACTTTCTCGGGCGCAGTGCAAAATGTGGGCGCGTTGTGTCTTCCTCTACTAGTTTCTTTCCTTCTTTTCCCTGGATGCTCTTTTCTTTTCTTTTGGTGTTATGTTATAGATATATCATTTTTCGGCGTAAGCTCTGACGAATGTAGGGCTCTCTGCTCACCGTTTTAGTTATGCAGCCTTTCTAGCTCATCGTCTCTTAGCCTGAAACACGCCATGTCGAACCATTTTTTCGCGCTGCTTTTGCACCTGGGATTTGTGGCTTCCTTAAGAGTTCTCCTACCGCTTCCGTTGCTTTCTCTAGTCGTGAATTGTCTTTTAGCATTTCAGTTTTTTTTATATCGTCTCATTTTGCCTCAACTTTGTCGATTTCTATTGTTCTCAAAAGTGCTTGTTTCTTTTTTTACATTTTCTTGTGCTTTTTGCCATTCTCCGTTCATGAATACAACCTCTGTAACGTTGTTACTTTAATTTACTATGAAAGCGGTACTGATAGCCAATAAAAGCGAGTTAAAACCTGTGAGCTGTCTGGGAAAGTTAGCCTTGCATTACTGAGCAACTGTTTCACCAGGCATCCAGTCTAGCTTACCGAATTCCCAACCGGTGATATATATATTTATATATACAAAGAGAATTTAAATAAAAAGAAATAAATCAGTTTATACTTGGAAATTTATTTTAGCATTGATCATTGAAATTTCAGCATATTAAACGTGAGTCATAACTAAGCTGGTTCCTTATTTAGGACTGCGAAAATCTGAGTTTGTAATCTTACAGAACACATCAAATAGGGAGCCAAGATTGGGAGGCTGCATACAACACTGCATTCATAAAATAACACACAAAGAACGTTGAAACATATGCAAGAGGAAATTAACCACAACCAACCAATTCAATTTTCTCCCAAAGAAGTTACGTTCGTAGCGCAATCCTGTCCGTCATGTAATTGCCACACACTGGTGTACTAAATTCATACTAACTCTCTGTGAAATCTTCCCAAAAAGAATACCTGAGGGCTACGTTGATGCTTTCACCACATGCTTCACGTGGCCAACTTGGTTTACACAAAGAGTGTAACTCCACAATAATTTTGATAATTAAAATAAATTTCATCGAAACGCAATTTACTAAAGAAAAACCTTGAACTGGTTACTATCGTCTTACTATTAACCTGATGGGTCAAACAGTTATATAAGCACATGGTACTGGTCTCGTAAAGTACACCCCATGTGGGTTCAATATAATGAAAAGTTGCTATATTGTCAAGACGAGACGTTATAATCACAGAAGCATTCGCATTTAAGATTGATGATCTTAGTTAGAGTTACTGCTCAACACGTGGTTCCACTTTACTCACAAAATAGTGACAAGGCAACTACCGGAAGATATTCTGAACTGCACACGCGAATTACACTGCGTTGCAATTTAAGATAACATTAGATATTTTAGAGATAAACCTTAAATAAAGGTGATTAAATTTTCAGTTAGGCTGAACTTCAGAAATCTATTCTCCTGCGGACTTAGCAGACACGCGCTTAGCCGGAGGTCTTACCACTTCAGACGCTCGCCGCGAACAGACTGACCTGCGCTCCTACCGAGCGTGCTTTCTGAGGGTGGCTCACAAATACAAACGGAAGTGGCCAGAGGGGCAGCTTCCTATAGCAACGTGACAAGTGACGGCCAGGACCATATTAAGAATAGAAACCTCTTTGCTTTTAGTATGCGTAGCTATCTGTTCTGACGTTGGTCCTCCTGTTCTCTAGCAGTCAGGCTTGTCTACTACCCTCAAGCATGCAACTAGAAATAGATTTGGTCATTCATCCTCTCACACAGAAGGGAAGGGGGATGACAGTATCTTATCATATACAGTATATAAAAGGAAGCGGGTGTAGGTTCTGTATGAGACTCTGTGACATGAAGTACATATAAACTGTGTTTTAAAGTGTAGTAGTGTGACAGATCGTTCTTGTTTATGTGTAAAAGTATCACGTTCCACTACTCAGTCTCCTCCCAGATAGTCAGAAACGCCACAGTAAATTTAGAAGAGGAATTTATGCCGTAAATGACAACAGATTTAAGAAATTAACATGAAAGGAATCCAACAGAGACCTTTCACCTGTATTGTACTTTTGCCATTGTGGGAAGTGTATGTAGATATGCTGGGGTTGTTTAATGGGATAAAGCCCTCTTCCTGCTATTTCTTCGGTAATATTTTTGTTTGTAGTTTTGTATATCCATTCTGCATTCCATGTCTCCAGAAATAATTAGTGGCTTATTATGTTTACTCTGAGTAATCAGCTGGCCTGTTTCATCAATGACTATGTCGTTCGATTGGAAGTATGGTGGCAGTAATTCAATGTGCTTCGTTTCCGTCAAGAGTGTATGTTCGTGGTTGACATTTGTAATTATTGGTGTTAATTCCGGTTTTATGAGGACTGCTATTCCTTCCATGAGTCTTCCTCTGTCGTCTTGTTTCGCTTGGCAGATATGTTCAGTAAAATGCTGGCTGTTGCCAGTTTTCGGTAAAAAAAAAATATGTTAGTATTTATAAGTCATATTGCTGTTGAAAATCTCTTTGAGCGATATTCACTGCACTTTCTAGACCTGGTGTATTCCATAGGAGGATCTTTAAGGATGCGACTGCTTCTGCTTCTTTGTATTTTCTTTAGCTGTGTTCTTGTGTCTTATGGAAGAGACACCCATCAATTTTCTTGGAAAAAAAAAGAAAAAAACGGGGATAGAAAAGTGTCTGACAGTGACTCCTGATGGCCAGAAATCGGCTTTATTCACCAAATCTGAGTTCTGAAAGTGGATGTCTACAACAGATTTCACCTTTTCTTTGAGTCCTTTCTACAAAGGGAGCTAGCTGCATCAACAAATCATAAGTTTGACTCATAAAGAACAACTGAATGAAATGGCTAAGTAAACACTATCGTGATTAAAATTAACATTAAAGGAGATAGAGCACTAATAGAATGTCCAAGGAAACTGCTTGGTTAGCCAAGGCTTCGTATGAAGCCGCAGCGATGGTGCAGACAGATAGGACACCAACAGCACTCCAGGGGAAGCAATGGCCGCGTCCGAGCGGCAAGGCAAGTTAACAACCAACCGGAGCAGACAGAGCACTACCTAAATCTATAGGAAATCTAAAGTTATACTACACAATTAGAATCCGATTAACACACAAAGCAATGCACCGTCAGAAGAAGGCCCAGAGGTCTGATACTAAATTGGCCTGTTTCAACTGTGAAGTTATACGTAAGTCGAGAGTGGAGAGGGGAAGGTAGGGAAGGAAAGCGACTGTCGATGTCAGTTGCATCGGAACTTGACGCGGAATCATCATCGACAAGTGAAAATGCCTGGCGGAACGGGAGTTGAACCCGGGATCTCCTGCTTTCTAGGCATTTGCGTTAACCACTGCGCCACCCGGACACAGTGTGTGTCGCAACTGCGCGGACTGTCTCGGCACACACCTGGGCCGACCCACACTCCCACCTAGGACCACCAATCTGCAATCCCTGCAGGAGATCAGACGTAACTGCGCATGCGCACTGAAGAAGGTGGATTCGTTGCCCAACGAGGCGAATCAGTTATTTGAATGCGTGGTGTCTGTTCTTACAGACAAGAAGCCTTTTGAGATTTGTGGGTGATCACTCAAGAATTAATAAAAAAGTCGAAACGTGATTACCTCATGTGCCAGACGGTGATGGGCTTAAATAAGAGGCCTAAATATTTCGTCAACTAGCAGCAAATTTGTAATTACAGGACGGGTAGTTTTTCAGAGAGCAGTTACTACCGATAAGTAACAAGAATAATTCGGCCTGCAGCTAATGGCCGCTGGGCAAGCGTAAACAGCAGACCCCACCATTGTGGGGCAGCTGGTGGAAATTAATATTGTTATTTAAAATGTTTTGTAATGTAGAAATTATGCATATGCATTTCCCTGCCGTTATGCACCATATGTGGGGCGGCGGGTGGAATATTTGTTGTTTAAAATGTTCCTATTATTTATGTTGTTGTTTTGCCGTTCTCAACACTGGCTCTCTAACTACAATTTTGGCAACCAGAAAGTGATTAGCAAAACGTGAAGCCTGTAATTAGAATTCCTAGTGCCCACTTCATCTGAGAAATACACTTATAGCTACAGCTTATAGCTGTGAGGAATTAGGAGATTGTCTGGGATTCATAATCAAAAACGATAGTGTAAAAAACGTTCTCTGTATTCTGAAAGTCACAGATGAAATAAAAAAAAAAATCCACACAATCTGACTAACAGAGCAGTTCAGAGTCTAATGCGCTGATGCAACTATAACTGTCCAAATTAAATGTTTAAGTGAATGCTCGCCATAATTTGATGATAATGTTCATCAAACGCCACGCTAAATAATGGTAGAATGTTTGTCCCGCGACGGCACGTGAAAATACGACATACGCAAACTGAAGATAGATAATTAAAGTCATCCCAGAATTTATATTTCACTCGAAAATGATTTCATGGTTACGCGTATCCCGAGTAACTTAATACGGCCTCCGAGGCTGTTTATAGCAATGATTCCGACGCGACGCGATTCTCGGCACAGATGGTGTGCTGTTCAGCGTCTGGAGAGAACTGGGGCATTTCTCTCTCGCGCAGCGTTCTTATATACGTATAAAGCCGCGCTGCGGACGGCTGAGGGAACGCCTAATCAAATCGGCTCTCCCGACTAGCCGCTGGGCTAGTAATGCACCACTTTAAGTTACCGAATAAATCATAGCTTCTTTTGCTGATGGCCGATGAAGTTCTCAATTTAAATGTGCATTTACCACACAGGTAAGTAATCGTAATAAAAATCTGACGTGGCTAAGTCAATTATTTTGGGCGAGAGAATTAATTTAATTACACTACACGCAGTAGACCAGCTCTGAACTTGCCCTTTGGAGACACACTATCGCTATAGTTTTATAGTTATTCAATTGAAACTTCTCACATCTTTATGATTATAGCGGATCTCCATTCTACTTAAATTTAAACATCGTAGCCTTATTTGTTAGCCTACTTAATCTATCTTGCTTCCTTAATTTTTAAGACAAAAACCAGAAAATCATGAGTTTCCACTAAAATTTTAATTTGTGAAAGCCAAAGTACTGTTTCTATTAAATTATTATGAAAAAGGAATCTAAATATAAATTTTTAAGTCTCTAGCTCTATTCTGTTGCGCCAATGATTTTTACAGAAAAACGTCCAAATTTTGAAAATGGTTAAAGTTATTGAACTGACATTCAACACATATTGATTTAGTGTTACTCCTGACATGCTAGAACCGTTTCAGGTTATTTACTTGATTTTTAAAGTATTGCGCAACATTTATGACGTCGGAGATAGTTACAACGGACTGGCTGGCACACAATGGAAAGACTGATGTGAATTTATTACGGCGTGAGTAGGCTGCTTCCCTACACCATGCTCACGCTCATATCGTAGTTTACTGACGACCGTGGATCCACAATGTAACGAACGGCCAGAAAGCTTAATCAATATGCTTTTTAAACCTGCTTATACAACTGAGAAGCGAATATTTCAAATTTTCCAGGCCCTTAAAAACAGCCCACAATAAGACGGCGGCTACGGTCTGTACTGCTGTACCCGTCAAGCAAGTAGAACAGTGCTTTAAGGTCATAAATTCACTCGGGTGTAGTAGAGTTTAGAATTGGCACGCTCTATTACCTACCCAGGTACAACGCCTTGCTGTCCAACACACAATAATTGCACACAATTTAATGACCACGAGGACGATACAGCAGATAAAAAATTTATTTCGCTGAGGCAAGATTCAAAGAGCACCATCACAAGGCACCAACTGTCCACACTGTAAAACAGGGCCTTAAATTGTTCGCGCTTTTTTATTTTTTCTGTGATTTATTTATTGACAACGGGAACTGGCCGCTCACATCTGGCAGGGAACGGCCACAAGTCCACGTTTCAGGTTGACACTCATAAGTTTGTGTGTTGTATGTTGTATGTTAACCGGGGACCTACAAACGACAGAGAGGGTCTGTCGCCGCCACAGCTGCAGTGGTCCACAACCCCACGACGACTACCGCAGTCCGACCCACACCGAACCCAAGGTTATTGTGTTGTTCGGCCCCCAGAGAGGGGGCAGCTAACCTACCTGAAATTTAGCAACGGCCTCACCACAGTGGACAGACTGGTTCCATCAGATCACCAAAGTTAAGGGCTGTCGGGCGTGGCCGGATGGGTGTCCATCTGGGCCGCCGTGCGCTGTTGCCATTTTTCGGGATGCACTCAGCCTCGTGATGGCAATTGAGGAGCTACTCGACCGAATAGTAGCGGCTGCAGTCAAAGGAGACCATCATAACGACCGGGAGAGCAGTGTGCTGAACACACGCCCGTCCTATCCACATCCTCAGCTGAGGATGACACGGCGGTCGGATGGTCCCGATGGGCCACTTGTGGCCTAACAAAGCAATGCTGCCTGAAATTTATTAAGGCTCATTAAATTAATTTTGAGTTTGCTGCTGAAAATGGAAGGAAGACTAAAGAAAAATCGAGGTACTTTCACATGACTCGTCGACCTAGAAAACGCGTCCGACGGTGTAAGATGGTGCTAGATGTTCGATGTTCTAACAAAAGTAGGGGTAAGCTATAGGAAGAGGCGGGTAATATACAACATGTACAAGAACCAAGAGGGAATAGTGATAGTGGACGATCAAGAACAAAACACTAGGATTAGAAAGGGTGTAACAAAGGAATGTAGTCTTTCTCCCCCTACTGTTCAATCTGCACATCGAAGAAGCTAGATGAAAATAAAACGAAGGTTCAGGTGTGGAATTAAAATTCCAGGTCAAAGGATATGGATGATACGATTTGCTAATGACATTACTATCCTGAGTGAAAGTTAACAAGAACTGCATTATTTGGTGAATGAAGTAGACAGTCTAATGAGTACGGAAGATGGACTGAGAGTAAATCAAAGTAAGGCGGAAGTCATGAGAAGTAGCAGAAATGAGGAGAGCGAGAAACTTAACATCATGATTGATGGTCACGAAGTAGGTGAAATTAAGGGATTCTCCTACCTAGAAAACAAAATAACCAGTGACGTACGAGCAATAAGGGCATCAAATGCAGACTAGGAATGGCAAATTGGTCCTGGCCAAGAGAAATCTATTAGTATGAAACATAGGCCTTGATTTCAGGCAGAAATTTCTGAGAATTTACGTTTGGAGCACGGCATTGTATGGTAGTGAAACATGGACTGTGGGAAAACCGGAACAGAAGAGAATCGAAGCTTCTGACATGCGGTGCTAGAGGCGAAGGTGGAAAGCCAGGCAGACTGATACGGCAAAGAATGAGGATATACTGCGCAGAATCAGGGAGGAAAGCAATATGGGGAAAACGCTGACAAGGAGAAAGGATAATATGATATAACATCTGTTAAGAAATCAGGGACTGACTACCACGGTACAACTGTACATGGTAAAATCAATAGAGGAAGACATACATTGGAATACATCCAGAAGAGAATAGAAGGCGTATGTTGCAAGTGCTACTCCGAGACGAAGAGGCTGGCGTATGAGAGAAAGCTGGCCCCTGTGGCTGAGCGGTTCTAGGCGCTTCAGTGCGGAACGGCGCTGCTGCTACGGTCGCAGGTTCGAATCCTGCCTCGGGCATGGATGCGTGTGATGCCCTTAAGTTAGTTAGGTTTAGTAGTTCTAAGTGTAGGGGACAGATGACCTCAGATGTTAAGTGCCATAGTGCTTAGTGCCGTTTGATTTTATCTGTAAGTGGAACAGATATCAGAACTAGTGGTATTGGATAGGGTACTTTCCACCACGCACCGTACGGTAGCTTGCGGAGCATATATGTAGATGCAAATACAGACCTTTCCTATCGAGGGTTACCCTCGGTACCTCGTGAAGGAAAACGGTCGGAAAGTTGTGCTTCGGAAGTTTGAAGGTTTCTGCATTCGAAACGCCATCCAGCATCTGATTTCCGCTCCGTTTCAACCAGTTTGCAACTATGGAATGGAACGCTTCGTACTAGAGTTGAAGACACAAATAAAGAAGTCTTTGCTTATTCAAAATGCAATAAACAGTGTATGCCGCATAAAATATTTCACTTTTAGAAAACGGTGATCGGTTCGTCCAATATCGGATCATCCTGAGACCGTTACATACTGCTTACTGTCTTGTGGAGCTGGTGGCATGGAACCCTAACTGCTCTAGGCTGATGTGAAGAGCAGTCAGCAAGGGGTGTCTAAAGGTCAGAGGATTATTTACCAGGGATCTAAAATGGTCACAGTGTTTTTTAAATGAAGTATTTTATGTGGTCACGATTGGTTTTATTACGATTTTGATAGTCCTTCATGACCTTTGACTTTTACAAAAACAATGTTTCAAAACATTTTGAGTCTTCGTCTGCCTCGTCCCACGATGCTGCACTGTGTGGTTTTTCGTGCCACGTGCCGGGTGATGCTGTTTATTGGGTGCAGCCAGATGGAGCATTCCTATGGATGCCAGCCACCGGGCTCTTCGGATACGTTGCACCTTCAGTCACTCGCCCTGGACTGTAGCGGCCCTCACGGGGCCGCCTTGTGGCCTTGGGACCCCTGTCTTTCAGACGGCAGGATGGGTGGCTGCCAGGTGAAGATGGGGTACCAAGGTCGGCGTTTGTCATGGATGTCGGTCTGGAGTAGCGGGACCAATCTTTACAGTTACATCTGCGATCTGCTGGACATGTGTAGTCACCGACCCCGTGCCAGTTGGGCGTTCTCCCAGTAGGAGACTCCCAGTAGTCATACCCGCTGACATTCGCACCGTGCCTTCCGTCGTAATATTTTCGCTCGCAGAGAGCGCTGGTGGTGGTCGCTCCTGCGAGTCCAACTGCAGACTCCGTGGAATTGAAACGTTCCCAGTCACCCAAAGTATCGTATGGGCTGAACTATTGACCAAGGGTTTCCCCGGCGGCTGCGACAGACCAGGCCTGTCAGTTCTTGTGGTGATTTTAACTACTTCAAATTGCGCCATGCTCTCTTTCTGTGTGTTAAGCTGTCGATACATGTTACGAGTTGGCTGAAGTTGACGTGGCGCTGAACGAGTTTTGTGACGTCACTTCCTGCTGTTTCACGTTGAGGAGCCATCCTGTCTCGTGAAACACACTGTAGAGCCAATAGAAAGCATGTTGCTGCTTACATCACAAGCAGAAAGTGTGATGTCCACAGAAAGCAAGACGCCATATCGTATTTTCGTGTCCAGGAGAGGCCCATATTCGGAGGGTTTTATGTTGACGAGTCACTTACAGTAGAACCAGAAGCAAGCAAGATCACTTCCTACGTCACAAGCAGAAAGCCTTACACCCACAGAAAGCAAGACACCAAATTGTATTTGACATGTTCAGAAGAGTCCCATATTCCGTGCGTTTTGTGTTACACCTTACATCCCACGAATATATGATGTTTCTAAGCACCATGACATTAAATTTCCCGAGATCGAATCTTTCTGGTACGATTTGCTGTAATAAAACAATGGAAACATTATATTGGTTTATATTTAGTTATTAGCGCGTTATAGCACTCTTGTTATGTGAATAACTCATTATAAGGCAACGGCACTTTGGAGATTTATCAAAAACGTCTTTCTTGTTAGGATATATTATAACTAAATGTAACATTTCGGCGGTTAAAGCCTACAGAACGTCGTAACATAAAATGCATAATCGCTCCCTATGAAGCTACAGCTTAGCGTAGTGAGAGGGGTGCCACGTTACAAAATGGAGATTAGGTTGATGGAGGGTTCGACCCTGTTGTATCTAATTTTGTTTCTCACTTTTGCGTTTTGCTAAATGGCTGTAGGAATTTGTTTCGAAATTAATAGAAGTAATATCTGTAATACTTGAAATTAAAAGTGCGTTCTGTGGCAGCAGTGAGTTTGTTCGATTTTGTGAACTTTTCTAAGCTGATGTCTTTACGGACTGGACACGTATTTTTCGTTTTGTCCTATTACATGGTCACAGATATTGAAGTTTCTATTTATGAATACTAGACAGAACAAAAGGACTAGCCTACGGAACAAGTTAGGAAATGTGTGTTTCAATAGAGCTAACGTAGGAATGTTATACGCGTCCGTTTTCGTGAAGAAACTGTATTGTTTGACAGCCAAATTAATCCAACAACTGCCGTAGGAGAGCGCTGAGGTTTCAACATCTCGTTAACTGATCGCTCGCGTGTCGATGGCGCTGTCTCTCGTAACGTTGAATATCCCACCTGCATACTCCTTAACGTTGCTTGCCTCGCCCGGTATGTCGAGAGCTTCACCAAGCTCATTGTGTTACATTTTCTTTTTTTTCTTTTTCTTTGACATTTGCATTATGTAAATTATATTCTCATCAACTAGGTAGTAACAAATCATATGGAACCATTTTAACAATTGTTGAGCATTCAATTCGCTGTAACCTCAGAGAAATCTATATATATCATGTTCTTAATATTATTTTTAAAAAAGGCATTAACAACCGTATACCAATAAAATTGTAACAGTGAGAAGTCTTTGCTATTAGATTCAGAAGCATCCGACCCACCTTACATTTCAAGGCGGTGGGTTACTCTGTACTGTTAATGAAGTAAATAAATAAATGCCCCCACAGAAAATACGACGAACAAACAAACAAAACAAAAAAAGTCATCCGCGCGCGCCGCGTTCTGTATTAATCTTCCTGCTCGGCTCTACAATCCCATAGACCGACCCGTTTGCTCTTCAGGGGTTCAGCTGTCCGGCTTTGCTCTCGAGCAAGTTCGAAAGAACAGACACCTCGCACTCACATAACTGATTCCCCTAGATTGGCAATGGATCCGTCTTCTTCAGTGCAGATGCACAAGGAAGTCTGACTTCCTGCGGGAATCTCAGAACAGCGAACATGGCGAAATGGACGCGGCGTGCAGGTAAGTGGCTTTCGGTGGGAGTGTGGCCCGACCGTGAGGCGTGTCGAGATATTCTGCACAAATTCGATATCCCGGATAGTGCAGTGGTTAACACACCTGCGTAATAAGCAGAAGAGCTCCAGCTCGAATCCTGGTGCGGTACACATTTTCACTCGTCGTCGCTGATTCCGCGGAATGTCCCGATGCAACTCACATCAGAAATCCGTCCACTTTCCTTTCTCCGCCCCTCCACCTATAATTTACATACAGTACTGCCGGAAGTAACCGTTTCGTGGCGGTGTTACGCCCTGTGGAGATACAAACCTTGTTGTTGTTGTGGTCTTCAGTCCTGAGACTGATTTGATGCAGCTCTCCATGCTAATATATCCTGTGCAAGCTCCTTCATCTCCCAGTACCTACTGCAGCCTACATCCTTCTGAATCTGTTTAGTGTATTCATCTCTTGGTCTCCCTCTACGATTTTTACCCTCCACGCTGCCCTCCAATGCTAAATTTGTGATCCCTTGATGCCTCAGGACATGTCCTACCAACCGATCCCTTCTTCTTCACTTAAATCTATACTCGATGTTAACAAATTTCTCTTCTTCAGAAACGCTTTCCTTGCCATTGCCAGTCTACATTTTATATCCTCTCTACTTCGACCATCATCAGTTATTTTGCTCCCCAAATAGCAAAACTCCTTTACTACTTTAAGTGTCTCATTTCCTAATCTAATTCCCTCAGCATCACCCAACTTAATTCGACTACATTCCATTATCCTCATTTTACATTTGAAAATTAGAAATATGTTACGCCCCTCCAACCATCTGGTTATTCAAGCATGTAGTGAGAAGGGTAGAGAAGCAGTTCGGCTGTGACCTGTTTGAATTGTTTGCACCCGCATTTGCCTCGAGCGTTTTGGGAAAATCACGGAACGTACGAATCTGGTTCGTTGGGTGACAATATGAAACGCCGGCTTTTCGAATTGTAGTCCAGAGCGCTGAAAACAGTGCCATGTCGCTCAAACACAGTTTCGAAAAACGCTGTCACCAAAGAGAAATAAACATCATCATCATTTTCTTTGGGGCTTTGTCCCACTTCAACGTGGGGTCGGCATTGTTACTTTAGATTTGGCGATGTTAGTGGCAGTCGGTGGTCAGATGCCCTTCCTGTCCTCACCTTGTGCTCCCCTGGATGGAATTAGTGTACTACAGGTCTCTGCATCTAGCGTAAGCCACGAAATAGTGCGAACGTTTTCAAATGTCTGCGGGATTAGCCGAGCTGTCATTGGCGCTGCAGTCATGGACTGTGCCGCTGGTCCCAGCGGAGGTTCGAGTCCTCCCTTGGGCATGGGTGTGTGTGTTTGTCCTTAGGATAATTTAGGTTAAATAGTGTGTAAGCTTAGGGACTGATGACCTTAGCAGATTTCACATATATTTGAACATTTTGTTTTTCAAATGTCTGTGAGTCCTGTAATGAGGCGGGACGTGGGGACCAGCCCAATATTCACATAGTGGGATGTGGAAAACCGCCTAAAAACCACATCCAGGATGGCTGGCCGGCAGAACGGCCCTCGTCGTTAATCCGCCAGGCGGAGTCGATCCGGGGCCGGCACGCCTACCCGAGTCCAGGAAGCAGCGCATTAGCGCCCTCAGCTAACCTGACGGGTAAAGACAATAAGGCATACAACCAAGATATGGCAAGATATGTGCATCTATGCAGGAAAATTATATATTTTTTTAAGGTGGGTGCGGTATCTCTCCTGTAATGGGAGGTACTCTTGCTATATGCTTGTGTGATTCCTCTTGTTTCTCAGAGGTATACTGCGAGTCGTACTTACCCAGTCTGGCCGAATATCTGTTTTTGTTCCCACACATCCAACAGTGTAGCTCTCAGCGTTAAAACCACCTCCAATGCTGGCCACCCAGCATCACTGCAATTGTGAAGCTGCGCAAAGAGCAGCACTGCTGGAGATTATAGGTGCGTGGAGTCGGGCTGTGTGGAGTGTCTGTGCATTTGGCAGTGGAGAGGAGAGAGCTTTGCGGTGGCCATTAGCCGGATAATGCTGGAACAGCAGCACTGCGAAAAACGCCGGCCGTACAGCAGGGGTGATTGCTGCGGCCCGTGTTGTTGGTTCAGTGGCGCCCGGCTGTTTTCCCGGCTAATCGGGACACAGTACCGCGTAAATTCCGGAACATAAGCCTGGAAGCAAACGGTCGGGTCTTTCTGCTATTTCTGGAAATAAAACTGTTATTTTTGCGCACTTTCTGTGTTATTGTTTCTTTTGCGAAGTGTCAGTGTTACTTGTCAAACAGCCGGAATGACAAGGAACTTCGCTTTGCACACAGCAGCCATTTGCCTCTAACGAGAGTCTAATATTGCATATTGCGTGACTGACTGTCCACGAAACGTAGGCTAAATATTTATCTAGGATAAATTAAGGTCTGACAAATAACTGTGCATGAGGCGACACCGATATACAAGAACATATTGTTCTAGGACATGCAGCCTACGAAGGTTTACGGACGGGAACAACTGGCATTGGTGCCCAAAATGACATTGTTAGAGACGAAGACTAATCGTAAATAGTGAACGAGGTAACAAACAGGATGTCTAGGAGGGAACTTAAAGATTTTAAGACTAAGCGAAACCCAGCTGAGAGTGATAATGCTGTAGTGAATAATGTGGGTCAGTGATTGAATATCACCGCGAATTCACCGACGCCAGAGTTGATTTCTACACAGAGGACTACCAGAATCAGTGCGTATGTCACTTATAACATGGTGACTGTGGCAGAATGATTGGGTGTGCTATCTCAACAAGAGAAGGCAACGGAGGGGGGCTGGTGTGGCGGACCAGACGGGTTCCATTAGTACACTAAGAAGGCGCTGCCTCACCAGTTGTCTTACCTCTGGGGTGACGAAAGGTGATTTCGAGGTTGTATTCACTTTTATTCACAGAAATTAGTCACACTGAAGTCACCGTGTGTCGTAAAGGTCCCTGGACATTACAAAGGGTGGAACACGGGTCGCCGGCCGCTGTGACCGAGCGGTTCCAGGCGCATCAGTCAGCAGCTGCGCGGCTGCTACGGTCGCAGGTTCAAATCCTGCCTCGGGCATGGATGTGTGTGATGTCCTTAGGTTATGAAGGTGTAAGTAGTTCTAAATCTAGGAGACTGATGACCTCAGATGTTAAGTCCCATAGTGCTCAGAGACATTTGAACCATTTGAAAACGCTTCTTCATTGGATGTGTGGTCATCACGGACGAGATTGTCTACGAGATTGGTAAGCAATTCTGTGATGGGGCCTTCCATTCCTCCATAAGAGACTGACAACTGATGGATGGTCGTCAGTGAATGTGGACCCTCTGCAGTACATCTCCCGAACGCCCCCCACAAACGCCGGTGGGAATTAATAGCCCCTCCGACTGAGTAATTTGATGCTGTCACCCAGTATCATCTAAAAATGAAGTCAGGGCCAGGTATACTCCTGGAAAGATGCCCACGAGGAAGGAGTACAGTGTCACAATACTGTTAACGATTGGGCTCCCTCGCTTTCAGTAGCATAGATTACTGCAAGTAAACGCACATTAGCTACCGCCATCGTGCATACCCTGTATTGATCACGTAAGAGGGATTATCTCTCATAATGCGTTAAGGGAATAGGATAGAATATCGTTAATATTAATACGAATTACCAACGACACTCACTGTAAATGATTGAGGGATACGCAGAGTGGTCAGAAACAATTTGCAAAACTTGTGTGTTGCAGGCTAAGTTACACTGAGAAAAAACAGTTAAGAAAAAACGTTCAATACGTAGCGCCGTTTCCGAATTACACACATAAAAAAAAGATCTGCATCACCCCAGTTCCCAGAACTCCTGAAGATAGTCGTAGATTGTGGATATTGTATCACCGACTCAGTCCCTCTGACTGTTCAGAGATGTCACTAAACCAACCGAAAGACGTAAACAACCATGCATGATCAGCGCCTATTAGATGGAGGGGTCCGACAGCCGTTTCAGTTCCAATCATTCCACCCGGAAGAAGGCGGTTGGGGATGTGGGGAGGGCTTGTTTGGGGGAAGAGACCAAACAGTGAGGTCTCCGGTCTCATCGTATTAGGCAAGGAATGGGAAGGAAGCCGCCCATGCCCTTTCAAAGGAGCCATCCCGGCATTTGCCTGGAGTGATTTAGAGAAATCACGGAAAACCTAGAACAGGATGGCCGGACGCGAGATTGAACCATCGACCTCCAAAATGCGAGCAGGAAGGAGGTACACGACTCGTGTTGTCTGTAGTTCAACCATGCCTAGACAGTCAATATCGCGGTTCGGTCGCGTCCGCATTGCTATGTTGTGGCAGGATGGGCTGTCAACAAGGGAAGTTCAAAATGGTTGAAATGGCTCGGAGCACTATGGGACTTAACTTCTGAGGTCATTAGTCCCCTATAACTTAAACCTAACTAAACTAAGGACATCACACACATCCATGCCCGAGACAGGATTCGAACCTGCGACCGTAGCGGTCGCGCGGCCCCAGACTGTAGCGCCTAGAACCGCTCGGCCACTCCGGCCGGCAACAAGGGAAGTATCCAGGGGTTTTGGAGTGAACCAAAACGATGTTTTTCGAATATGGAGGAGATACAGAGAGTCAGGGACTGTCCATGACATACCTCGCTCAGGCCACCCAAGTGCTACTGCAGTAGATTATGGCGCAGAGGAACCCTGCCAACAACGCCACCATGACGAATAATGCTTTTCGTGCCGCCACAGGGCGTTGTGTTATGACTCAAACTGTGCACAATAGGCTGCATATGCGCAACTTCCTCCCGACGTCCATGACGAGGTTCATCTTTGCAACTATGACACAGTGCAGTGCGGTACAGATGGACCCAACAACATGCCGAATGGACCGCTCAGCATTGACATCATGTTCTCTTCCCCGATGAGTGTCGTATATGCCGTCAGCCAGATAATCATCGGAAATGTGTTTGCAGGCAACGCCTTAGACACACTGTCCAGCGAGTGCAGCAAGGTGGAGGTTCCCTGTTGTTTTGCGGTGGCATTATGTGGGGCTGACGTACGCTGAAAGTGGTCATGAAAGGCGCTGTAACGGTTGCACGATACGTGAACACCATCATCCGACCTATACTGCAACCGTATCGGCAGCATATTGACGAGGCGTTCATCCTCAAGGACGACAATTCGCACTCTCATCGTGCACATCTTGTGAATGACTTCCTTCTGGATAACGACATCGCTCGATTAGGGTGGCAAGCATGTTCTACAGACATGAACCCTATCGAACATGCCTGGGATACATTGAAACGGCTGTTTATGGTCAACGTGGCGCACGAACCACACTGAGGGATCTACGCCAAATCGCCTTTGAGGGGTGGGACAATCAGGAGCAACAGTGCCTTTATGTACTTGTGGACAGTATACAGGCATGCATCAGTGCAAGAGCACGTGCTACTGCGTCTTAGAGGCTTTGGTGTGTACAGCAATCTGGACCTCTGAAGGTCTCACTGAATGGTGGCACAACATGCAATGTGTGGCTTTCGTGAGCAATAAAATGGTCGGAAATGATGTTCAGGTTGATCTCTATTCCAATTTTATTTACAGGTTCCGGAACACTCAGAACCAAGGTAATGCAAAACTAATTTTGATACGTGTAATTAGCGTCAATTTTAGCCAATCAGGCCTTGTACACGCCAATTCAGGCGGTCCGCCAGATACAATTAGTGTCATGCTCTCATAGCATAGACGGTAGCAAACGCAACTGATGCCACCGCAAGGCCAATTTTTATATCGCTCTCTTGTTCGAATTTAGGAAACCAAACAAGGAACGTGTCCGACGGACGGCTTGAATATGGCGTGCGACCGTCTCATTGGCTAATTGCTACGCTTATTAACTCGGAAACGGCCCAACGTATTGACTTTTTAGAATTTTTTTCTTAATAATTATTTCTCAGCACAACCCACCCTGCTACACCTTTACAAACGTTTCAAACTGTTTCTGACCATCCTGTACACATTGACGAAAAAAAATTAAAAGTAGAACACATTCAAAGAATTTGGGGTAATGGAGATGTACTAATAATCGTCTCAACGCCATGTGTTTCTACCCTTTAAAAGGGACTGCTAATGACCAAGAGGCTCAGTGTAGAGCCAGCAGGTATTGTGTCACAGAGACCACTGGTGATTCATGCAACCGACTTAGCTTTTTTGAGATGGTTCATTTGTGGCCTACCGACAGGCGGGATGGTGGTTTAGGAGAATTGCCAGAAAGAATAATAATTAAATGATTTTATGGCATTGATAAGTTGGACTGATAAGGTAAGGAATGAGGAGAATCGGAGTGGAAAGGAATATGTAGAAAACAATGACAAGGAGAAGAGACAGGAGGTAACTATTTCCATGTTATTAGAGGGAGCTGTAGAGAGCAAAAACTGTAGAAGAAGATAGAGATTGGAATATAGCCAGCAAATAATTGACGTAGGCTGTGGGGCGGCGGGTGGGTATTTTTATCAGTTTTTACGTTGTTTATATAAATGTTAGGTTTGTAGAATGCAAAACCAGTTCCTATTACTTCTCGTGGTCGTGCGGTAGCGTTCTCGCTTCCCACGCCAAGGTTCCCGGGTTCGATTCCCAGCGGGGCCAGGGATTTTCTCTGCCTCGTGATGGCTGGGTGTTGTGTGCTGTCCTTAGGTTAGTTAAGTTTAAGTAGTTCTAAGTTCTAGGGGACTGATGACCATAGATGTTAAGTCCCGTAGTGCTCAGAGCCATTTTTTTTAGTTCCTATTATTTAGAATGTTATTTATGCTGTCTGTCGCCGTTCTCATCACTGGCTCTCTAACTACAATATTGGCAACCAGAAAGTGATTAGCAAAACGTGAAGCCTGTAATTAGAATTCCTAGTGCCCACTTCATCTGAGAATACACTTACAGTTACAGCTTATAGCTCTGAGGAATTAGGAGATTGTCTGGGATTTATAATCAAAAACGGTCGTGAAAAAACGTTCTGTATTCTGAAAGCCACAGATGAAAACAAAAGAATCCACACAATCTAACTAAGAGAGCAGTTCAGAGTGTAATGCGCTGATGCCACTATAACTGTCCAAATTTAATATTTAAATGAATGCTCGCCATAATTTGATGATAAGGTTCATCAAACGCCACGCTAAATAATGATAGAATGTTTGTCCCGCGGCGGCACGTGAAAATACGACATACGCAAACTAAAGATAGATAATTAAAGTCAACCCAGAATAAACACTTCACTCGAAAATGATTTCATGGTTACGCGTATCCCGAGTAACTTGATACGGCATCCGAGGCTGTTTATGGCAATGATAGCGACGCGACGCGACTCCCGACACAGATGTTGTGCTATTCAGCGTCTGGAGAGAACTGGGGCCTTGGTTCCTCGCGCAGCGTTCATATATACAGGGTGGTCCCGAATTCATGGTACAAACTTTAATGTTAGGTACAGGACATTGTAACAAGGATTTATTGTATAGGAATGTATAGTCGCAGGTGACGCGGTGAGGCGTAAACAGGGGAAAGAGAAATGGAGTGATCGGTTGGTGTCACTGCCGGTAGAGGGCAGTAGATGAACATGATGTATCGCAGTAGGGACAAGCGCCATTCACAATTGTGCTGCCGTAGACGATGGGTGACTTTACGTATGCAGAAAAAGCAGACATGCATTACATGTACGGCCGTGCAAATGGTAACGCCAGAGCTGCGTTACGAATGTATCGCGCGGAGTATCCTAATCGACGAATGCCGGATCATAGAATTTTTCAACGGTTACATCGTCAACTTTGTGAAACAGGTACGTTCGACGTCAACAGACATGACGCTGGTCGATTAAGAGCTGTACGCACTCCAAGACTGGAAGAACGCATCTTGAACATAGTGGCTGATAGACCCGAGTCAAGCACAAGAACTGTTGCGCGTGACGTACATGTGAGTCATCAGACTGTATGCAGAGTGTTAAATGAAAATCGCTTACACCCCTTCCATTTTCAAAAAGTACAAGCATTGAATCCGGCAGATTATCCTCTTCGCGTGAACTTCTGCCAGTGGTTGTTGCAGCAATGTGCGTTGCAGCCGGATTTCGTAGGTCATGTGCTATTTACAGATGAAGCGACATTTTCACGCGAGGGTGTCTTTAATGCGCACAATTCCCATGTGTGGGCAACAGATAATCCACATGCAACGCGTCCACATGCGTATCAACAACGTTTCGGTATTAATGTGTGGGCTGGTATTGTGAACGACTTTTTGATTGGGCCATACTTACTACCCACGCGACTCTGTGGCGAAAGCTATCTTATTTTTCTGCAAGAAGTGTTACCAGAACTGCTGCAAGATGTTCCGCTCGCCATTCGTAACCGCATGTGGTTTCAGCACGATGGAGCGCCAGCACACTTCAGCACTGCTGTACGGAATTACCTGAATGCCACGTTTGGTGCTAGATGGATTGGGCGTGGTGGACCAGTCCCTTGGCCACCCCGATCTCCTGATTTCTCTTGCCTCGATTACTTTTTATGGGGACATCTTAAGAGTCTTGTTTATGAGACTCCAGTTGACTCAGATGAGGATCTCGTTGCTCGCATATCTGTAGCTGCTGCAGGTGTGCGTGAAATACCAGGCATCTTTGAACGTGTACGCCAATCGCTGCACCGACGCTGTCAAGCATGTATCGCTCATGGTGGACGCAATTTTGAACACTTACTGTAAACATGACACTTGTCAACAACGATTTCAATAAAATCTTTCGTTTTCCTTTCGGCCGTTATTGCCCCTGTTTACGCCTCACCGCGTCACCTGGGACTATACATTCCTATACAATATATCCTTGTTACAATGTCCTGCACCTACCATTAAAGTTTGTACCATGAATTCGGGACCACCCTGTATAAAGCCGCGGTGCGGACGGCTAAGGGAACGCCTGATCAAATCGGCTCTCCCGACTAGCCGCTGGGCTAGTATTGCACCACATTAAGTTATAGAACAAATCATCGCTTCTTTTGCTGATGGCCGATGAAGCTCTCAATTTAAATGTGCATTCAACACACAGGTGAGTAATCATAATAAAAGTTTGACGTGGCTAAGTTAAATATTTTGGGCGAGATAATTAATTTAATTATACTGCACGCAGTAGACGAGCTCTGAACTGGCCCTTTGGAGATACGCTATCGCTATAGTTTTATAGGTATTCAAATGAAACTTCTCACATCCTTATGGTTATAGCGGATCTCCATTCTACTTAAACATAAACATCCTAGCCTTATTTATTAGCCTACTTAAACTACCTTGCTTCCTTAATTTTTAAGGCAAAAACCAGAAAATCATGAACTTCAACTAAAATCTTAAATTGTGAGATCCAGAAGACTGTTTCTATTAAATATTTATGAAAAAGGAATCTAAATATAATTTTTTAAGTCTCTAGCTCTTTTCTGATGCGCCAATAATTTTTACAGAAAAACATCCAAATTTCGAAAATGGTTAAAGTTATCGAACTGATATTCAACACATATTAATTTAGTATTACTCCTGACATGCTAGAAACATTTTAGGTTATTTACTTGATTTTTAAAGTATTGCGCAACATTCATGACGTCAGAGCTAGTTACAGCGGACTGGCTGGCACACAATGGAAAGACTGATGTGAATTTACTATGGCGTGAGTAGGCTGCTTCCCTACAAGGCTGCAAGTGCTACTCTGAGATGAAGAGATTGGCACAGGAGAAGAATTCATGGCGGGCCGCATCAGACCAGTCAGAAGACTTATAAACCCCCCCCCCCCCCCAAAAAAAAAAGAAAAGAAATAGTTCTGCCACAGAGTTGCTAGTCTTTTCAGTGGGCGCCAGACTGCGCCACTAGCGTGTCGACGATGATGAAATAGTGTTGAAGACAGCGCAACACCGACTCACAGAGAGGAATCCGCTCCAGCCCATGGCTGCTGCATGCGGCGACCACTCAGTTAAGGGGGCGGTTTTAGCCACGCCCTCTGAACATGCCAAATCAGTTGCGCTGTGTTGCTGGCAACAGTGCATATGTGAGCATTCTCGCTCTCTCAGACGAAATTCTGGACGTCAATACAGCGACGATGCCCTCCAAGACCATCGTACTGTAAGGGCAGCAGGAGCAAATCGCTCTACTGCCACAACACAGATGTGAGCAAATGCAACATCACCGGTGTCAACAGCAACGCTTACTAACCGGTTGCTAGCAGTGGAGCTGCGAGCACGCTCACGTCTGGCCCGTCTTTTCCTTTCAAGTCGCAGCATCGACGCGCACGGCTCGACGACAGGTGCCAACAGAGGGTCGCCAGGAGGGACGGTACCGCGCCGTGCTCTTTAGATATAAATGCCGATTGTGCCCGAGTGCAAGTGATGCTCGTTCGGACGTACGACGTAAACTTAAAGAGCAATGTTTTGGACAGTGCATTCGTGTGAGACTCTCTGGTCTCATGCCAAACCAAATGGCCTGGGATGCGATAAGGTACAAGTCTCATTCACCTGTCGTGTATGTTGAGGTATCACTGACCAGCTGCCTTAACTCTGCCTGTGAAACTGAAGGTGTTCTGCAGGTCTCGCAGCAGCCTCCCTAAAAATGGTTCAAATGGCTCTGAGCACTATGGGACTTAACTGCTGTGGTCATCAGTCCCCTAGAACTCAGAACTACTTAAACCTAACTAACCTAAGGACATCACACACATCCATGACCGAGGCAGAATTCGAACCTGCGACTGTAGCGGTCACGCGGTTCCAGACTGTAGCGCCTAGAACCGCTCGACCACTGCGGCCGGCCAGCCTCCCTAGCCGGCACTATCTGTCTCCAGTGGAACAGCTGCTGGACATGATGAGACGACTACTGGCTCTTGCGACAAGTCCACAACTCGTACACCAAGCGAACAGATCTAGCCTGTGTGGAAAAGGTTATTCCAAGACAGTATTGGTGACGTTTACGATCAATTATGTCTGCGTCAGCACCTGCATTGTCGCCTATGGACAGCACCACCTCCTTTTTCCTGCCCTTATCCCGTTTCTTCGTCGGGTCGGAATGTTAATCTGAATTTTGCAGTTCACAACTAAATTAATGGTTGAGAGTGGCCGAACGTCCTACCGGTCGCACTCCTCCACCCGCCTCCCCCCATCTGGCCCCCTCCATCCCCCCCCCCCCCCCCCACTCACCAGAAGGACAAGTATACACCCCCCACCCTTTTGTAAGACTAGTTTTATCCCACATGAAAGTGTATGAATCTTGGCTGCAGGTGTTCTACCGACCGAGCTACCTAAGCACGGCTCACGAACCGTCCTCACAGCTTTACTTCTGCCACTATATCGTTTCCTACCTTCGAAACTTTACGGGAGCTCTCTTGCAAAACTTGCAAAATCAGAATTCCTGGAAGAACGGATATTGCGGGGACATGGCTTAGCCACAGACTGGGTGGAGCACTTTCCCAAAAAAGGCAAATGTCGCCAGTTCATGTCTCGCTTCGACACGCAGTTTTAATCTGACAGAAAGTTTCATATCGGCACACGCTTCGGTGCCAAGTGAAAATTTCATTTTAGTATAAGAATAGATTTCATAGTATTTGTGAATTTTGTAACTGTGACAGAGCATTGGTGCCATCCCAGTACTGAGCTAGTGGAATGTGGGAAGCGGCCAAAGGGCCACGTGTAGTCTGGCCGGCACAACGGCTTTTGTTGTTAATCCACTGGGGTGCTGGGGCGTCCACTATAAGAACTGTAGCTTTCATACTAACGTACCAAGTAGCTGATTAGTGTGCCACAGTAGGGCGATACAGTGCTTGTACATGGAAACTAGGCATTCATCTGAATGAATGGAATGAAAATTATTAAGGGTACACTAAAATCCACACCGGTTCCTTGGCTGCACACCATCAGTAACAGAACACCAACCGAATTGTAACGTCAAGAAGCAACCAATTCAGAGTGGAGAAAGCTGCAACGTCCCTACTACACCCAAGATCTTCCAATGATTCTCCTCCAGGCTGCTTGATACTAAGCACTACACTCTTGTTACATAATGGAAGAAACAGCAAGAAGTTTGACACTAAAGAAGAGCGGTGCAAGAGATAGAATGATGCAACAATAAAAAAGGTATTCAAGATCCATCTGCCAGTGTACCAGGATTTTATCTGAAGAGAAGTGAGTGGCCAAGACTTAACAGGATAAGAACCGGTAACGCCAGGTGCAATGATATGATAGGCAAGTGGGCACTCCGAAACGCTCAAGCTTGTGATCGTGCGGGGCACGAACAAACCGTTTAGCATGTTGCCAGATACTGCCCTCCGAGAAAGTACCCAAGACCATTCAGAAACTTTATTAATACTGCTCCCTCGGCAATCAGTTCCTTTATTCACTAGATGTTGAATTCTGTTGAAGTATCTGTTTTAATTATAGTCCTAATTTTATAGTTTAAATGTTCTCCTGGAATTACTAATTTACAATATTTAAATATATTAGTTTTGTGCCTAAACCCTTAAATTTATGAATGTGAACTATATGCATTTCTTAATATTTGCTGTTGTCGTTATACGCTAAATACTGTACTACACAGGTGAGTACTGTTAGCTACAGCTTATAACAACATAAATTATTGTAGTAATAAATGTAATCTTTCCATGTGCCTCATTGTATTGTTTTTACAATAAATTTTCAATGAATGGGAAAATTGACAATGGAAGTTTGAAATTCTTTTCCAGCAGTGTATGTAGATGTGGAGCATACCACACATGAGTGACGTCGTATTGTTTAGTTTCCAGATAATTCGACAAAAGGAATACCGTTCCGGTAATTGCTTTGGTGCGTGACGTCAGCAGTAATTCAAAATGTGACGGCCGAACGGTGCCTGGCCGACCACATTTCTTCTCTTCTGTTTGGTTGTTGCCCTCCTGAGGGAGACGCAAATAAAGCCCTCTTGCTGGAGTGTATCAAATTCCAACGGCGTAGACTCCATGCAAAGCAAATTAGCGGACAGTGCTGTAATCACGGCAATTAGTTTAAGATCCAATTACCGGCCTTTGATTGAATTCCGAAGCAATGAGCGATTTGTATTTGCACATAATTTGTTCTCAATCAGTCAATAAAGCTTTGCGAATTTGCCGAATTCGATGCTCATTTCAAATGCATTCAACTGCTGCGACATACTTGCATGACGTCGGTATGGGAAAGTTTCACAGTGACGCAGTATGTTTGGTGGCACGAGCTTTGTTCAAAATAGTTTTTGTATCAATCTGTTTTATTGAAACCAACTTATTTCCTTCGACATACTGCTTCTTGAGCGACTGAATCATCAGTTGCATGATTTCTTTCTCATAAAGTCAGTGAATTGTGGATATTTATATAGGGCAAGTTTCCTGCCCGTTTCATTTCTGACGACTAGTCACTAGCAGCGCAGAAGCATTAAGAACATGATAAAACTATAAAGAAGTGGGTTTACGCAACCCCTGTTGTAGGTCGATTCGTGTGGAAAAGATTTGCAAAATTATTATCCAGTTAAGTGTTTAACTGCATACATATTCTGTAAACATGTCCTAATAGTTTGCCATGAGGTGGAACATCACGGCTCGTTTGTATAAACAATTCCCTTCTGTTTGTATGGCCACACGCTGGTTATTTACATGAGAGCTTCGCATGTGTATGTACAAAACTCATTACAGTTTTACATTTATGTTCAAGGAACTCCTTGTCATGTTCTCCGTTGAAAACTTTCATAAATTCATGGGAAGATGTGATCGCTTGGAAAAATTTTAGTTTCTCCTTATAATTAAACTAACTCTTTGTCAGTAATTGTCAGTGATTATCTAACACGGTAGCAAAAATTTTATTGTCTCGATAGTTCGTTCTTTGCGTGCTAAATTGTGAATATTAATATGATATTTTCGTCGACACTAGTTATTTGCTGACTGTTATTTGTTGCAATGTCGCAATGATCATCTTCATAAATTAAAGTACGTTGTTGCAAAAATTTATTGGAAACCGGTGACAGAGTGAAGAACCGTAGTGACTCTCTCGGAGAATGAACACAATTTAAAATCGATTAGTCACGGTTAGTCTTCATTTAAATACTACGTCTATATAAAAAGTGAACAATAGTCCGTAACATTTCCGGGACATTACTGGAAAAACCAAGTTGCTTGCCTCAAAACCGTACGTTGTTTAGTCCAAACATAACCATTGTAGCTGTTACTAAGACACAAATCCAGCAGGTTAGAAAATGGATTTCCACTCGTTTTCATTCTCTAGCAGACCGAGGACAAGACGGTGTGATCGAAACAGAAGGTGTCTGTCATTCTCTACTGTCGACAATCGAAAGTATATCGTCATCTTTTTAACTGAACTTACTGTGAGCTATTTGTGAAGCACAGCAAAAACCAACACACAAAAAAGGTTTTTGCATATGTTTCAAAAACTTTTTTTTGTGAGATCGCATTCATAATTACTATAAATCAGATTCTAAACTCGAAATCTAGGTTAGTCGTATGTATACATTATTTAGAAACATAAGAAAGAAGTGTCTTTTCAATTGCAGTATCTTACATTTACAATTTGTGTTTCACCTAAGGCATGTGTTACAACTTGTTGAGAATTTCAGCGATTATTTAAATAACAATCAAGGTCATACCATGTATCCTACATCTCCAACCGGTATATGCATCGTGTGAACTTGCTGATCGGTTTTATTTATTTACATGCATTTATCTAATAGAGGATTCTTCTAGACAATATGTAAAAGTAGAACATGGTTGATAGGCGTTTTGTTAAGAGGACAAAAATTTTAACTGCAGTTGCAGAGACAAAGGTTCGAAGTGTAGCTCAGCATTTTAAATAGCTAACAGGGGACACTCCTCATTGGATTCCCCTGAAACTGTAAGATGGCCGAGTGGAAAGCATGGCAAAAACTGAGAGCACACATGAAAACAGGTAGGAGATGTACTGAACTGTAAAAAAAGAAGCAAAGTAGAAACAGTGAACGGTCTAAGTTCAAGATATGCTACATCAAGCACATATGAAGAAACATGGCGTCGTGGTTAGTAGTAGTAGTAGTAGCTTTATTCATCCGTAGATCTCTTTTTACAAGGCTATAGGACATGTCAAAGTATTTACAAGTTTAGATCAATTTAAAATGAGCTAATTAGCATACACATATATTTACAGAGTTCTAGTTAGAGACAATCATTAGATTTACTCATGGTTTCCAGTACTTTTTTTACAAATAATTTATTAAATAATGAAATGCCACACTGTTCACTCATATCTCATTATCAGTCACACACACACACACACACACACACATACACACAGGTGATCTCTGGGCCATTTTCTGTACTGCAACTTCCTATTTGCTATCCTGAAAAACTCAGTCAGCATCCTCCATAATGAGTGACATGTTGAGCCCAGAGAGAGCAAGAGGGGTTAGTAGTGTGCTATGCATAGTTTGGGGGTGAGTATTTCTAGAAAGGAAAGAAGGCGGAAAAAAACGTAAAGCGAAGTGTTATGTGGAATATGATCATTATTATTATTATTATTATTATTTATTTGTATAACATTTTTTATCAAACCCCTACTGTGTTTCACCTAAGCAATCCTTCAATGCATAAAATGTATTCCATAATGGATACTTCTTAGCTGACCTTTTAAATAAGTGTACTTTTGCAGTTTCTTTAATCTCTTTTAATAATTTATTGTACAGTTTTATTTCTTGGTAGAAAATGTTGTTTTGAACAGATCTTTACAATGCGCTTGACTAGTATTTTTGATTATTATTCTTATGGCTCTTTCCTGGAGTATGAAAATTGTGTTCATATTTTGTGCGTTTGTTCCCCAAAAAAGAATGCTGTAGTGGAGGATTGAGGGTACATACGAATAATATGTAAATAGAAGACACTGCATGTTACACACTGATGACAGGATTCTTAGGGCATAACTTGCTGATGACATTCTGTTTGCAAGTATCTTTGTGTGTTCACACCAGTTCAACTGACAATCAATATTCATTCCTAGAAATTTTGGATTTGTTACTCAGTCTATAGAGGTGCCATTTACATTTAATTTAACATTGCCTTTTTTCCTCTTCGAACTGAAATTCGTGGCGTTAGTTTTCATTATTGCTAATTGACCAATCATAAACTTTCTTGAGAATTTTATTTGCTTTTTCCGCAAGGAGTTCTGTTGTTTTCTACGTGATTATAATATTGCTGTCATCAGCGAAGAGAATTTTTTCACCGTGAGTAACAGTACTGGGAAAGTCATTGATGTATATCAGGAACAGTATTGGTCCTAATATGCTGCCTTGCGGAACCCCTATATTAATGTATTTTGGTTCTGATAATTGTTTTACTAAATGTTAAATCTATTTGAAGTATGTGTTATCTCTACTCTTTGTACTGTTAGGTATGATCGAAACCAGTCATTAGCTACCCTTCTTGTTCCTAATGCTTATAATTTATTTAATAGAATCCTGTGGTCGACTGTATCAAACGCCTTAGAAAGATCCAAAAATATACCTGTGACACACTCACCTTTATCAAGAGCATCAAGTACAACTTTTGTGAATTCTGCTATGGCTGACTCCGTATTTTTGCCACTTCGGAAACCAAACTGTGATTCGCTTAAAATATTGTATTTATTAAGGTAATTCATTTATTTTGTCTTTCATAATTGCTTCTATTATTTTTGAGAATGGTGACAGCAGTGTAATGGGCCAGTAATTTTCTGTGTCTTCTGCATTATCTTTCTTAAGCAAAGGCCTGTTTTAACTGCTCTGGAAATGTCCCTGATGTAGTTATATGCTAGACTTAAAAGCTGGAGGTCATTGTACAAATCTCCCTCGTGCCACCTTTTCTTTCACTAAATTATGAACTGTCCGTCCTGTTATTCGCCTGCCTATTTGCTGTATTGAAATTTGTGCCTGTTTCGTGGATTAACGTCCGTTTGCAGCAGCGAGATATAAGGAAGAGGATCTGTGATGACAGTTGATTGTGCACAACTACTCTATTAGCAGCAGAAAGGAAGTGGCTCTCTAACGGGAATTGCAAGCGTTTGACGACAAGGCGAAAAGTCAACTGAATTCTCCACCGGAAAACACGTCTGGTGTGTCATACACGGCATTAGTGACAGTACGTGTCATGTGATAGGAATATCTTAATGACAACCGTAACTTGTATGCCTAGAGAGTCAGTGAGATACGCCTCGTAGCCCGACTTGCGTGTTCCTATGGATGTGAATGTGATCGCTCCGAAAGAATTCATAAACATATGATAGTTTGTTACATAAGCTGCAATAAATGAACGCAACGGTTTCACAATTACACAGTTTTTCTTGTGCTTTATCAAACCGTATCTTTTTAATGTTTTTGAAGTTTGAGTCTTGATTTCCTTTGTTGTAACATAGTTCACACCCATTTACTTGTTGTTTTCATTTCTGTGAGAGATCTGTGCGGTATCTGGCCTGCTCTCACTATTCGTCACATTTACTTCTGGCGGTGATATGTCCTTACCACTTGACTCATATTCTATAACCAATGTACAATATGACAACTCCAGGACTATAGAAAGGGGACACGTCACTGATCGGACGGACATTCATAATTTTATGAAAAAGAAGAAAAACAATTGGCACGAGGAAGATTTAAACACGGATCCTCTGCTCTGGAGTCTAACACGGTCGCCACATTACCATAACGCTGTTGCTTTTCCAGTTCGTTCGATGTTCCACATCTTGAGCTTGAACCATCCACTGTTTCTATTTTGCTTCTGTTTTCACAGTTCAGTACATCTTCTTCCCGTTTCCATGTTTGATCTGTTTTCAATTTTTGACGGGTTATCTGTTGGGGCGTCTTACCACTAAATCTGAGGGGGATGGGACGAGGAGTTTCTCTTGTATAAGAATGCTCCGGTAAAGGTAAATATTAGCGTTCCGTTTCCCTCACTCACTCTCGTGTTGTGTGTCCCGTTCCCCGTGCTCTCTCATAGACGTCTCCGTATGGCACAGACCGCGTGGTGGCAACACTGCAGAGCACGTGGCGTGTTTAAGAGCTGGTAGGGCTGCGTCCCGGCGGCGGCCGTAATTAATAAAGGGCTCTCCACGCACGCCCGACTCCTCAAGACAACACCCCACTGTACTCCTTGCCGAAATGCAAGGGCAGGATAATTTACTTTACGAAACCAGGGCGTTCCTCCCAAATAATTATTTGTCCATTTACCTGAGGTGTATTTCCGCACACGGATGATATATGAAAACGGAAGTGTGTGCATGATCCTCGTGAGAAGTCAAGCAACCGTTACAGTGTTCTATCATTAGATTATTCGACTCAGAGTTCCAATATTCGACTTTTACAATTCATCTGAGCTTCAGTTACATACAATAATAATTAACAAATTAGAAGCAGTCATTTGACAATCACTGGAGGATAAAGAATGCATCTAGACTGGTTCATGTGATACACCAAATCCTTCTGTCACGTTTACGCCATATTCTATCTCTATTTTCGTTCCCTGTGATTTCTTTATAAAGTTAAAAATTTTTAATTACTAGGTGATATTTATTTGCGGATACTGAAAGCAATGCCAATACATTGCATATATGTTTCTAGTCTGATCCAAAGATAGGACGTAACAACGGCAAGGAACAGAATTAGGAACTCCGTCAGTGCTGTGGTGGTGCTAAAAGGCCAAAGAGAAGGCGCAAAAACAAAAGATAATTAATACAGAGTAATTACACTACTGGCCATTAAAATTGCTACAGCAAGAAGAAATGCAGATGGTAAATGGGTATTCATTGGACAAATATATTATACTAGAACTGGCATGTGATTACATTTTCACGCAATTTGGGTGCATAGATCCTGAGAAATCAGTACCCGGAACAACCACTTCTGGCCGTAATAACGGCCTTGATACGCCTGGGCATTGAGTCAGAGCTTGGATGGCGTGTACAGGTACAGCTACCCATGCAGGTTCAACACGATACCACAGTTCATCAAGAGTTATAACTGGCGTATTGTGACGAGCCAGCTGCTCGGCCACCATTGACCAGACGTATTCAATTGGTGAGAGATGTGGAGAATGTGCTGGCCAGGGCAGCAGTCGAACGTTTTCTGTATCCAGAAAGGCCCGTACAGATTCTGCAACATGCAGTCGTGCATTATGCTGCTGAAATGTAGGGTTTCGCAGGGATCGAATGAAGGGTAGAGCCACGGGTCGTAACACATCAGAAATGTAACGTCCTCTGTTCAAAGTGCCGTCCATGCGAACAAGAAGTGACCGAGACGTGTAACCAATGGCACCCCATTCCATCACGCCGGGTGATACGCCAGTATGACGACGACGAATACACGCTTCCAATGTGCGTTCACCGCAATATCGTCAAACACGGATGCGACCATCATGATACTGTAAACAGAACCTGGATTCATCCGAAAAAATTACGTTTTGCCATTCGTGCACCCAGGTTCATCGTTGAGTACACCATCGCAGGCGTTCCTGTCTGTGATGCAGCGTCAAGGGTAACCGCAGCCATGGTCTCCGAGCTGATAGTCCATGCTGCTGCAAACGTCGTCGAACTGTTCGTGCAGATAGTTGTTGTCTTGCAAACGTCCCCATCTGTTAGCCCAGGGATCGAGACATGGTTGCACGATCCGTTACAGCCATGCGGATAAGACGCCTGTCATCTCAACTGCTATTGATACGAGGCCGTTGGGATGCAGCACGGCGTTCCGTATTATCCTCCTGAATCCAACGATTCCATATTACGATATCAGTCACTGGATCTCGACCAACGCGAGCAGCAATGTCGCGAGCGATAATTCGCAGTTGCGATAGGCTACCTTTATCAAAGTCGGAAACGTGATGGTACGCTTTTCCCCTCCTTACACGAGGCATCACAACAACGTTTCACCAGCCAACGCCGGTCAACTGCTGTTTGTATATGAGAAATCGGTTGGAAACTTTCCCCATGTCAGCACGTTGTAGGTGTCGCCAGCGGCACCAACCTTGTGTGAATGCTCTGAAAAGCTAATCATTTGCATATTGCAGCATCTTCTTCCTGTCGGTTAAATTTCGCGTATGTAGCACGTCATCTTCGTGGTATAGCAATTTTAATGGCCAGTAGTGTAAATTTATGGAATGCGTTTGTCTAGGTAACATATTTGAGCTATTAACATTGCAGAATCGCAGGTTAATGTAAGCGCGAGAAGTCATTGCAAATGTGAAATGCTGATGTATTAACTGATGTAATCGCCAGTATGTTGAATAGAAGTAAGCAAACTTGGATGCATTATGTTGTGGATGACGCTGGAGTTGGTGTCCGATGATGTCACATACGTGTCGAATGGAGACAGATCTGGCGATCGAGCAGGACAAGTCAACATATCGACACTTTGTAGATCTTGTTGGTGTACAACAGTGTTACATAGGTGAGTGTTACACTGATGAAAACACTCCTTGCAGTGAAACTTCGAACATAGCTGCTAAGGTTCAGTGACCGTGTCAGAATTATATTGGAACAAATAAGCCCTCGGTCACAAATATTAAGTCAAAATTGACCAGGTTTCGACGCTGCTATGAGCGTCGTCTTCAGAATTAGTCGAATTATGTAGACGACGCTCACAGTAGCGTCGAAATCAGGTCAATTTTGACTTAATATTTGTGACCGAGGGCTTATTTGTTCCAATATAACTCCTTGCAGTGTTTTTAATGAATGGGAGCATAATAGATCGAATCATTAGACTGACGTGCAAATTAGTAGTTAGACAGCGTGGGTTGACCACGAAAGTGCTCCTGCTGTCATACGAAATCGCATTCCAGACGAAGTGGGGAGGTTGGTTGCAGGCCCTCAGCTGGTCTTCTTTTAACCAACATACGACCATCACTGGTGCCGAGGCAGAAACAGCTTTCGTCAGAAAACGCAACAGGCCTACACCGTGCCCTTCAGTGAGCTCTCTCTTGACACAGCTGAATTTGCAAATGCCGGTGGTTTGGGGTGGGTGGAATGCATGTTACAGGGCGTCTGTCTTGGAACTGTCCTTGAAGTAACCGATTTGTAACAGTTTGTTGTGTCTCTCTGGTGCCAACTGCTGCTTAAAGTGCAGTTATACTGCAGTATAGTGCACCAGAGCTAAGCGCCTAACACGAAGGTCTTCCCTCTCGGTAGTGCCATGTGGCCATCTGGAGCCCGGTCTTCTTGCGACTGAACATTTCCGTAACCACCGCATGCTAGTAATCATGAACAGTGGTTAGATTTCTTCCAATTCTTTCTGAAATATCAGAAGCGGCATACACCTTTTCGTAGCCCTGTTACGAGACTTCGTTCAAACTGAGTGTGGTGTTGGCAATGCGTCTTTGTCGCCTTAAAGGTATTATTGACTAGCATCAATTCACCACATACGACCTCAAAGGTAGCCAACGCTTACGACCGTTAGAGCATTTAGCCGAGCGGGGTAGCCTTGTCACGGTCGGTGCGGCTCCCCCCGTCGGAGGTTCGAGTCCTCCCTCGGGCATGGGTGTGTGTGTCATCCTTAGCAAAAGTTAGTTTAAGTTGGAACAGTGTGTAGGCTTTGGGCTGATGATGTCAGCAGTTTAGTCCCATATGAAGTTACCACGTTAGAGCGTTTAGTTAAAGAAAACCTGCCGGCCGAAGTGGCCGGGCGGTTCTAGGCGCTACAGTCTGGAACCGCGCGACCGCTATGGTCGTAGGTTCGAATCCTGCCTCGGACATGGATGTGTGTGATGTTCTTAGGTTGGTTAGGTTTAAGTAGTTCTAAGTTCTAGGGGACTGATGACCTCAGAAGTTAAGTCGTATAGTGCTCAGAGCCCTTTGAACCATTTGAGCCATTTAAAGAAAACCTGATTTGCATCCTCATAATGGCGATACTGAAGCCACTCCCATTTGACCCGCACGAAAGCTGAGTAGACATCATCTTTCAGTTGTAGTAACACGCATCCAAACTTGGTTTGTGTCCCACACCTCCTTCTTAATGGCTCATTATTTTTTCGTCACTGTATATTGACAAGTAGTACAACTTGTGATAGACCAGATGGAGAATTTAGCGTTCCACTTACCATCACTGGCATGATGACGACCAACTCATTAAACCTACGTAATACTGAACGTAAAAATCTAACGTTCGTCAACATCATCTTAAACCCTGACTTTTTATACTCATTGGAAAAATAATAACGTTACAAAAAGACTAATTTCCGCAGGAAAAATGTTCCAGAACATTCAGCACTACAAAAGTAGACTGTGGTATAACATCACGACTTTAAGCGTTACCACGTCCGGTGCTGCCATGGTTCTGTTAACTTTCTGTGCACTCTGCTTTAGTTTGAGACGTAAAACCACTCATCCCGCTGACTGAATCATCAATATGTCAAACACCTGCTGAATGGCTGAATAGTATCAATAAGGAAAAAAAGGGTAACATAAAATACAATTGAAACTTGTATTAGAATGTAAGGGTTCAACAGGGACAAAATAGGATTCAGAAACAAAGTAAATATTTTATGAGCAAGCTTTTTCAAACATTTGACCAACAAGAAATCGTACAGTTTATAATTTATTATTTTAAGCGAAATGATGGAAGATTAAATGTTCCGAAACCTATCATGTATGCAATAAAAGACTGTTGATTCAGCAACATTTTGGCGTTTCATCACTTTATAAAGTGTAACTATGTATGTGATATATTTGTGACGAGATCGTTTCAGAGGTTAACTAACGAAAATTTCACCACGGAATGATATCACGGACAAATGTAAGATTTTTTAAAAGTGTTCTCCAACCGGCGCTAAACAAAGTCAGGCATGGCCACTCCACTGTGTAGCAATCAGGATGAAAACGGACAGAGGGCCGATAATGAATGCAAATAATATGGCACATAGTGGAAGCTGTATCTTCGACTCGTTCTTGCGAGACGTCTGAATCATTAATTATGCAACATGACCTCACAGAGAAGGGATGATGACGTCATTCCAATAGCACAGTATGATAGTGCACGAACGAAGAGCTCGCTCATCAGTCCGCTGGCTGGCGGAAGCGCACCAATATGAAGCACTGAAAGCCACTGGTTTGACACCGAGGTACCGCGAAGAACGCAGATGAGTTCCGGAAACGAGGACATATGCGTTCACCGTTGGCAACCCATAACACAATTGCCTCAGACGGACCGAAATTAATACTGAGGCTTCCTAGCCCGTATCTGATTCAGCTACATTAGGCTAGCTGCGACGCAGTCCCAGCGACATGCTGCCTACCATTGGCCAGATCGCTTGTACCTTCGAAATTGCTGCCTGCCTGGTGTGTCGAACCTTGTCTCTGTGAGCCAACAACGTCTCATCCGCTGGTGTGAAGCCTAATACTTCCGGCCTGCTAAGAGCTGAACTAGTGGTGTTCTGTTGTACTGTCAACCTGTTGCTCTATCCGGCTACTGTGCTGAAGGCTACTGCCCTTGACTTTGGTCTGTGAGCAGAGTCCGGCGCAAATGGCCAACCTCTGCTAACAGGCCATCCCGTAACTGTGCACTGCCATCTACATTCCGTGCAGAGCTTCTCGAGTTTACTCGTGAACAACCCTTCGATATCCACGAGAGTATCCCAGAAACAAAACGACCACGATCTGATGATTGACGCCAACAGCTACGCCGCCTCCAGCTAACCAGGGCGGCGCTGGGATGTAGCGTCAGTGGCCGCTACAGAGAGAACGGCCTCGAGAATGCGCTATGGCGGGCGACTCAGCGTGCTCCAAGGCCGCGCGCTGTCTCCAGTGCCTTCGCCACTCCGGCGGAGAACATAATTCAGTTGTATTAAATCAAATTCAACCTACAGTGGACATCACAAGCTCATGAAGAAGATACCAGGAGAGGGGTTGAAACATCAACTGTTAGAAGAACTATGATGCGGCCTAACAACCCAGAAGATTTTAACTTCAGTGACAAAGACCATGAAAGTATGCAAACGTACATGATACATGACTTGTTGATGATTAATTTACCTCTTACGTTTACTGTCATGTTCAGCAAACAAATGGAAAATGCTATTAAAATATACACTGCACTAATACAGACTACTTACAGTTTGCCATGATAACTTTATGACGAGAGTCTATTTTACTAACCCATGAAGTACCTGCAACACGAGCGTACCTACATCATCGTGAATTAGTACTATGTTAAGCTCTTTGGACATTGAAACGGGAGGTTTGTATGTGCTGTCCTGTGTCATACTGTAGTAGTGTGGAGCATTTGCAGTTGAAATAGATGCATAAAAAAGTCCAGTTAAGTAATTATTCAGAGACATAAATAAAACTATGTCTCAACAAAAACTAAAATTATTGCAGCAAAGCAGGAAACGCCTGTTGGTCTTGGTTAAAACATTCCCCATTAACTTATTACTGATTTCTTGTTTCATGCAGATTTTCGGCCCAAGCCACATTTGTAGTCATCTGCCTGGTTTGGTGGGCCTCACCGAGAATTCCTCTCCTGTGACAACTCCTTCATCTCAGAGCAGCACCTGCATCCTGCGTCCCCAGCGTCTTCAATCACTATCTCTGTCTTCCTCTGCAGTTTTTACCCTCTACAGCTCCCTCTAGTACCACAGAAGTCATTCTCTGGTATCTTAACAGATCTCCGTTATTCTTGTCAGTGGTTTTCCATACATTCTCTGCAGAGAACCTCCCTCTTCCTTATCTTATCACTCCACCTAAAATACAACATTCTTCTGTAGTATCGCGTCTCAAAAGCTTAGATTCTCTTCTGTTCCGTTTTTCATCGCAATCTAAGTCTTACTACTACGAAATGGTGCGCTCATCACTTAAATTCTCAGAAACATCTTCCACAAATTACCAGGAATGCCCTTTTTCCACTGCTAGTCTGCTTTTTTTGTCATCCATGACCCATCCACGTTTAGTTATTTTGCCGCCTATGTAGCAGTGTTCCTTAACTTCAGCTACTTCTTGATCACCAGTTCTGATGTGAAGTTTTCACTGCTTTCATTTATGCTACTTCTCATTACTTTAGTCTTTCTTCTATTTACTCTCAGCCCATATTCTGTACTCACGGGACTGTCCATTCCATTCAAAAGAGCCGGTGATTCTTCTTCATTTTCACTGACGACAGAAACGTCTTCAGAAAACTTATCACTGATATCCTTTACCCAGAATTTTAATCCCTCTCTCGAAACTTTCTTGTTTTTCCGTCATTCCTTCTTCGGTGTATAGATTGAACAGAACGGGTGAAAGACTACATTCTGTCTTACGCCTTCTCTAACTTCACCATTTCGATTTTCGTTTCCCACACATATTGTTCCCTCCTGGTTCTTGCACATATTGTATATTAACTGTATAACCATACAGCTTTCTCCTATTTTTCTCAGAATTATTAACTTCTTGCACCGAACGCTTTTCCCAGATTGAAAATCCTATCAACGTGTCCTGTTTCTTTTCTTTTGTCTTACCTTCATAATGAAATCGAAGGCCACGTCAGATTTGCCTCTCTGATACTCTTTCCTATCCTAAAGCCAGACTGATCGTCATCTAAAACATCATCAGTTTTGTTTTCCATTCTCCTACATATATTATTCTCGGGAAGAACTTGGATGCATGGGCTGTTAAACTGATGGTGCACTTGTCGGCTCTTACTGTCTCAGAAGTGCGTGAATGCTGTTTCTCCTAAAGAATGATGGGACATCGTCACTCACACATTCTGCACACAACACGAACAGTCGCCTTGTTGCCACTTGCCCCAATGATTTAAGAAATTGCTGAATCATTCCCGATTCATTTGGTCTTCTATTCTCCAAACCTTTTATTAAAACCTGATTCTAACACTGGATTCCCTACCTCTACCCTACCGACTATAATTTCTTGTACTGTCACGTCAAATCAGGCAAGTGCTGCCGCTCATAGACGTCTACTATATACCATTTCCCTCTATCCACTCCCTCTTCCCTCCGCTCCCTCTTCACATTTAACAGTGGAATTCCCGTTGCACTCTTAGTGCTATCACCCTTGCTTTTAACGTCACAGATGGTTGTTTTGATTTTTCTACATGCTGACTGAGTCCTTCCTACAATCATTTCTTTTTCGATTTCCTCCATTTTTCATGTAGCCATTTTGCCTTAGCTTCCATGCACATCATGTTTATTTCATTCCTCAGTGACTTGTATTCCTTTATTCCTGAATTTCCTTGAACATTTTTGTACTTTGTTCTTTCGTCAATCACCTGAATTATTTTTTCTGTTCCCGATGGTTTCTTTGCAGTTATCTTCCTTGTACCGATGATTTTCTTTCCGAATTCTTTGACTGCACCTTGCGGAGGATCCATCCCCCTTCAACTGAACTGTCTACTGTGCTAATCATTATTGCAGTATCTGTGGCCTTAGCGTACATATTCATTCTTTACTATTTCCGTGTCCCAGTTGATTGCGCAATGATTCTTCCTGAATTGTCTTTTAAATATCAGCCAAATCTTCGACATTTCTAAATTGTGATCTGAGTCTGTATCTGCTCCTGGGTGCTCCTTGCAATCCAATTTCTGACCATAACGTGATTTAACTGGAATCTTCCTGTATCTTCGAGCCATATCCAGTACACCTCCTCCTCTTATGATTCTTGAACAGAATATTCGCAATTACTAGCTGAAATTTATTAATGAACTCAGTTTTTCTCCTCTATCATTACTATTATCAACCTACAACCGCATTCCAATTCCCCATAATTATTTAATTTCCATCTCCCTTTACGCACTGAATACCAGTTCAGTATCTTCATATACTTACCCTATGTCTTCATCTTATGATTGCGACATTTTCATGTGTACCTGAAATATTGTTGTTGATGTTGTTTTGCTGTTCATTCTAATGAGAACACATCTGTCACTGAACTGTTCACAGTAACTTACTCTTCGTCGTTCCTTCGTATTCAGAACGAATCCCACTCCTGTTATAATATTTTCCTCTGCTGTTGATTTTCCCTGTACTCGTCCGACCAGATATCGTTGTTTTCTTTCCATTTCACTTCACTGACCCCATTGTATCTAGTTTGAGCCTTAGTATTTTTCTTTTCTAATTTTCTGGGTTCCCTATTCCGTTAAAACGTCTGACAATTCTCGTTCAGTCTCGTAGGGCGTTATCCTTTCCTTCGTTATTTAATATTTTTCCCCTAATGTGCTGTACTAAACAAGTCTTCGCTTGCACTTTTATTCACAGGAACGTAGGCACTACTTTTCTTGTGAGACACTGTTTATTATGCCTTATGCTTCTCTAATTTTCACCATTTTTATTTTATGATGTAAGAATTGCAAAATGGTTCTCTAGTTCATCTTGGCAGTACTACTAATTCGAAAATCTACTTTCCAGATGGGCCCACAGCACATATTCGGTCAGTGCATGAAGTATTAAATTTTTTCTGTTTTCTGCTGCACAATGATTGTGGTAGCTCGTTATTTACATACACGACGAATCTCGTTTCGCCAATTTCCTATTTTCAAGTAACCCTTGTAACGCGTCCTCTCATATTATTATGATTTGTCATTGTTATTGTTATAAAAATCTTTGTTCAGTCGGTCATCGACATTTTAAAATAAAAGTTATTATGGATGTCGCATGATTAATATTTCGCGTGAAGCGCTGTTGCGACACAGGCAAAGATCAATTGTGGAAACTAAGCCACTGAATATTAAAAATAATGTTATTAAAGAATACGACCGATTGATAACATCAAATATGAGGGCAAGCACATTCGCGAATGAGTGGTAAAAAAAAGCGGTAATACTGTGCAGGAAATGAACCTTAAATATAGTTACGTTTGTACACACTCAAACGTATGCGAACATACGAACGGGATAGAGGCACGTATATTTTGAGTGAAATCATCCCCCGTGGCCTGGATAAAAAGAATTACAGTTAAATGCATTTATTCATCTTAGAACGTGGACTTTGAAAATAAATGGAAAGAAAGACTGCAGGTTCTGAATGGCGCGGCAAATATATTGAAATTGACGGTAGCGGCCACGAAAGGAAGAAGACGAACACATTCACGTACCTCTACTGCTGAGCAGCGTCGCCGTGAAGATCGTCGCCTCCATCTAAGTTCGTTGCATAAAATTAAAATAATAGTAATAATTTTCCAGAATTTCAGGAGCTGGGACCCATGGTATCACAAAAGATGAAATCGCTCTGCTTTAAAATCACTTTCATTATTTAACCCAATTTTATCAGTAAGAAATGGCACAACACGTCTTAAAATTAGGACAAGATAACAGCGAAAGGTAACTTATTCTAAAACTAATAAACGAAGAGCGTAAAGATTCTTTTGTTCAGCAGATGCTTTACGCATTAATCTCTGGTAGTTGAAGTAGTGTCTATATATTCATAAAAAATTTCTTATACAATTCCTTTACACCCTGTCTTATATAATAATCGTTTGAGTTTTGTGTATTGCGTATAGTTTTCTACTTGCACTTATGTTACTGTGAGAGCACAGTCCACTACATTAAGAAATATAAAATTACAGTTCACATTTGCCGAATTTCAGTGATACTAACTACATACAAAGATCATGTTATTCTAAGCTTTCACGTCCTGTGCAAATTTATAATTTGTGTTGAGAGTCCCACTGTTATTATTTATTTCGCGGTGTCGTGAGGTGCTGAAAATTATTCTCTCTGTTTCGGGACGTCAGTACAGTTTTCTAAACATCGCTTGTGCATAAAAGAATTTGGAATTTTGCTTTTCCTGCTTGTAGTTTTGTTTGTAAAGTGATACAGGTACGTAACGCCAATTTTACTTTCATCTTTTGAAATAATTTTTGGAATTTTCCCGAAATCAGGCCAACATGTGTGGTCGTTACATATGTTTCTTGCGACATTTTCTTCTCATCTTAGCCTTATTTCTGTATTTATGTTTGTAGTTTTTTGTTGTGTACATTGCAGCTACCACTGATGTGTTAAATGCATTCTCTTGTGCTATGTATCATGATGCTTCAATTTTTTATCTCTGTTGCGTCAGTGTGAAACGATAAGTTCGTGATCGGTTGATCAGTGATTTAAACAATGCAGGTCTATGTGGTTTTGGGTCACAGGAGTAACTGTTAACAATATTGTCTGCTTTGGTAGGTTTCTTATAATTGTTTATTGTTATGTGCAGAGGGGTGACTGACATGTTTTACATACACTTATGCGGCCATAAACACGCAGCAGAACAAATTGAAAGGTAATGAAAATTCTAAACATGAACGTAAATGAGACAATGAATGTTTTGAAAGAACTCGAAATTTATATCCACACAGACGCATTTGCAGACATAATTCTGAGTGAGCAAATAGAACTGAAGCACAAGAAATATTCATGCAACCAATGAATTCCTAAAAGAGGAAGGACAATTTCCAGCACCTCACGCTGCCACCAAATAAATAAGTCTTAAATTACGTATTTTCACTGTAAATAAAAGCATAGAATAATACATTTATATGTAGCTATTATCGCTCTAATGCTGCGAAATTGAATTGTGTGTGTGTATATATATATATATATATATATATATATATATATATATATATATATATATATGTGTGTATATATATATATATGTATATATATATATATATATATATATATATAGATATATATAATCAATGGAGTGGATTGAGGTGTTAACACATTATGTTGTAACAAGCGTCAACAGCACGGAAACTGAGAAAGTCTCAAGAGACACTGTGATACACTGTATTGTGACACATGTTGTAAATATGTACAAAAATAGATGTAAGCCGACTGACCTTTTTTTTCAGACGAAAAAAATGGTATATTGTAGTATTACAGGAAAATGGCAAACCGGCTGAACGAGCCTGAAGCAAAACAAGTGCTGAATCATTGTAAGAGGCGAGCGGGTGTGCCACGGTTTACCCCATTTCACTACTAATAGGGACCGTCACCGAAACGACCCTGTGTTTAACATAGAAAAGACTGCACCGTAATCTAAGAGTGAAATTAAAAATTAAAATATCTTATAGGAACTTCGTCAGTGTATGCTTCCGTGGATTAATGTTAACATTGTGAGGTCACAGAAAGGTCAAATGTACATATTATGCAAAATATACAATCTTAAAAGAGGACAGTTTCATTAAATAATAAAACTAGAAAGCAAAAATTTGGTCAGAATATGCAAAAGTACGTCACAATTAAAAGCTGCACCTCTCAAGTTGATGAGAGCAATAGGCGCCAAATATAAATCTAAAAAAAAATGAAAATTCGCATATAGCCTCAGTTTAATATAAAAACGTTAACTATATGACAGTAATAAGCTGCATCTGTTAGTTTTCAAGTTATTTACTAAAAAGCAAATTTGGAATGAAAACTTCCTTACTTGTAATAGATTAAGTATCATTTTTACTTGTAATAGAAACTTATAATTACAGCACTTCATTACAGTCATGCTATAATACATATGCACCAAGTTTCAAGACTGTATTGTAAAAAATGATAATTACAAGGCATCTTACAGAGGCAGTTCAGAGATCATCTTGTACTCTCGGCTCTGTTCAAGCCGACAGAATTAAATTGCAGTCGAGCTAAAACCATTTCAGGAACTAAAGTAAACTAGACAATATTTATATTACCATTAAGAAGATCATAAATTGTTAAACAACATTTTGATGCTGCTACATGTGTGTAAGGTGGCTGATAGAAGATGTTCCGTTTGGCGGTTCGCTGTGCCCTTACCTATGAGGCTCATTCAAATGAAACCTGGCGAGTACGTCTACCTTTGCCTTACACGTAAGGTGGCACCACGTAATTGCGGGTATGGTGGCGCTACCTATTGGTGGAGAGACTGACGCCTGCGCATCGTTCGATGTTGCGTTGCGCCACTGTGGTTTCACGCCGAAGTGAAAGCAGGCGCACAAGTTATCGTCCATTACAGTACATTCAGGCAAGTAAGCAGGAACAACGAGGAGTGATTCGAATTTTGGCGGCGGAGGGAGATGGAGGCCGTGAAATGTATCGGCGGATGACGGCTTTGTACGGTGAGTACAGAACGAGTATTTCAAGTGTTGCGGAATGGAGCAAGCGATTCATAGAGGGGCGCGAGTCACTGGAAGACGTTGCTCATCGTGCCATCACACCGGAAATGGTTGCGGAAGTGAATGCTTTAGTGCTGGACAACCGCAGAATCACCGTGGACGAGATCCATCGGTTACTGGGTATTACCGTGGGCACCGCCCACACCATAATGCATCAACACTTGAACTTAAGAAAAATCTGTGCGCAGTGGGTTCCCCACCAACTGACCGCCGAACAGCGAAATACTCGAATGGCGCAATCTTTGATTCATTTGCAACATTATAATGAGCAGGAATACGGCTTTCTGTTACGTATTGTCACAGGTGGCGAAACATGGTGTCACCATTTCAATCCGGAGAGCAAGCACCAGAACAGGCAGTGGAAACATGTGACTTCACCACCCTTCAAAGAAATCAAAGGCCGTGCACACCAGCTCTTCTGGTAAGGTCATGATGTCCTTCTTTTTTTACCACAAGGGCCCACTGCTTGTCGAGTTCGTGGAACGGGGAACCACCATCAGTGCCCAGCGTTATGAAGCCACTTTACAGAACCGTAGACGAGCCGTGATGTCGAAACGATTAGGCATCTTGTCCAATGGCGTTATCCTCCTGCATGAAATTGTCCGCCCACACACGGCCAATGTGGTGAAGACGACATTGCAGCAGTGTCAATGAAAAACGCTGGGACAACCACCGTACAGCCCCGACCTTTCACCGTGCGGCTTTCATGTGTTTAGACCTCTAAAACAAGCTATTCGCGGACATCGATTTGCAACGCAAGACGAAGTGTGTGACTGGGTCCAGGCCTGGATCCGACAGCAGCCCACCAGCTTCTTCAAGGATGGAATCGACCGGCTAATGTCGCAGTGGGATAAATGTTCCAACGGTTTCGGCGACTGTTTTTGAGTATTTGTACTGTGTATAACTACATTTTTGAGTTAATAAAATCGTTACAGTTACTTTATACTAGTGACCGGATTTCATTTGAATGCCGCTTATAAATACGGCTAGAGAGGCAGTGAAGCGAGACATTTAGCATCGAGATATCAAACCGTTCACGTCAGTCGAACGCCTGTCTCGGATGACGTCAGCACTGAACATACTTGAAGGCGTTCTCGATAAAAGTAGGAAGCGAACTCGTGAGAACTGAACACAGTCCTGCATCGCTTATATTTCACATAAGTGCTGTTTTTGTGCCGCCCGTACTTTTGACAAAACCGTGTGGCAAGTGGCGAGATCATTTTCCACTTTAAGGCGAGCTGTTAACATTTGGTGATTATAAGTGAAGTCGATACGCTGTTTTAGTTGGAACTTCTCGAAGAGGTTTCCTCTAAACTGTTAATAGTGCTGATCCTACTGCGTAATTAGCGACTGCGAATATTTTCTTTCACTAAGCACAAACAACAATGTGGACATGCAGACTGGAAATTAAGGTCAGTATGTTCTCCATCGCTTTCTGGCTGACTGCAAAAAATAGTTTTCGGGCTCTTGCAAACGATGGAGATAGGTGCAAAGCACGCATCGACAGTATAAATATCTTTTTATAACGACATAACGAAACAACGACCATTTCTATTATTTATCCGCCGTCCCATACGACCCATCGTCTATGTAAATAACAGACTATTAAATTTAGTGTGCAGCAGAAAACGGGGAATATTTCAGATGTCAGAATTAATTTTGTTGAGCCGCCACAATTCGCATGTACCTTTTTATTTATTTTGCATGTTTCACTCAACGAATGTAAGCATTTTCAGTAATTACGTAACTGAGGGCCACATGGTTCAAATATCATCACCATATATATCATTCGCTGACCTAATGAATGTTGCCAGCACACCTGAAACAAGAATGTGGAATAACTACTAAGGCCAACGACAGGGATCATCAAGCATTATTTGAGTCTTAAAACAGAATGGTAAAACTTCTAGAAAGCATAAGATACATCAAACGGTGCCTCTCAAAGAATGTAGGCCTAAATATATGTGTGTAGAAGTGCAAGCAAAAACTAAGTACACCATATTAGGAGGCTTGGAGCGAAAATATATATGAAACAAGAAAGCAGAAAATGTAATTACCAAGTCTGCAATATCGCAAATTTTTCGAAATTACAGTGTATGGTACTGGAGAAAGAAAGAGAACTTGTGATGGAGAAGTTTTCCTAAGTTATCCTTGATGATTTTCGATCTGGGTGATGGAAGTTCTGTAGCAGAATAGGTACAAAATTGGCCACCATCTGGACTGGAATAAAGGCCAAATGCTTCCTTAATAACGTGTCCTCGATTACCTAAGAAGTAGCAAAAATATGAGACGTTCGTCTGTCTCATACTGCCCCAGTGGTGGTTAGAACACGTAAATCGTAATGTAAAAGATGAGAATAGTTGCAATTTCCGCATGGAACGAGTTCCTTGGTCTCAAAACTACTAATTGCAAGCCCGATGTCAAACCATAACAGGAAATCACTCAGGTTATTCAGTGGAAATGAGAACAAAATATCGATTTAATTTAGCAGGATATTTCTGTTTCATCCAGCAAACAACTCATTGGTCACAGACCTGTCGACTACATTCTACAATGTTTCTAACTTTCAATTGTACTCCCAGCACGAAGAATTTGTTTCACCAGCCGATATGTTCTTTCAGAGGGCGCATAAGTGTCTAGTGCAGATGCCTGAAAGACGTAGCCACCATGGAGCAGACTATCAAATGTATATGTCAATGAGTTTTATTCCATTGCTGTAGCTGTGTTTAGGGTCTAGAGCGTAGCTATTAATAATAATCACACCCATCAACGGCAAACTAAATATCATAAATCAAAAACTGTCAAAATCATTTTTTTCTAAAGTTTACTGAGAACTGAAAAGCTAGTTCACCAGACGCGATTAACAGGTTTGGAGTTTCTCCAGTGGTTATTCTGTAAACATTACGATTAGGCAACACCTTTTTTGATCATTATAGACTTATAAAATGTTTTTCTTAAGAACCCCGTCATTGGCACTATCCTCAAAACACCGTGGAACACAAATGAAAAGACGGCAACAAAACCTAACAATCCACTGAAAGAGTTCACAAGTTAAGAATAATGCAATGGTCCAAATCAAAAATGGCTAAAAGGTTGCCTCAAAAAGTTGTGGAGAAGTTGAATACAGTGAATATGTGCAATGTAAGTTCGTTTCCAGCTTCTGCGGACATGAAAGAAGAAGCAGTTGCCATCAGAACATAGAACAAGGACCACCAACTACTGACAGAAGTGTTTGGAATAAATCATCCTTAAGCATAACTGTCAGTTTATAAATACTGAAAGGACAGGTATCATCTGCTTGTAATTCTTACAACATAGCCGCTGCTGATGCTTTGTCAATAAAAACGAAGAGTATCTATGTTGAAGAGCTTTTCAAGTAACAGAATGCCTAAGACAGAGAGAGCCTGAAATAACAATAGATTCATCAAGATGATCGTGGTGTAAATGTTTTATGCATTGTTTCACAACTGGTACAGAATGTTATTAATTTAATCCATCAGATGAGAATTATTGAGGTGTAGTGAAACGGTATGAATGGACGAATGATTATATTATTTTCGGAGACGCTGCTGAGTCATAACAACTACGTCAGATTATAGCCCAGACTTCATTTCTGCCTATAATGGCTGAACAGTATCAATACTCCTGCATCCACACACAGCACAGAGCCTTTATTTATCATATACCAGTTAATCTCACCAAAATGAGCCCCCCCCCCCCCCCGCCCCTCACTCATCCCGCATAAACACAATGCGGATATGCCATAAATTATGACACTCGGCGTAGATCTATAACTATCAACTTTTCTGAATGAATAACCTGCTGATGTTCCGAAATAACACGAAACGAGCGTGCGGCATTCTTTGCCTGGAGGCTCCACCTGGGGAAGTTCGGGCGCCGAGTGCGAGTCTTAACTCAGTCGACGCCACATTGGGCGACTTAAGCGCAGGCGATGAAGATGAAGTAATGAGAGGACAACACAAGACCCAGCCCACGAGCGGAGAAAATCTGCAACCCTGCCGGAATCGAACCCGGGTCAACTGCGGGGCAGGGAAGCAAGTTACCACTCGGCTACGGAGGCAGGCTGATATTTCGAGGATGAATACACTCCTGGAAATGGAAAAAAGAACACATTGACACCGGTGTGTCAGACCCACCATACTTGCTCCGGACACTGCGAGAGGGCTGTACAAGCAATGATCACACGCACGGCACAGCGGACACACCAGGAACCGCGGTGTTGGCCGTCGAATGGCGCTAGCTGCGCAGCATTTGTGCACCGCCGCCGTCAGTGTCAGCCAGTTTGCCGTGGCATACGGAGCTCCATCGCAGTCTTTAACACTGGTAGCATGCCGCGACAGCGTGGACGTGAACCGTATGTGCAGTTGACGGACTTTGAGCGAGGGCGTATAGTGGGCATGCGGGAGGCCGGGTGGACGTACCGCCGAATTGCTCAACACGTGGGGCGTGAGGTCTCCACAGTACATCGATGTTGTCGCCAGTGGTCGGCGGAAGGTGCACGTGCCCGTCGACCTGGGACCGGACCGCAGCGACGCACGGATGCACGCCAAGACCGTAGGATCCTACGCAGTGCCGTAGGGGACCGCACCGCCACTTCCCAGCAAATTAGGGACACTGTTGCTCCTGGGCTATCGGCGAGGACCATTCGCAACCGTCTCCATGAAGCTGGGCTACGGTCCCGCACACCGTTAGGCCGTCTTCCGCTCACGCCCCAACATCGTGCAGCCCGCCTCCAGTGGTGTCGCGACAGGCGTGAATGGAGGGACGAATGGAGACGTGTCGTCTTCAGCGATGAGAGTCGCTTCTGCCTTGGTGCCAATGATGGTCGTATGCGTGTTTGGCGCCGTGCAGGTGAGCGCCACAATCAGGACTGCATACGACCGAGGCACACAGGGCCAACACCCGGCATCATGGTGTGGGGAGCGATCTCCTACACTGGCCGTACACCACTGGTGATCGTCGAGGGGACACTGAATAGTGCACGCTACATCCAAACCGTCATCGAACCCATCGTTCTACCATTCCTAGACCGGCAAGGGAACTTGCTGTTCCAACAGGACAATGCACGTCCGCATGTATCCCGTGCCACCCAACGTGCTCAAGAAGGTGTAAGTCAACTACCCTGGCCAGCAAGATCTCCGGATCTGTCCCCCATTGAGCATGTTTGGGACTGGATGAAGCGTCGTCTCACACGGTCTGCACGTCCAGCACGAACGCTAGTCCAACTGAGGCGCCAGGTGGAAATGGCATGGCAAGCCGTTCCACAGGACTACATCCAGCATCTCTACGATCGTCTCCATGGGAGAATAGCAGCCTGCATTGCTGCGAAAGGTGGATATACACTGTACTAGTGCCGACATTGTGGATGCTCTGTTGCCTGTGTCTATGTGCCTGTGGTTCTGTCAGTGTGATCATGTGATGTATCTGACCCCAGGAATGTGTCAATAAAGTTTCCCCTTCCTGGGACAATGAATTCACGGTGTTCTTATTTCAATTTCCAGGAGTGTAGTTAAGATTGATACGAATAGTACGTGTGGTGACCACCTAATGTTTCCTTCTCCCTGCTCCATCATTCAAAAATTATTGAAAATAAGCTACAGAAAAACGCCTACGAACAATAAATAATAATAAAGTAACAATTACATTTGGAAAACTCCATCACTCCTCTGAAGATTATGAAAAGCTCCTTGATTTATTTACACAGCACTGCAGTGTGCATTCCAGGGTTTGTTAGCTTTCCGTTACTTAATTTCGCTGTGGTCATTTTAAGTTACAGCAAAAGAAGAGGGAAAACATGTGAGTTTATACTTTCCTAGGAGAGTTGATTCTAAAAAATATGCATTTCGACGTAAAATATTTTTGCTACATCATAGTACCTAGCACAATAACTATACAGGGTGAGTCACCTAACGTTACCTCTGGATATATTTCGTAAACCACATCAAATACTGACGAACCGATTCCACAGACCGAACGTCAGGAGAGGGGCTAATGTAATTGTTTAATACAAACCATACAAAAATGCACGGAAGTATGTTTTTTAACACAAACCTACGTTTTTTTAAATGGAACCACGTTAGTTTTGTTAGCACATCTGAACATATAAACAAATACGTAATCAGTGCCGTTTGTTGCATTGTAAAATGTTAATTACATCCGGAGATATTGTAACCTAAAGTTGACGCTTGAAACCTCCGACGTTCAGTTGGGTGTTGTAACAAACACTTCATTGCAGGGGCCAAAACAGCTGCAACATACATCGCGTTTCTACAGAATGATCCGCCAACGTTGTTCGAAAATGTCCCACTGGAAACGCGTCGACGTATGTGGTATCAGCATGATGGTGCATCTACATCTGCACATTCCGCAATTAACACTAGGCTGCCCCTTGACAGGATGTTCGACGGGCGTTTCATAGGACGTGGAGGACGCATAAATTGGCCAGCCCGTTCTCCTGATCTTACACTTCTGGACTTCCTTCTGTGGGGTACGTTAAAGGAGAATGTGTACCGTGATGTGCCTACAACCCCAGAGGATATGAAACAACGTATTGTGGCAGCCTGCGGTGAAATTACACCAGATGTACTGCGGCGTGTACGACATTCATTACGCCAGAGATTGCAATTGTATGCAGCAAATGATGGCCACCACATTGAACATTTATTGGCCTGACATGTCGGGACACACTCTATTCCACTCCGTAATTGAAAACGGAAACCACGTGTGTACGTGTACCTCACCCCTCATGGTAATGAGCATGTGCGTCAGTGAAAAAGACCAATAAAAAGGTGTTAGCATGTGGACGTAAAGTGCTGTTCCAGTCTCTTCTGTACCTAAGGTCCATCACCGTTCCCTTTGGATCCCTACGTAATTCGGTGCTCTCCGATACACACGATCGAACAGCGGAGGAGTGGTACTCAAGCGTCAACTTTACGTTACGATATCTCCGGATGTAATTAACATTTTACAATGCAACAAACGGCACTGATTACGTATTTCTTTATATGTTCAGATGTGCTAACAAAACTAACGGGGTTCCATTTAAAAAAACGTAGGTTTGTGTTAAAAAACATACTTCCGTGCATTTTTTTATGGTTTGTATTAACCAGTTACACTAGCCCCTCTCCTCACGTTCGGTCTGTGGAATCGGTTCGTCAGTATTTGATGTGGTTTACGAAATATATCCAGCGGTAACGTTAGGTGACTCACCCTGTATATCCTGCCACTAAGGGTACTCAGCATTGTTAATGGCAAGAAGCAACACAATTTGAATCAGAACTAGTTGTTAATTACGTGACGAGATCTAATTAATTTGAATTTTAATTATGTCAAAAGCTGCCAATATAGACTTCTTCATTAAATGCGAATGCAACACACACATGAAGTAGGAATGAGGAACATAATGCGGTGCAGCTAGCTTCTGCTTAATGTGAAACTAAAACATCTATCGCTGACAGTAAATCAGCCAATAATAAACCGAGATGATAGAGTGATAAACCTGCAGTGCTCCAAATGGCCTGGCAAAAAAACCAAGGTCGCGTTGGCGGAAGTCGCTACATGAGTGTTTTGCTATAGTTGAGTGTATTACTATAGTTGAATTACATTATGATAATTAATAGCACAGAATGGATGTTTTGCTTGCAGAGAACAGGATAATACTAACACAAGATAATATACATATGTTACTGTGAACATTATTCTTGTTAAGGAAGAGCTCTAGAACCATGCAGGTATTTGTGTTGTTACCTAATCAACAATGGAGAAGTTTTGGAAAAAATTAACATTAGTAAATTTGAAATTCATCTAATAAGTCCATCACACAGGCTTGGCCTTCTATGTAGTATTAAATATAACGATCTTTTTTAATATCAAGGAAAGGGTGGTCAGTGTCATTAATGTCGGTGACTATCGCAGATTTGTTGGAATTGTTAGTGTGGTACGCATTGATAAGTTCACCGCAGCAGCAAAGGTGTTATCGAATTCGTATGGCAATCGCAGACAACGACTCGTATAATACGAATGCATTTGAGTTAAAAATTTTGTGTTACAGTATATCGGTTCAGTTTACAGTGAACATAACACTGTTTTAACATGTAATTTATCAGAGGCTCTGTTGCCTCATCCCCTATACTAATGTAAATGTGAAATATTTTTTGAGAGTTGCGTTGGTTTTTATGAAAAGAAAATGAAAGCACGAATTTTTTAAGGCTCTGTGTGTACCTTTTTTTTTACTGGTTCGGAATGTTTTCCCTAGAGAGCGCTAATAACGCATACGGTGGATTTCATACAGGCTTCCATTGAAAACCCGCAATTTCCAATTTTTCATCCGTAATACGGAGATAAAAACGTCGGTGGCCGGCAGCATCTGCCCGCTGCAGTAATCCCAGAGCGGCCGTCCTGTGAAACCCCATCGTGCCTGCTCACCCCCATCCCTCCGCTAGCTAGAATGCCCTCCCCCCCCCCCCCCACCCCTCCTCCCGGAACAACCCGGGACCTCCTTCATCATCCGACTCTTTGTTGTCGATCACACAATCCGTCTACGATCCTAAGCTCAGACCCCCTTTATTCCTACGTGAAAGACAGCAGGGTCTCTGAAGGTGGTCATTCATCATCTATAAGATGTTAAGATGCTCGCTTTTGTTACAGCGGATGGCGATTGTCTGGAGAAGCAAGATAATTTTGATTGGCTTTCTAATGAAGGACAGCTACCGAAATTCTGGACAAGAATACACTTTTCACCTCACATTTGTGTGTCGAACGAAGATCAACTATGGCCTTTATGTTTTCCAGAGGTCGGCAATAAGGAGAGTCACTCGTAGTGAATAGTAAGCGCCCAAACTGATAGTGTGCAATAACTAAACAAGCACAACGAAAGGCTGAGACTAATTGCTCTAGTTATATGGAAGAGATTACTAGTCACTGTAACAGTTTCACCTGATTTATATGTGTAACAGAGGTCCGAAAATATTTCGTTGATATACTGCTACAAGGCAATAAAAAACGCGTGCTCAGATTTCCCATTATTACAGAGATAAAAATTCTAAAAGGTGTGCAGTGATTATCTTAAGGGGAAACGGAAGGCAAGTGGGCTTCAATAATTCGATTTTTAGATTTTAGCACATGTGAAATACCTAGTCTTTCCTGCGTGAAACAGTTTTTGTGTTATATAAATAAGACTATTTTTTCTTCACATATGATGATTTTCCTGACGCTCTGTTCAATCTGGCATTTAAATACTACGCCTTCCTTTTTGCGCAGTGCAGAGATAATGCACAGCATTCTTTTACTCCTTGTATATTATATTGTGATTCTCTTGTTTTATCGCTTTAATGTTTCCTACTCTATATCTACTATCGTTATTCTTTTTTTTCTATGGAATTTGTTATTGTTTTCGAGCGTTAATGGTTGTACTTAGTGAAGTTTGTTGTGAGTGCAGTACGTGTTGATTTGTATTTTCTTTGGTTCCGCGTGTCTTCCTAAAAATGCTGCGAACAAAGAAATTCTCGCCTAAATTAAAATTCGGAGGAAATAAATACGTAAAGGTAATGAGGTCAATGGGTCAAAGGCCCCAAGAATGTTAGACATAAAGAAAATCAGCACATCAAGAAAGAAACTGCAGTGTCTTCAAGGCATTTCCTTCCAGTCAGCTTGTGGAGATGAACGTCCGTTTGGAGATATTATGGTGAATTTTAGCATGCTCTGTGATTTAATTTCCAAAAATACTTTGGTGGTGACATATCTTTGGGTGATAATCAGCCTCTTTGTAAAGGGATTGTGTCAAACCTGACAATGAGTTGTACAAAATGTGATGCAGTTGCTACCACAATGACATCAAACATGGCAAATAATAATTTATATAAGAACAACATAAGGCAGTTTTATGGTGTCAGATCTATTGGTAAAAGGATGGAAGCATACAAACTCTATGTGCATTACTTGACATTCCAAATCGTCCTGCTAAATTTATGACTTAAAATAATGTTATTGGTACTGCTGCTGCTGAATTTTGTCACATCTCAATGAAGGAAGAACACTCAAGAAAAGTGATGACAGTGAAAGTGGTCATATTTGTGCATGTTTTGATGGCAGCTGGCAGAAACGTGGACACACTTCACTAAATGTTGTCGTGACAGCTACATCATTTTACACTGGCAAGGTAATTGATGTAGATATTCTAAGCAAGTACTGTAAAACTAGTGGCAATGGAAATGAGAAAGAGCGTGAACATAACTGCCAGATGATTTATACTGTTCCAAGTGGTGGGATGGAAGTAGCAGGTGTTCTCAGGATTATTAATCGTTCAGTGTCAAACAGAGGTGTCAGATACAAACACTATTTAGGGGACAGTGACAGCAAGGCTTATGACTGGGTACGTGCACAACAACCCTATGGTCCTAATGTCACATTTCTAAATTAGAGTGCATTGGGCATGTCCAGAAGAGAATGGGGTCCAGGCTGAGTAGGTTATTGAAAGAAAAGTGAAAAATAGTATTGGAAGATGGTAAGAAGATAGGTGGTAAACGTCCCCTGACAAGTGTTGAAATAGATAGATTACAGAATTATCATGGCTTGGCCATAAGAAGAAATGTAGGGAATTTAGGAAACATAAAAAGGACGTATGGGCTATCTTTTCCCATAAGCTTTCCACAGATGAAAATTCAGTGCACGGTCTTTGCCCAAATGATCCTGGCACTTGGTGCAAGTACAGGGTAAGTGCCAGATCTGACCACAAACATTCTTTGCCTACATCAGTAATGAATGAAATTAAACCCATATTTAGATACCTTTGTAAAGACACCTTGTTGGAGGAATGTCTTCGTCGGAAAACCTAAAATTTAAGTGAATGTGTGGATTCTGTCATTTGGAACCAGTTACCGAAAACTGTATTTGTTCAGCTTACAACCCTCAAATTTGGTGTTTATGGTGCTATTTTGTGCTTCAGTGATGGTGCAATTAGAAAACTAGATGTTTGGGAATTATTGGGCATAAAATCTAGTGGAAATACCGCAAATTCCTTGGTGCAAATAGATAAATAGAGAATCCGCAAAGCAGATATTGCCAATTTAAAATGCACAAATGCAGGTAGACAGAAAAGAAGAGGGACCAAGAGAAGAAAAGATTCAGATGATGCTCACTATGGTGCAGGAAAATATTAGTGATGAGTAATTTTCACTAATAACTATACTAGAATTGCAATATTAAACTGTAAATGGATTTATCTCAAAACTACATTTTGTTTTTACTTTCAGGTACCATTATTTGATAAACCAATGGCGTTAGAAACATGAAATTTGGTCAATTTGTACTACAGATGGTAATACGTTATTACAAATAAATTGAGAATCACCAAACAATCAGAAACTGTTTTATAATAATTAATGTACAAAAAAAGTTCAATTTTGCAAGTAAAAAAATAAATTTTTTTTTCTTCAAAACCATGAGACGTATTATGTTCATTTTACTGGTAAATTGAGGCATATATGTATATGCAGTAAACGTTTCATTGTTTTATAACTTAAAGTTCTTTTGAAAAGTGTACGTATTCAAAGGGTAAAACACTATTGGCAGAATAGGGATAAAAATTGCCTTCCGTCTCCTCTTAAGTAGTGGATCATAGTTATAATACATCATAAGGTTGTTTACCTGTGTTCCATTTTCATTAACCTATATGACGGAAGTTTAGCTTGATCTCTGTCTACATTTATACTCTGCAAGTCACCTGATGGTCTGTGGTGGAGGGTTCTCCTGGTAACGGTATCCGATGTCCCTTTTTATGTCCCTTTTCCTGTTCCTTTATTGGGCGGCGCGTGGGAAGAATGGTTCAAAAAATGGCTCTGAGCACTATGGGACTCAACTGCTGAGGTCATTAGTCCCCTAGAACTTAGAACTAGTTAAACCTAACTAACCTAAGGACATCACAAACATCCATGCCCGAGGCAGGATTCGAACCTGCGACCGTAGCGGTCTTGCGGTTCCAGACTGCAGCGCCTTTAACCGCACGGCCACTTCGGCCGGCGAAGAATGGTTGTCTGTAAACATATGTAGTAGGTCTAATTTATTGAATTTGCTCTTTGTGGGTATTTTGTGAGACGTGTGAGGTGAGGAAAGTCAAGTGTCACAAGTCAGTACCTACGTTTCTACTACCTGCCATGCAGCCACATGTTTCCAGTGGCCGCTTTTTCGCCTGCTTGCTACACAGACTCGGGCGAACTCAAGGAAACAATCGAATGTGCACAATAACAGGCAGGAATGTTTTCCTCCAAGTCTTCAACGGTCGCCACGCGGCCTGATGGCGCACATCTTTCAGCCGCGAGACACGTGCTTCCAGATGCTAGACCCTGTATCCTTCCGCAACCTGCCTCTAAAACTTGCGGCTAGATCGATCTATGGCAGGTAAGGCCAGTCATAATATGACAGTTTTCATATCACCAATCACTCATTCGGTGCAGTCCTTGTAACGGGCACCACTGTAACTACCGATGCATTTGTGTCACTTCTTACCGACAGCATTCAACATCGGACGTTGTTACGAGAATTTAAGCTCCACCGCCACACCTTCAATGTGATATACGATGATGTCAGTGTAATATAGGAACCTAAAGCCCTATACCAGTGCCGTAATCCCTCACGAAGAGACAGCGAGTGAGAGAGAGAGAGAGAGAGAGGGGGGGGGGGGGAGGGAGGGAGGGAGAGAGAGATCTGCGGCAGTTGCACATCGTGGTAGCTCAGATGCCAAACATTCGCGGTTCTCCGGTACAGCTGCCGCAACCGCTCGGGAATGATACCGTGGCCACTTCTCGGGAAAAATTTGGAAAATTGTGGTAAGGACTATGGGACTAAAATGTTGAGGTCATCGGTCCCTAAGCTTACGCACTACTTAAACTAACTTGAGCTAACAATGGGAGTCCGCCAATTGTGAAATTCAGATTCGATTCATACTGCGCATAATAAAAGCTCCTGGCCAGGGGTGTAATGTGGCAAAGCACCAAGATGCACTTCTCAGCCGTTGTCGAGAAAATCTACAGTTAAAAGAAACCGTTGCGGTGAAATACTCTATACGATTAATAATCTTCTATAGCGTCGTGGCGCAGCGGTAAGCTCTCGGGTTCGTAATTCAAAGGTCGCCAGATCGAATCTCGCGCCATGCAATTTTTTTTATTATTAGTTTTTCGGAATTCAAATATATATATATATATATATATATATATATATATATTAATGAATTGCTTATGCATGTTGGTGAAGGCGGATCGCCCTCCAATTGTACCGCCTCCATTTTTCTGTTTTTTTTTTAACAGGGTGTACCAAAGCTCTCCCGTCCGCACTGATTTTCGACGATGTTATAAATTGCGCTAGGGACCGCATCTACCTTCTTTCGAAGTTAGCAGGCAACTACGCTCTTATGCGGCGGCTCCTTTCGGCCCATTCCACATCTGTCCTCCAAGTGTAACGAGCGAGTAACGGAGTTTATATTTCATACCTGCCACAGCAAATTTGTGTTCGTGGGGTCTCTATTCTAATTCGAACGTTTGACTTACGCTATACGTATTCGTTCCGGAATATCGTTTCTACGTTTTCCGTTAACTATACGTGGTTAACATTATGAAGACAATTAATAACATTTGTGAAATATATATATATTTGAATTACAAAAAACAAATACTAAGAAAAAAAAGGTTGCATGGCGCGAGATTCGATCTGGCGACCTTCAGCTTACGAACCCGAGCGCTTACCGCTGCGCCACGACGCTGTAGAAATAGTTAATCGTAGAGAGTATTTCACCGCAACGGTTTCTTTTAACTCGATTTTCTCGACAAAGGCTGAGAAGTGCATCTTGGTGCTTTGCCACATTACACCTCTGGCCATGGGCTTTTATTATGCGCAGTATGAATCGAATCTGAATTTCACAATTGGCGGCCTCCTCTTGTAAGATCAACACACACACCCATGCCCGAGGAAGGACTCGAACCTCGGACGGGGGGAGCCGCGCGGTCCGTGGCAACACGCCCAAGCCCGCACGGCTACCCCTCGGTGTTACTCGGACCAGAGCTCCCATCGCTGGGTGCACCAGCATCGAATGACTGACGTTCATCCGCATCCACAGTTCGAGGAGCACATCGGCTTCCGCGTCCAAACGGCTGGCCCTACCGAGTGCTTCCTCTGCTCCACGTCGGGAGGCATCACCACCGACATGGCCTTCAAACTGTCAACCTCACAAGACGAGAACTGTAGCCTACTCAGGCTACCCAACACGATGGCAAACACTACGCTGGCACCAACCCATGCACCCAAGAATTATTGTTTCGTTACTCGTAGTGAATCTCGAGGCGATTATTCTGTTTACTTACAGAAAACAAGCCATTGACCTGGCTATGTGAGTTCCCATATTTTGTGACATGCACCTTCACCACACGGAAGCTTCAGAAAAAATACACTGCCTCAAACAAAATTAGTTCACCTGGAAAGACAATTGTGAGGTTAATATGATGACGGCGTATGCCACAGAGGAAAAGTAAATGTACTGATAAGGGTATCAACGTCCACTGCCAACAGGTAGCGTAATGGCATAGTTACCAGAGCGCCTTCTGTGTCTACCGTTTAACAGGGAGTGGTCACAGCCATAAGGATCGTGTGCTACACACGTGTGACGCTAGCAGGCAAACATGCCACGGAGACGCTCTCGTGCCTCCTGCTGTCAGCTCAGAGAGGCTGAGAACGGTCAAATTGAAGCCTTCGGAGAGGCATAATGGTCGTTCCGGAGAGTTGCTACACAAGTTGGACGTGCTACGTCAGTTGTGCAACAATGCTGGTATTAGTGGTTACGAGAACATTCTCACACCCACAGTCGAGGTTATGGACGTCTACGGAGCACGGACGCCAGCACACACGTATTATAAGGACAGCAGTGGCGAATCGTACAGCTACCACAGCACAGATAAGAGGACTCGTCAGCCCAGACTTGTCGACACGAACTGTTGCGAACTGGTTACTAGCGTCAGGACTACGGGCACGCTCACCTCTATCCTGTCTTCCACTCACGCAATAGCATCAGCTTTACTGGTGCTGTCAGAGGATCACTCGGAATCACGCGCCGTAGTCTTCAGCGATGAAAGCCGTTTCTGCCTGCCCACAGGTGAAGGTCGCTTGCGCGTAGTACGTAGACCTGGTCCTGGTCAGCACTGTCTCGTTGAGTGGACTCGTCGAAGACACACTGCCCACATCCCAGGGCTTATTGTCTGGTGTGCGATAAACTACAGCTGTCGTTAACCTATGGTGTTTCTGGAGGGGACGCTAATCGGCGCTCAGTTCGTGCAGAATATTGTTAGTCTCGTTATTTTGATGTTCTTGCAACAGGAAGGTTATGTCTTGCTCCAAAAGAATAATATTTGCCCACACATTGCTCGTGATCTCAACGTGTTCTACAGAACGTGCAGCAACTTCCCTGGCCAGCACGATTTTCGGACTAGGCCGATCACGTGTGGGATATGAAGGAACGAGAAGTGACTCGTGTGACTTGCCAGCCAACAACTCTTACAGAACTACTCGAACAGGTTGTGTAGGGGTGACATAACGTATACCAGAACAGTATCCGCCACATTTACGGTCGACTGAATGCAGAGTCAGCCCTCCAAACCACGGACTAATATGGGCCAGCGTGGGTCGAAAACTGGTACCTCAGAAACGCTTGTGCTGTTGATCTGTAAATGTAATCATTTAATGAACTGAATAAGCTCGGTTGCAGCAATAAATCTTGAGTGAACCGGGAACCAGTAAAAGGTTGTACAATATTTTTTTCCGGCAGTGTATTTTGCGGTGTATATTGCTTTTAGGAATAATGTGTTACGAATAATGTGATTGTACAGTAGTGGATATTTGTTCCTGTGTGTGAGCAATATGTGTCATTTATTCACGTTCAGGGTCAACTGCCAGTCCGTGCACCACTCTTCAGTCCTCTCCATGTCTTTCTGCAGTTCGCTACAGCCTTCTGGCGTTCCTGCTCTTATATAGAGACAACTCCATCTGCAAACACTCTCATGGGGCAGCCGACGTTATCCAATGGATTATTTAAATATACTGACAGTCCTGTTACACTTCCTTGGGTTACTCCTGAAACTTGTCGATTTCGTTCTGGTATGTGCAATGTGTTGATCTGTGTCTGCAAAGAAATCTTGAATACAGACAGAAATCTAGTCTGATAGTCCGTACACTCTTATTTTTTCACTAAACGACGGTGGGAGACAGTATCAAATGGCTTCCTGAAGTCAATGCACAGGGCATCGACCTAAGTTTCGATGTCTACAGCAGCTCATTGAAGAACAGAGCAGTTGAATTTCGCCACACCTCTCTCTGCGGAATCCACGGTGTCATTTATAGCGGAAATAGTTGTTCTCCAAAAAGTCGTACTAGGTGTGCTTAAAATATGCTTCTTAATTTTACAGCAGATTGGCGCCAACGATATAGGCTGTAGTTATGAGTATCTATATTACGACCGTTCCAGAAACCCAGATTGATCTGTGCTTTTTTTATTTCAGTTGCTAGGTTGCTTTCCTTGCCCCAGAGATCTACGATAAACTGTTACTAGAACGTAAGGAAGTTCTTTCCCATAACCTTTGCATAATCTTATAAGTATTTCATGTGGTGCAGATGCCATTCCAATGTTGCGCGACTGTAGATGTTTCTCTGTACCACGATCATTTCGGTGTTCGCGCGATGATTGAAAGGAGGGACCATATTATGATCTTCCCGAGCAAAACAGTATCGGAATAGCGAATTTAAAATTTCGCCCTTCTTTCTTTCGTTTTTGGTTTCGATACCAGTATGGTCATTGTGTGACTGAATAAATGAATTCGACCCCTTTTGATTTCACATAAGCCCAAAAATATTCTTAGGGTTCGTAGTCGCATCGGTTGGTAAGCCAGTGGACGCTGCTCCCACTGCGATTCTTACTCTTATTTTTGTTTGTTAGGTTTTGATTTCTCTTGAATCCTTGATAATGCTCTCTTTGATTCCGTAGCTGGCTTATAACACAGTTATTGAACCATGGTGCACGTTCCCATCCCTTAAAATCTCACTCAGAACATATTTGTGTAAGGAATGGTGACGTTAGTTCCTGTCTCTCAATGAGATACTCACTGGGAAGGTTTCTCAAAGGAGCGAAATTATTTAGTGGCTAACAATGTATGTGATTTTGCATGCTCAAGAATAACAATAAGAAACCCACAATAATGATGGACAATCTCTCCTCCGTCTTTTCTTTTCTCAGCGACTTTGCTTTAAGTAACAGTTCTGGGAGATCCCCCGGTGCCTAAGTATTCACTGGTCTTAAAAGAGTGGTTACTGGTTCATAGATAATGACTGATTTTATCAGATATATTTAATGCTATTTTACCCATACTTCAAAATACGAGTAGATCACTACAGTCATAAGTTAAGAAATAAAAAGGTAACAGGAACAGAAGAAAACGCTTCATGGTATTTAACGATGCTTGTGTATTTTATCCACTTGTGTTCCTTATTACTATTCCAGACTGATTTTCCTTTAAACTTCATTTTATTAAAATTCAATATATTGTTGTTGTTGTTGTGGTCTTCAGTCCTGAGACTCGTTTGATGCAGCTCTCCATGCTACTCTATCCTGTCCAAGCTTCTTCATCTCCCAGTACCTACTGCAACCTACATCCTTCTGAATCTGTTTAGTGTATTCACCTCTTGGTCTCCCTCTACGATTTTTACCCTCCACGCTGCTCTCCAATGCTAAATTTGTGATCCCTTGATGCCTCAGGACATGTCCTACCAACCGATCCCTTCTTCTAGTCAACTTGTGCCACAAGCTCCTCTTCTCCCCAATTCTATTCAATACCCCCTCATTAGTAATGTGATCAACCCATATAATCTTCAGCATTCTTCAGTAGCACCACATTTCGAAAGCTTCTATTCTCTTCTTGTCTAAGCTATTTATCGTCCACGTTTCACTTCCATACATGGCTACACTCCATACAAATACTTTGAGAAAGGACTTTCTGACACTTAAATCAATACTCGATGTTAACAAATTTCTCTTTTTAAGAAACACTTTCCTTGCCATTGCCAGTCTACATTTTATATCGTCTCTACTTCGACCATCATCATTATTTTGCTCACCAAATAGCAAAACTCCTTTACTACTTTAAGTGTGTCATTTCCTAATATAATTCCCTCAGCATCACCCGACTTAATTCGACTACATTCCATTATCGTCGTTTTGCTTTTGTTGATGTTCATCTTATACCCACCTTTCAAGACACTGTCCATTCCGTTCAACTGCTCTTCCAAGTCCTTTGCTGTCTCTGACAGAATTACAATGTCATCGGCGAACCTCAAAGTTTTTATTTCTTCTCCATGGATTTTAATACCTACTCCGAATTTTAATAGATTAACATATCTAAACGTATATGTCACAGAAATTCATATTTTAACATAATACTTTTCTTTTAAGTTTTTATATATTTGTTCACTTTAACTGGGATTTCGGGCTGAAACTTTCTTTGCAGTATTACATAGTATTTATCAATTTATTTCATAGTGGAATTTATAAATAATTACTGGTACGTATAATGAGTGTGGTTTTAATGCCTGCTTACCTTTCAATTATCTCAATAACGCAATAAATTGTCTATGATATCTGGACGAAACGCGATCAAGACTACCTTATAGCTTTTCAGGAAACTAAAATAGATCGGCAGGGAGGCTGAGGATAATGTGTGGAAGTACCTGGACTGCGATAGAGAACAAATAATTCGAAGGTTACAATGGTGCTGTCCTCTCATATACATTCACAAGTGTAACCAGTGGAATTATGGTGTGGATAGAACAGCAATCCACCGGGATTTTAAGAAGGCAATCATTTGACAAAATACTTTGTTTTCCTCTTAAAATCACTGCATAATTTGCATGCACCGTCAGTTTTGACGTGTATTAAACACTGCAGATTCCCTTATGCGCAAGAAAATTCAATGGTACAATGTACGTATCTCCCAACACAATTTTGCTGAAGTCGAAACTGCGTAGCTTGTATACCTAGGTTCTATGTAGCAGCTTTTCAGAAATATTCCATCATGCATCTTATGGAATGAATGAAAGAAAATTAAGAAAAGATATCAGCTTCACTAATCTTCGTTGTTCATTCTCACATTTCGGTCAACCTATGTTTCACTTGTCTTATAATTCTAACATGGGCGCTTACATCCCGCTATTCTTTGAAAAACACCAGAATAAAAAAATAAATAAAAATAAAAGAAACGCGATTTTCTCATTACACTCTTTACATGCAATTGCCCTCTCAGATTTTCAGTCCGCTAAAGGATGTGGTGTCAACACGACGGTGAACCAACCCATTTCTGTTTCAGTGTCCGCGACCACCTGAACAACACAAACCCTCGTCGTTGGACTACATGGGAAGCTCATCTCCGATGGCCAGCGTGATCGCCAGATCTTCCATAACTGCACATCAGTCTCTGGGTTTATAATAGGATGCTGGCGTATGGAACTCCTGTAGAAAGAGATGTACACCTGCTTTTTAGGGCCCAAGCCGCGTATCTCCTGGTGCAACTGACAACAGCAATTTCTGAGAGAGTGCAGCAGAACCTCATGCACCGTTGCCACCCATCCATGGAAAATGGCAGTCATCTCTCTGAACAATTACGGTCAGCTACGCTGTTGCTATGTTGTGTACACTTTCTATGCTCATAGCACAATAAATACGCATTTCCGACCATTGGTTCCCGATCTTAACATAATCGGTTGTGGACAAACTATCACCAGCTTCAATTTGACCCAAATGGTGGACACACACTGTAAAATACAGTTTAGCACCCCTGCTTTCAGCATACTAAGGAATCTGATCAGGGTAGTTGCTGTCGACGCCCTTAAAGACAACGTTATAATGGTTTCCTTTTACGGAATATGACTTTTTAACTTTTAGATAATGTCTTAGTGTTACAAAAATCCAAACTTGGATTTAGTACAGGTATTTGTATTAATTAATGCTTGAATTTTATCCAGGCTTTGACGTAATATAAAGTGCATTATGTTTACGTAGTCCTTTAACCATTTTACTGACGTCTGATACATCGAAAGGTGATACCTTTTTGTAACTATGATAAACTGTTTCACCTGATTATGTAACAGTTAGTATTCCTTCTTAACTGGTTAACTTTCCGACTTTTCTTACAAGACGCGCTCATTGTCTAAGGAAATCAAGTGTTAGCCAAATCTAATCGCTTCTCAAGATGTTATGTTTACATACTTAGGTGGTAGCAAACATGGAGGGTTGTAATTGCTACGCGTCAGATACCTTTCCTTCGTTTATCAATACACTGGTGCAAAAAAGTGAACGTCACGGAATTGTATGAGCATAAAAATCAAAGATAGTAATCTAATGTGTGCTTCATCTACGGGTCACATCTTTCGACGTTTGGCCGGCCGGTGTGGCCGTGCGGTTCTAGGCCCTTCAGTCTGGAACCGCGTGACCGCTACGGTCGCAGGTTCGAATCCTGCCTCGGGCATGGCTGTGTGTGATGTCCTTAGATTAGTTAGGTTTAAGTAGTTCTAAGTTCTAGGGGACTGATGACCCATAGTGCTCAGAGCCATTTGAACCATTTTGTCCACTTTTGAGGGTACAAAACTGTATCGAAGCATCCGATAGACGTAGTGTTTTCTTACATTATGTGGAACGTATTCTGTAAAAATATAACTTTAAATAGGCTACTTTCATGTGTCAAGATATTACTTGTCATATTGTTTTAGTTCCTTTACAAATCAAATTTTATTAATGGATACTGATGAAGTCGAGAAATCTTCAGGTGAGAGACGTATAGGAAATATTGTAGAGAGGATTTTGGTTGAAAGTGTCAGTCTGTGAGCAGGATTATGGTTCAGTCTGATGGATAATTTTAATTTATATATGACTGTGAATTGATACACATCCTTAAGGTAATATTAAGCAAATTTGTTTTTAGAACCGAAAGTACCGAATGTTCACCACAGTTAAGGGTAAAGAAAAAGTCTGTCAATGAAAGAGTGCAGGTTTAAGTAGTGGTTCGTAGTTTGAAGAGATATTTGATCATATTAAAGATGATTGCATGGTAAAAGAAACTGACTGTAATGAAATATGTGGCAATTACGAGTATATGTTTAATTTCTGGCTCCTGTGTAAACCACTTTCTGATATTATGTTTCTTGAGAAGTCCTCTACGTTAGGTTACTCATTCAGTGGTGTGTTAAAATTACAACTGATATGCAAAATGTTACTTACAGTGGCATGAGATCAAAGAGATACTCTTATGGTTATCAGTTGTGCGCTCAATTAATCCGCCAATGCGAACAGTTGGCGCAATAGCTCTTTACAGATAGCATTCTACCGAACAGGAGTAGTTAATTCATTTAAAACATAAGATTTCAGTAAAGGAAATAGTACAGAGAACTATGTGTGTGGCACTGGATCGGTCTACTAGTTATAACTATCCATCAAAGCAAAACGTTCTGTTGGTTTTGCTTTGTTCCGCCATAAATGATTGAGTTAGACTTTGCACAAAATCAGCAAATTAATGCAGTTGCATGCGTATCCTATAAACATGACAGCCCAAGATAGTTCTTGTGGTAATATAGATTCCAACAGAATAGTTAAATCATGAGAAGTGCTTGTTGGCGTTCGATTAGTAAGCTTAATAACCAACATCGTTCTGAAGTGCATTAAAATACCTTTACACGCAAAAAATTTATTGAACTTGATTTTTAATAAGAAATCTGTGTCTCCAGCAGTTTTAGTTTCATTGCATAGTTTCATTGTGAACAGTACGTGTAGCAGTATCGTTAAACAACTTCGTAAAAATTTGAACAGTATGTAACACGAAAAAGTTTGATCCCATTTTCTATTATCATTCAAATAAACAAGTCATAGAGGAAAAGAGTGTTTTACCTGTTGGTAATCAGTCTTTCGAATGTCAGTCTATGGGTACCTCCTATCAGCTCCACACATCTCCCATAAAATTGACCCGGAAAAATGATCCCACTAAATAGTTAGCTTGTAGCCGCCTCGCTGTCTCCCCTACAAAGGTCACACATTAAAAGATGGCAAAATTGCGCTTTTGGTAATTTTTAGAAAGAGAGAGAGAGAGAGAGAGAGAGAGAGAGAGAGGAAGAGAGAAGCACAAAGCAATGAAAGAGAACTTATTTATTTTTAAGAAGCTTTTCTTGGTGCCTGGTGAGTACTCTTGCAGTTGTCGTTGATAATGTCGTCTTGAGCTCTTGGGTCTGGGGCGTTTATATGCAAATACGAATGTTCAAAATAATATTCACACAAAAGTCCACACCACGCTACTTGTTGTTATTCTAGGTTTATAAGCGCCACAGATGAATATTCAAAACAAAAATTTTATATAAATTTCTTAAAAACATTTGTGACTGTATAATTGATATCAAACCAAAAATGACACCATGTCATTTTAATGGAAACTGATGTTTCAGAACTTTTGCAATCACAACTAAACGTAAACTGTCTCTGACAGTGATCACTTACTTAAAACAGCAGTGCATCCTATATGTCGTCGACCATGTGCCTACAGCCTGCACTCGTACATCCATTGTGTGTATTCCCGTACAGGGCAGTCATTTTAACTGGAAGTTGCTCTCCCGATGTCGGCGCATAAACATGATACCGCAGTGCCTATGTTGTTCAGAAGGAAGACGTATTTTTCCTTCGGTCATGCGTGCATACGTGTATAGACACATGGTTAACAATATATGGTAGTTTGGATCAAGCCTTAAAATGTACTCTAATAGCCAACAGGGACACTTCGTTCACTATGGTGTGGAAGGCGAGGGGTAGATCACATGAGCTTCATGCAGTACACGATCACGGCCCATTGGACATGCTTGCGAATGCCTCGATATCAAGACCTCTTCCATGCTGAATCTTGTTTTCAGTCGGCAAGGTGTTGGTTAATTTCATTTTTCTGATGATCGGTGTTTTCCTTTTTATGTATGTTTCCCGTCTCGTTTGCTTCGGCTTGTTCTAGATTACCTGCTCGATTTGTTTAGTGTTTTCACTCAGTGTCGCTCCAGTTCCATTCTAAAATGTTAATACATGAAGTATATATACACATGAGCGTATGCACTCCTCAAAATCATATTGGAGTTGTTTTTAGATTGCTATTTATAATATAATCTGATTTTTGTCTTTCTGCTTTTAGATTCAGTGTAAAAACTAGTACGTATAATAAATAAAATTTCAACAAGAAAACTAAAAAATTTAAAAAACTAAAAAAATTGTTTATGTATATCATGAGAGCTTTGCGGTGGTTTTTCGGGTATGTTCTCGTTTTCTTCAGTTTTCTTTCTATTATTATTTTGTTATTGTAATTAATTTTTTTCTCCCATTTTCAGCTTATATTTCATGATGATTTGACTATGGTCTACTGAAGTTTCGTGATAGTATCAAGTCACTCAGAGGATTAAAAAAAAATGGTAAGGCGACCGCTCGCGGTAAGAGGGAAATTCGGGTTACAGTGCCATTCCCGCACAAATTTTTCACTGTCGTCATTCCATTATTCAACCGATGATCGTCCATATTCGCATCTGAGAGTATCTCCCATTTCTTTCAGAACGACTGTAGCCGCCGCTGTGCCTGTCCGAAGGACCATTGCATTGTGCTTCTGAACAATGTAGGAAATGCACTATCATATACATATCAGCATCGACAGCAATAGTTCAGGTATACACTGTGCTATACCGGAGCCAAGGTAGCCACTGAGGGCCGGCAACCCGTATAACACCACAGAAGACGAGGTAGTCTATGCCCAGAGGTGTACCCAAAAGCACCATATGAAACACCTGCTCTTCACACACACACACACACACACACACACACACACACACACAAGATAATGGAAACAGATGTTGTGTAAATAGCCGGTGTTTACCATGGTGCTTTTGAGTACGCCTTTGGGCATAGACAACCTCGTCCTCTGTATATGGGTTGCCGGCCCTCAGGGGCTACCTTTACTCCAGTATGACACACTGATGAGCCAAGACGTCATGATCGCTTGCTTAATAGCTTGTCTGTCCATCTTTGGAACGGAATTCATAGCTAATTCTGTGTAACATGGATGTGTCAGCTTGTTGGTAGGTTTATGGAGATATGTGGCATTAGATGTCTAGGCACATGTCATACAATTCACGAAAATAACAGGCCGCTGATTTGCATACGCGTTGATAGAGCCCAATAGCGATCCAGATGGGTTCCATAGGATCTACATCAGGCGAATTTGGTCGCCAAGACATTAACATGTGTTCGCTATAATACTAATCAAACCATTGTAGCATGATTATGGCTCGAGGTAAATTTTACTGCTGGAAGATGACCTCACCGTCGGGGAAGAAGGGGGAGCATAAAGGGATGCAGCTGGTACGCAGCTGTCATCGTGTCTTCGATTCGTACCACAGGTGCCATGCAAGCGCAGGACCGTGTCTCCCACAGCATAAAATGGTCCCAGCAGCACGTACCGTGGCGCGCTGCACGTTTGGAGTCGCCGTTCATCTCGATAACAGCGTTTGTGGAGAAGACCATTGACCTAGTGTAGCAAAAATGTGATTCACCCAAAGGGCCGACACGTTTCCATTGATCGACGGTTGAATCCCGATGATGCGGTGGCTTCTGAAATCGTAACTGACGATGTCGTTGGGTCAGCATGTGAACACGTAGGGGTGGTCTGCTGCGGAGCTACGTGTTCAACAATGTACGATGAACGGTGTACTCCAAAATCAGCATTGTGCTCTTTCGGCACAGATACCACTTTACAGAGCAGACAAGGCAGTCCAACCATTTAGCGCCCAGTGGTTGTTTCACTGCCCTTATATCTCTTTCCTTAGATGCCCACGACAGTGGTACGTGAACATGCGATCAGTTGGAAGTGCAAAGAAGTTCAGGAAAAATCAGGAATACAGAAATACAAGTCATGCATGGAAACAAAGACTAAATGACTGTATGAAAAATGTGAAGAAATCGGAAAAGAAATGACTGTCAGAAAGACTGACAAGGCATACAGAAAAGTCGAAACAGCCTTTGGTGAAATTAAAAGCAAGGGTGGTAACATTAAGACAGCAATTGGAAATTCCACTATTACATACAAAGGAGAGAGCGGATTGGTGTAAAGATTATAGTGCATGCCTCTATGAGAGGGAAGACAAAGGAGTCGACAGGGAAGAGATAGCGTTCTTGTATCATAATCAGAGTTTAAGAGAGCTTTGGAAGACATAAGATCAAATAGGGCAGAAAGGACAGATAACATTCAATCGGAATTCCTAAAATCATTGTGGGGATTGGAAGGAAACGAATGTTCACGTGGGTGCTTAGAATGTATGAGACTGACGACATACCATTAGACTTTTGGAGAGACATCAACCACACATGTCTAAAGATGGAGAAAGACAACAAGTGCGAGAATTATCGCACAATCAGCTGAACAGCCATGCGTCCAATTTGCTGACAAGAATGACATACAAGAAAAGACTGGAAAACAAAATTGAAGGTCTGTTAGATGCCGACCAGTTTGGCATTAGGAAAGACAAAGGCACCAGATTGGTAATATTGACGTTGAGGTTGATATCTGAAGCAAGTCTGAAGTAAGGATTTGTAGATCTACAAGATGCGTTCGGAAATGTAAAATGGTGCAAGATACTCGAAATTCAGAGAAAAAATAGAACCAAGCTATAGGGATATGCGTGTAATCTACGCTATATAAGAAAGGACAAAAATATTGAAAGACTAAGAACAAAGTGCTTGGATTAAAACTTTTGTAGGACAGGGAAGGAGTCTTCCGTCCTTCTGTTCGATATGCACATCGAAGGAGCAGTGACCAAAATAACATTCGTCAGATTAAAAGGGTGAAAGGATATTAGTGACAGGATTCGCTGATGGCACTGCTATCTTTAGTGAAAATAAAAAAAAAAGTTTCATGATGTGTTGAACGGAATGGAATGGACAGCCTAATGAATACAGAATTTAGACAGAGCAAATCGATGGAAGACGAAAGTAACGAGAAGTAACAGAAATGGGAACAAGGGACTAAAATCAGAATTGGGATTACGAATTAGACGAAGTTAAGGAATTCTGCTACCTAGGCAACAAAATAACCCATGATTGACGGGGCAACGAGGAGATAAAAAGCAGGCTAGCACTGGCGAATAGTGCATTATCGACCACGATAAGTCTGCTAGTGTCAAACAAAGGCCTAAACTTGAGAAATACATTTCAGAAAATGTATGTTACAAGCACAGCATTGTAAGGTATCGAAACACAGATTATGGGAAACCGGAACAGAAAGGAATCGGAGCATTTGAGATGTGGTGCTACAGACGAAAATTGAATATTTAATGGCTGATAAAATAATTCATGACGAAATCAATGGATTACCTCCGTGGTATTACAGGGAGCTGTAGAGGGTAAAATCTGTAGAGGAAGAAAGAGACTGGAATACATCCAGCAAAGAAGTGAGGACGTAGGTTGCAAGTGCTGCTCTGAAATGAGTATTAAAAAAAATGGTGAGAGAAGCCTGAATTTAAAAAAATAAAGGGATGCTAAAAGAATCTTTCTTGTAATGCTTCCTAGCACTTTTTTGTGGATTTGTGAACTATTATTTGTAAAGCTATCCAAAAGTCTCACACCCTTATTTAAGCCACGCCAGTATACAAGCATCCGCATTCCTGATGCTGCTTAATTATCTCTGATTTTAATTCTTGATCAACATACCATAGCAAAAGGGTTTTTTAGTTTTCTCCATTATAGGTTTAGAGAGAGCTACGTGGCTGCTGCATATTTTAGGCATCTACGAGGGATGTCCAGAAAGTAAGATCCAATCTGTCGCGAAATTGAAACCACTGGGAAAATCTGGTAAAGCTTTGCACAGATGTGTTGGGCTGTGTCGCTCTTTCAGTTTTGAGTCAACAGTGAGCACGTGAAGATGCGTAGGGAATAGCGTCCCCCGTCAAGTATGAGGGCCTGGTTAGAGATTTCGCCTGCGCCATGCAGCCCACGTAACACAACTGTCGAGCAGTTCCTTCTTTATGCCAATTCTCGCCGCACACTGCAGGGGCAATGAAGGCCCTCAGCGTTTCGGATGAGAAGCGTTAGATCACCCACAATACAGTCCGTAATTGCCTCCCCCCCCCCCCCCCCCGGAGTCTTATCTCTGCTCACAGGAACCGCTGGCAACGAAGACAAAATTTTTCCAGAGACAACGAACTGCAGACCAGTGCAGAAAACTGGCCAAAAACAAAGGCGGCTGCTTTCTATGACGACGATATTGGAAAGCTGATACAACACTACAACAAAACTTGAAGTTGGAGCTGAGATTATGTAGAGAAGTAGGGGGAAGGTGTACCTAACTGATGCTATTAAAACATTTCTAGTTTTCACTGTGGTTTCCATTTCGGGACCGATCGGAACTTATTTTCTGGACAACCTTCGTATTCGACCCGACGGCGCGTGAGATGTGGACTTTATATGAATGTGGTTGTCAGGGGCGTTGGACGTTAGAAATACGAGGAAAATATCTGAGTTCATTGTTGTTTAGTGTCTACATTTACATTCTCCATGATGGATGTACTTATACCAAATTCCAATCGCAAGCATGAGAGTGGTTGGTGGCAAAAAGCTGAAAGAAATTAGAAAAGAAGGAGTAACACCTCGAGGGTGAAAGCTGGGTATTGGTGGAGAGCCACGTTGCGTGAGAGACAGAGACAGGCGGCAGTAAGCCGTCTGCTCTGTATGGGATACTAAATACGAGAGAGCGTAATGCTCAAGCTTCTGCAGATTTCGGGGAGCGGGTGGGGGCAGTCATATGGACTCTATCCCGCGCTTCCTGAAAGGTTATTCAAGGAATGCTGGACAACGTTTCCTCTTGGTATGCGTCTATACTGCCCTTGTACTTTGGCCGATCACTATAAAGTCATGTAGCGTCAGGTGTAGATGGCTAGAATGTCTAGGCCCTGATCCTAAAATGATAGATAACTGAAAAGACAGAACAATTAATGTCTTTGGGCTCCTGTGCCATTGACAACAGAAGTTGTAAACCCCAGATAGCCACTTTTCTATTGCTGTTGATTGTTTGTAGTACATACCTAGTTTCGTCAGATGATTGTGGTGTGGTGTTTGTAACCAATAATGCAATGTAAATAAGAACTAACGCAAAACTAACCATATCAGTAATTAAAATTAATGTCTAAAGTTATTGATTTTTATTTAATCTTAACGTTCTGCGTGTTTTCTGTCATCTACCCATCTTTCATGACCGTGTCGTCTTGATTTTATCTTATCTCTTGAAACAAAGCGCAGCACGTTCTTCGGCCACCTACTACGCATTTGCAGGACCCGTCTACTTTTATTTCGTTTTCATTACTGCTTTACCGTCTAAAATCTGCACCGCGATGAATGCCTTTGTTTTCCCGTCTCTCCTATTAATTCGTAGCACGCAGCTGTCGATTGCCCGCAAGGCAACACTGAGTTTTTAGATAGGTTTTGACGTTAAAAGTCCAGGTATGATTGTGGTCATTTCGCAAGATGCATGTGAGGGAAAGTAGTATGTTTTCCGACTCTTCTCAGGAAGTACTCTCTTGAAATCTCAATGGCTAATGTCTCCGTGATGCACAGCACCTCTCTTGTAACGTCTGTGAGAGGAGCTCGTTGAGCACGATACTAACACCTCGCGCTGACTAAACGATCCCATGACGGAACGGGCCACTCTCCGTCGGATCTTCTCTAAGTCTTCTATCAGTCCCACGCTGTGAGGGTCCCAAATTGATGAACAATACTTAAAACTCGATCGAACAATCGCCTTACCAGCCACTCCTTCGTGGACGAGTTACATTTTTTTTCTATGAATCTCAGTCTGGCAGCAGCTTTTCCTTCTACAGGGTTAATCATCAGTCGCAATATACCATGTTACGTCAAAAACCCTACAGGAATAGGGAAACCTGAATATTCCAGTAAGATATGCGTGAGAATGTCTATCTTATACGGCACAAGCGAAAATGGTCGTCTTATTGAAATCAGCCATGTTTTTTAATGATTAGGTTAGATTAGATTAGATTAGTACTTGTTCCATAGATCACGAATACGACACTTCGTAACGATGTGAAACGTGTCAGGCTAATAAAAGGTGCCTATACAAGATATTACATTACACAAAATATTACATTACACTTAATATTTTTAATTTTTTTGTGGGGGATGGGGAAATTACCCACTCACTATATCCAAAAATTCATCTAATGAGTAGAAGGAGTTGTCATTCAGAAATTCTTTTAATTTCCTTTTAAATACTATATGGCTATCTGTCAGACTTTAGATGCTATTAGGTAAGTGACCAAAGACTTTTGTGGCAGCATACTTTACCCCCTTCTGAGCCAAATTTAGACTTAACCTTGAGTAGTGAAGATCATCCTTACTCCTAGTGTTGTAGCCATGTACACTGCTGTTACTTTTGAATTCGTTCGGATTGTTAATAAGAAATTTCATTAGTGAATATATATATTGTGAGACTACAGTGAAGATCCCTAGCTCTTTAAATAAGTGTCTGCAGGATGATCTTGGATAAGCTCCAGCAATTATTCTGATTACACGCTTTTGTGCAATGAACACTCTTTTACTCAATGATGAGCTACTCCAGAATATGATGCCATAATAAAGCAGAGAATGAAAATAGGCGTGGTAAGCTAATGTACTGAGATGAATCGCCAAAGTTTGCAATGACCCTAATAGCATAATTAGCTGAACTCAAACGTTTCAGCAGATCTTCAGTGTGTTTCTTTTTTTTTTCAGTTGAACCCCTCGTCAATGGATACAGATGGAAATTTTGAATATTGTACCTTAGCTACCGATTTCTGATCGAAGTCTATATTTATTAATGGTGTCATTCCTTTTACTATGTGGAACTGTATATACTGTGTTTTGTCAAAGTTTAATGAGAGCCCTTTTGCAGAGAACAAGTTAGATTTTCTGAAAAACATCGTTTACAATTTCATCACTTAATTATTGTCTGTTGGGTGTGATAGCTATAATTGCATCATTGGCAAAAAGTACCAGCTTCGCATCTTCGTGAATATAGGATGGCAAGTCATTAATATATATAAACAACAGCAGAGGAACCAAGACCGAACCTTGCGGCATCACATTCTTGATTGTTCCCCAGTTTGAGAAATCAGCAGTTTTTTGTATATTATGTGAACTGCTTATTTCAACTTTCTGCACCCTTCTAATTAGATATGATTTAAACCATTTCAGCGCTGTCCCATTCATACCATAGTACTTGAGCTTATCTAGAAGTATTCCATGATTTACACAATCAAAAGCCTTTGAGAGATCACAGAAAATCCCAATGGGCGCCTTCTGGTTACTCAGAGCATTTAATATTTCATTAGTGAAAGTACATATAGCATTGTCCGTTGAAAAACCTTTCTGGAAACCAAACTGACATTTTGTTAAAACTTTATTTTTATATAGGTGTGAAGCTACTGTACAATACATTACTTTTTCAAAAATTTTGGATACGGCAGTCAGAAGAGAGATTGGGTGGTAGTTGTTGACATCAGACGTATCCTCATTTTTATGCAGTGGTTTCACAATGACATACTTCAGTCTATCTGGGAAAATACCCTGCTTCAGAGAGCTATTACATATGTGGGTAAGAATCCCACGTATCTCTTGGGAACAAGCTTTTATTATCCTGCTGGAAATGCCATCAATACCATATGAGCTTTTATTCTTGAGAGCGTTTATTATCTTCCTAATTTCAGAAGGAGAGATGGGTGGAATTTCAATTGTATCAAATTGTGTGGGTTAGGCCTCTTCCATTAACTACCTTGCCTTTTCTAATGAACATTTAGATCCTATTTTCTCTACAACATTTAAAAATCTATTATTCAAAATGTTTTCGAATTCCGGCTTGTTGTTTGCCAAGTTTCCATTAGCTTTGATGGTAATGCCGTCATCCTGTACTCTTGGCTGCCCTGTGTCCCTTGTAATAATATTCCAAGTTGTTTTGATTTTGTTAGCAGAAGTATTAATCTGAGACATGATGCACATGCTTCTGGACTTTTTAATAACCTTTCTTAATGTAGCACAAGAGTGTCTATAATATTTGGCTGTTTCTGGGTCATTATACTTTCTTGTTGTTAGATACAGTTCCATTTTTCAGTTACAATATATTTTTATTCCTTTAGTAAGCCAAGGTTTTCTGCATAGTTTCTTATTATTAGAGTTAGCTACTTTTTTGGGGAAACAGTTTTCAAATTCTGTTACAATTGTGTCTTGAAATAAGTTATATTTTAAATTAGCATTGGGTTCCTTGTACACCTCATTCCAGTCTAACTGCTGAAGATTTTCCCTGAAATTTCTAATTATTGTGTCATTAATTGAATCCACAATTTTGAAGGGTAGTTCTGAATTACTGAATGGAGCTATGTCATATACTGTAACTAGCTGAGCACCATGATCAGAAAGGCCATTCTCAACAGGACAAGAATTTATGTTTTTAAACTTATCTTGGTCTGTAAAAGTGTTATCTTTCAATGTCCTGCTGTCCTTTACTACTCACGTAGGAAAATCAATGACAGATGTCAAATTGAAAGAACCGAGCAAGACTTCCGGGTCATTCTCCCTATTACACTATTTCAGTGAATCAACATTGAAGTGCTCACAAATAACAATTCTCTTTCCCCTATCCGACAGACAGCACAACAAGGCATCCAAATTTCCCAGGAATAAATGAAAGTTTCCTGAAGGTGATCTATGTACTGCTATAATTATAAAAAAGCTCTCCTTCAGTTTAAGTTGACAGGCACATGCTTCTATATGTTGCTCTAGTCAAACCTTTTTTTTATATCTAAGCTTTTTACACAGTGATAACTTTTGACATATATGGCAACTACTTCTCTCACCTTATTCTCTCCACTCATATGTGCAGCTAGCTTACAACAACTGATATTTACCTTTTCCATATCAGACACAGCGTGATGCTCAGACAGGCATAGTATTTCTATTACATTATCAGATTCAAAGTCATTAAACAAATCAGGAGCTCATCTACTTTTATATTCAACGTGGAATATTTTGGTGAAGAATGGTAACATTATTTTTTACTTTACTTTTGTGAGAATCTACTTTTTTCATTAATCCACCAATATTTTCGTTAAATATGGTAACATTATTATTTATTTTACTGTTGTGAGAATCTTGTGAGTTTTGGACCTCTTTAGCACCTGCCTGCCTGAACTTCACATAGGACACTGATATTAGTCTAAGAAATAGGTACATCCATGAGTCCTAGTGTCCCCTCTTATGGATTTCGCTAACAATCCTGCCAGTTTACCCTTCCCTCTCCTACTGAGGTGTAGGCCACGCCTTATGAAATCTCCCCCCCCCCCCCTAATCAATAGCCTCGACAGGAACCAATCCAATGTCTGACGGAGTTGCTGCCCTACGCAACTGATCCAACTCCATATTTACCCTCCTGACAGCGGTTCAACTGGGGTTGATCATGCCGCACGAAAGCAGGCACCAGCCCAACATTGGTATGGGTCGTTGAAGACGCTATAATGTCGTGTGATGTACTAAATAACATTAGCATTTTCTCACAAGATCATTCCTGTAAGCAGATTCGAAGCAGCAGTCATGGTTCAAAAGTTACAACACTTTTTTTGTTACAGGTAACTGGCATGGCTTTGACCAAGGACGAGGGAATGGAGGTCATATTGATGTACTGTGAACGGAGTTTCCTTGTCACAGTGACAGATGTTAACAACCTGCACCCAGGAAGACCTCCAGTTTCACCCCACGCTGTCAGGTGCTTAGTTTCCAAATTTAGGGTATCTGGGACTGTGGCTGACAAGGTGCGGAGTGGCCATTCAAAAAGAACTACTGACGAGACAATCTCAGCAATGGCTTTGGCGTCTTTCGTGAAGAGCCAACACCGCAGCACACAAAGTTTTTCAGGAGAATGTGGAATCAGTCGATCACGACCGTGCGAACCCTTCATGCTTATCAATGACATCCATTCAAGATCCAGATGCTCCAATACCTAGCAGAGGACGACCAAGACACAGACAGATATGCAGCTTTATAAGTGGGCTCTAGAGCAAATTCAACAAGATCGCTTTTTTGACAAGGTATCTTGTTCAGTGGTGAAGCAGACTTCATTGTGAAACTTCCTGGGAGATTAAAACTGTGTGCCAGAGCGAGACTCGAACTAGGGACATTTGCCTTTCGCGGGAAAGTGCTCTACCAGGTGAGCTACCGAAGCACGACTCACGCCCCGTCCTCACAGCATCACTTCTGCCATTACCTCGTCTCCTACCTTCCAAACTCTACAGAAGCTCTCCTGCGAACCTTGTAGAACTAGCACTCCTGAAATAAAGGATATTGCGGAGACATGGCTTAGCCACAGCCTGGGGGATGTTTCCAGAGAGAGGTTTTCGTTCTGCAGCGGAGTGTGTGCTGATATGAAACTTCCTGGCAGATTAAAACTGTGTGTGTGGGTAGTGCTTCGGTAGCTCAGATGGTAGAGCACTTGCCCGCGAAAGGCAAAGGTCCCGAGTTCGAGTCTTGGTCTGGCACACAGTTTTAATCTGCCAGGAAGTTTCATATCAGCATTCACTCCACTGCAGAGTGAAAACCTCATTCTGGAGACTTCATTGGCATTGGTGAAGTCAACTGTCGCAATCACAGATACTGGAATGACCACACTGGATGGAATCTTCTAAGCCACACCATAACCTTTACGTCACCAACTATCTTGGAAAGTTCCATCCAGTGTCTCCCTTAGTTCTAAATGAATATGGCAGCTTTCCCTGCTACTTTCAACAGGACCGGGCTCCACCACAGAACGGAGCAGTTGTTCGTCAGTGATTAGATGGTCAGTTTCCTGGTCACTGGATTGGCCGGCGTGGTTCTGAGGAATGGTCACCCAGATCACCTGATCTTAGATCACTTGATTTTTATCTGTAAAATCATTTAAAGCAACTCGTATATGCAGAGAAAATAAGAAATATACACCCTCTCGAGCAGCGCACTGAAGAAGCGTATGCCAGCATTTCTGCGGAAATTCTTCTGCGCGTATATGACGATTGGACTGAGCACCTTCAAATGTCCGCTGACCGATAGGGACTCCATGCAGAGCACATTAAATGTCTCTCATTTATGGGGAACAGTCAAGCCTTCAATTCCAAAGAAAGTATGTTGTAACTTTTGGACCATAACTTAGAATGTGTTTACAGGAATGAACTTTAGGAAACGGTGATTTCATATTATATTTCACACGACCATCATTCCGTTTAAAAAAACTGACTTAGATTCAAGACGGCCGATTTCAAGTCGGCGCGCATGTTGAGTAAGTACCATAAAAGATTGACCACCTCATCCATATCTTACTGGAATATTCAGGTCACTCAATTCCTGCAGATTTTTTGGCATAACAGGGTATATTGCGACTTTTATGTCGTTATTTTGCTTGTGGTCTCTCTGGATAATTACTCCAAGATATTTTACTGTAGATACTATTTGCAGCAGTTTGTCATCGATAGTGTAGTTGTACAGCAATGCATTCCTTTCCTGTATATGCGCAATGTGTTAATTTATTTACCTTCAGGGTCAACTGCAAGAGCATGCACTATTCATGAATCCTCTGCAGATCGCTTAGCAAATCGGTACTGTCTTCTGGCTTTGCTACTTTGTTATAGATAACTGCATCATCTGCGAACAGTCTTAAAGACCACTCTACGCTTTGTACTAGATCATTTATATACGTAGTAAACAGAAACTATCCTACCACACTTCCTTGGGGTGCTACGGAAATAACCTTCACATCTATAGATTTTGTTCCATTAAGAGCGACATGTTGAGTTCTACATACAAGGAAGTCCTGAATCGAAATCTGGTCCGATACTCGACAAGCTGGTAATTTTTGCCGTTACACGGTAGTGGGGGACAATGTGAAATGTCTCTGATGTCAAGGGACACGTGTATTATTGAAATCGCTTTTTGGCTTTCTGTAGGGCTGCCGGGTTTATCTTTCTTGTTTTGACATCTCCGTTTCAAATAGAGATATATAGGTCAAATTATGTTTTCCTAACCTGTAAAAGTTGGTCCTCGCTAACGATCGTTTTCGTCTTTGGAACCAGCCAATGCATCGCTTTTATGTGCTTCTTCCGTTTTGATATTTTGCAGTTATCGTGATTTTGGAGTCACTGTTTCAGTTCGTCCCCCATTCAAAATCCCCAATTTCCGGCAGTTGTCCTGTTAACATCAACTTTTATTAATGAGACGAACTGTTGTAGGCTACATTTACATTTGGGTGCCACTGGAACAGTTGCCTTTTTGAAGTCACGTTATGACGTCATTGACCAAAGTCAATCGAAGGTTCTTTTTTAACCCATTTAGATACGTAGAATGAGATGAAGCGATAGGTTCTCGATAGGGAGTGATGGGAGACAGCATGGAGGCAGTCGAATGACGTAATGAGAAAAGTATGAATGGGAAATGCAAAGGGGGAGAGATTTGTCCAGCTACGGCAGGGAGAAGTTGTGCGTGACTGATTGCTGGTAGCGGCCACTATTCATCCCCTCCTCGCTACCCCCTCTCCAGACCGCTGCCAGCAGGGTTTCCTGCAGCCGTACGTCTGCACTGAAGACCCTGCCGCAGGCAATTTTTCGCTCGCGTGGGGCGTTATCGACTTTGCATTAGCTGTCACTCGTTCCGCCAACTTCCATCTCCGTATAAGATTTTAAGCTGTTCGTAACCGTCACGGGATTTCGGTGGTAGAGGCGCTGGAAAGGCGTCCGGGAACCCTTGCTGTGGGGTGCACACGGTGCAAAGAGGTACAAAAGTTCAGAAGAAAATTAAAATATTTTCCTTTTAGTTTTGGAAATAGCTAAAAATATATGCCTGAATAAGCTCAGTAAATCAGCCTACGAAAGTAGCTCATCTCTAACTGATTCTGTTCAAAGCCTATGATGATAACATATATTGGCATGCGACGAATCAGCATGCAAACCTGGGATGTGTCCCATTCAGTATACCACGAAATTCAAATAAATCATGCGTGATAAGAAATCTACGTTTTGGAGCAAAAAGTTGTAGTTAATGCTCAAAATGGCGTCAGGTAAAACAGCTGTATTTAAGAAGCCCCGAGTCCTATATACCACGATGGATTACGTTGTGGGCTGTTTCTAGACGTATCTATAAACTATGACATCAGTGATGATCGCTTCATAGTAAATTAGACAAGTATGGTACCTGAGGACATCCCTACAACTGATTTAAGTCGTAAGCAGGCAACATAAAGTACAAACATGTCACTAAGATAAAATTTTCTTGTGGAGATGCAGTAAGGATAATTATGGATAATGTCATGACACTCTGTTACCCTTGTTAAAGATTTCACATATCACTTGCCAGAAGAAGATGGTTCAAATGGCTCTAAACACTATGGGATTTAACGCTGAGGTCATCACTCCCCTAGACTTACAACTACTTAAATCTAACTAACCTAAGGACATCACACGCATCCATGCGCAAGGCAGGATTCGAACCTGCGACCGCAGCAGCAGCGCGTTTCTGGACTGAAGCGCCTAGAACCGCTCGGCCACAGCGGCCGGGCGCCAGTATAAGAGCCAATATTTGTACGCAAATGACAGTGGGCGGAATGAAGCTGATTTACAACACAAGTTCTCTAAGACAACAGAAGAAGCATAAAGGTGGTTCATAGGCAGCTTCATAAAGGTAAATGAGAAAAAAAAATCAGCATGGTTGAGCCGTATAGATATAAGAGTAAAAGCTTGAAGCAACATAACCCAAGGCTTAGGGAGTCTTAGGAAGTACTAAATTCTGAAGTATCAAATATATCTGGCATTTCGGCAGCGTTGAAGTGGCTTTCCTCAGTCTACACACAGCGAGAACCTTTGCAAACAGGCCGAAACATTGAATGTTTTGATTATTGCACCATATTAGTACATTAGAAGACGACATGACAGTAATCCGAGAGCCAGCGTTCTTACGTCATACAGAAAGTTGCTAGGAGTTTACTTTCATGGTAATAGAAGATGATAAAAAGATGCCAGACTACTGAAGAAAATATTCACCAAATACTGTTATGTCTTAAGGATGGTTATGAAATACTGTAACAGTGATACAGTTTTGAAAGTTTGGTGCGCAAATGTGCGTTGTGTGTTTCGCCCCGGTGTGACGTTGCAAAACACGTATATTACATTGAAAATTGAACATTAAGAAGTGTAACCAGTAGGTAGTCACGTATGGAACATTTCTGAGGAAATAAAATTTTTTTAATCTTGTGCAACTGTATACACACTGACAGATAAAAATTCGCAACATCAAAAAGGATGAAAATCAGGTATTCTTTAAATGCACGCTCTAACAGTTGTGAACGTTCGTTGCCTTTGAGACTGGACGTGGTGAGTTGATGTTGGTCAGGAAAGCCTTTAAGGCGACAGAGCCCGCATCTCGTGGTCTTGCGGTAGCGTTCTCGATTCCCACGCCCGGGTTCCCGGGTTCGATTCCCGGCGGGGTCAGGGATTTTCTCTGCCTCGTGATGGCTGGGTGTTGTGTGCTGTCCTTAGGTTAGTTAGGTTTAGGTAGATCTAAGTTCTAGGGGACTGATGACCATCGATGTTAAGTCCCATAGTGCTCAGAGCCATTTGAACCATTTGAAGGCGACAGAGACGCAATTATCAACACCTCACTGAGTTTTAGTGTGGTCGTGTAACAGGGCTACGAAAAGCTGGATCTCCTTCTGTGATATTACAGAAAGACTTGGCAGGAATGTAGCCGCTATAAATGATTGCTGGCAGCGGTGGTCACGATAATGTACGGTCGCAAGAAGTGAGGGCTCTGGTCGGCCACGTGGCACTACCAAGACTGAACGTCATAGTGTTCGGCGTATGGCTCTGGCGCATGGTACTGCATCTGCAGCAGCAGTCGGACCAACAGTCTGCGCAACAGTGACTCAATGAACTGTTACAAACTTGTTACTTCAAGAACTGTTCCGAGCCGGACCTCCTGTAGCGTGCATTTCACTTACCCTAAATCACCGCCGTTTGGGACTTCAGTGGTGTAAAGCGAGAGCTTACTGGAGAGCAGGGTGGCAGTCTGCTGTGTATTCTGATGAAAGTTGGTTCTGCCTCGGTGCCTGTGATGGCCATGTGTTTGCTACTAGAAGGACAATGTAGGGCCTGCAACCTACAGGGCTATTACAAATGGTTGAAGCGATTTCATAAATTCACTGTAGCTCCATTCATTGACATATGGTCACGACACACTACAAATACGTAGAAAAACTCATAACGTTTTGTTCGGCTGAAGCCGCACTTCAGGTTTCTGCCGCCAGAGGGCTCGGGAGCGCAGTGAGACAAAATGGCGACAGGAGCTGAGAAAGCGTATGTCCTGCTTGAAATGCATTCACGTCAGTCAGTCATAACAGTGCAACGACACTTCAGGACGAAGTTCAACAAAGATCCACCAACTGATAGCTCCATTCGGCGATGGTATGCGCAGTTTAAAGCTTCTGGATGCCTCTGTAAGGGGAAATCAACGGGTCGGCCTGCAGTGAGCGAAGAAACGGTTGAACGCGTGCGGGCAAGTTTCACGCGTAGCCCGCGGAAGTCGACGAATAAAGCAAGCAGGGAGCTAAACGTACCACAGCTGACGGTTTGGAAAATCTTACGGAAAAGGTAAAGCAGAAGCCTTACCGTTTACAATTGCTGCAAGCCCTGATACCCGATGACAAAGTCAAACGCTTTGAATTTTCGGCGCGGTTGCAACAGCTCATGGAAGAGGATGCGTTCAGTGCGAAACTTGTTTTCAGTAATGAAGCAACATTTTTTCTTAGTGATGAAGTGAACAGACACAATGTGCGAATCTGGGCGGTAGAGAATCCTCACACATTCGTGCAACAAATTCGCAATTCACCAAAAGTTAACGTGTTTTGTGCAATCTTACGGTTTAAAGTTTACGGCCCCTTTTTCTTCTGCGAAAAAACGTTACAGGACACGTGTATCTGGACATGCTGGAAAATTGGCTCATGCCACAACTGGACACCGACAGCGCCGACTTCATCTTTCAACAGGATGGTGCTCCACCGCACTTTCATCATGATGTTCGGCATTTATTAAACAGGGGATTGGAAAACCGATGGATCGGTCGTGGTGGAGATCATGATCAGCAATTCATGTCATGGCCTCCACGCTCTCCCGACTTAACCCCATGCGATTTCTTTCGGTGGGGTTATGTGAAAGATTCAGTGTTTAAACCTCCTCTACCAAGAAACGTGCCAGAACTGCGAGCTCGCATCAACGATGCTTTCGAACTCATTGATGGGGACATGCTGCGCAGAGTGTGGGAGGAACTTGATTATCGGCTTGATGTTTGCCGAATCACTAAAGGGGCACATATCGAACATTTGTGAATGCCTAAAAAAACTTTTTGAGTTTTTGTATGTGTGTGCAAAGCATTGTGAAAATATCTCAAATAATGAAGTTATTGTAGAGCTGTGAAATCGCTTCAATCATTTGTAATAACCCTGTACCTTTCTCCGTGATGTACACACTGTACCTACACCTGGAGTAATGGTTTGGGGTGCGATTTCGTATGACAGTAGGAACACTCTTGTGGTTATCCCATGCATCATGACTCCCAGTTTGTACATTAGTCTGGTGATTCGCTCTGTTGTGCTGCCTTATGTGTACAGCTTTCCTGGGGCTGTTTTACCAACAGGGTAACGCCCACCCACATACCGCTGTTGTAACGCAACACAATCTGCAGAGTGTCAAAGTGTTGCCTTGGCCTGCTCGATCAGCAGATTTTCCTCCAGTCTAACACATATTGGACATCATCGAACGATAATTACAGCGCCACCTGCAAACAGCGACAACCGTCCCTGTGTTGAGTGAGCAACTGCGACAGGTATTAACTCCGTCCCACAAACTGACACCTGTACAATAAAACGCATGAATACTTGCATGCTTGCATTCAACACTCTGTCGGTTACAACGTTTATTAATTTACCAGCATTTGAAGTTTGCTATGGTTCATCTTCCACTTACATTAGCCCGTGATCTGGTAATATTAATCACTTAAATATGACACGTAGACAAATGTATTCCTGAAATCTCATACTTTTCTTTAATTATTTCTTGGTGTTGCGATTTTTTTCTCGACTACTGATTGTCACAGTAACGCACTTAAGAAATCCCTGTAGAAGTAAATTAAGTTACATAAAACTTAAAATAATCTTCAATGGAATGGTTGCAGAAATAAGAAATGTATTAATGTTAGGTATATTTGTGCAAGAGTTGAACAAAATTGCTAATACGAAATTTTCCCTATAACACTGAGGAATACGTAAATTACTCGCATGATGGAAGTCTACCGCTTTGTTCAGTAATACCTGTGGTAAGTTTTTCTATGTCTTTTTACTGCCACTACTTCTCTGTTTTGATTGTTTCAGGTCATCGAGCCAGTAAGGGGGGAGAGGGAGGGGATTATCCATATATCTCACCGTATGATAGAATCGGCAGTACAAGACATAGGCGGCTGTCTTTGGCGGTGACGAATTCCAGCTGTGCAGGAGTGTATTGTGCGCACATTGTTTGACAGGCAGCGGTTTGTGTCTCCACATCACTGTATGCGTTTGGATATACGGGGAAGGCTAGGAGCTGCTTAACCTGCGTCTTGTCCGCAGCTTCCCCCATTAACCAGTCACCAGGTAAAACTGCCAGCCAGCGGTTGGCGAAACACTGTTGTCTTGACCACAGTGGCCTCCTGTTGCTCACGTGACGCCTGCTGTCTTCAGTAATTAGACCAAAGAGTTGGCGTCCAAGTGATGTTTCAAGATGTAGGTCAGGAGTAGGAACTTACTCGAATGTTCATCAGTATCAATGTTAGATCGAAATGAAAAGCAATCCATCACGGAACGGAAATTGAGGATGTTACAAAGTGATAACACACATTGGGATGAATATATAAACCAGATTCAAAGTCTGAAAACTAAGTGGAAAACAGACAGACATTTTTACAGAAAGTAACTTTAGATTACTCTAAGCAAAACAACAATCAAAATTACCCAGATTAAATCGAATTCATACCCTCAAACACCATGGTCGGGAATATCTTTCTTTTCTCCCTATTATTTTCCCTCGTGGTGCTGAATTTCCTGTCGTATCGTCTTGGAGGACTCCGTTCCCAATGTCCCCCAATGAACAATCGACGCTGAGTGGCTCCACCCTGCGAGACATGATTACAAGGTGCCAGACTTCCCGATCCTGCTTCGAAAATCCCTCGATTTTTGTCTGGGGGGGGGGGGGGGGGGGGGGGGCAGGCGGAAGCCTTCTATCATCAGTTACCGGTGCTGTGTGTGAAAACGTGCCTCCCAGTGAGCATCCCCTGGTAACTCACACAAGAGATTTTTTTCGTAAACAGTTAGGTTTGACTTCAGGTGTTCGTTATCTGCATTTCTGAGTTGCAGCTTAAAAACAGTTTGTTTGTAAAGGAAAAATCATCTAAGCCCCCCTTCCCACAACTCTTCTCCACTCAACTGTCCCACGTCCCTGGAAACGTAGCCCTTAGTTGTCAGTCAAGTATTACATTAAGAGTTAGAGCATAAGATTTTCGTTGATTTGTACTCAGTTTAGATTTTTTCTTTCTGCATTATGTGATTCGATGTATTGCATACCTCTTTTAGCTACTTATCAACATCATCATAGAATCAATAACCATTACTATTAGTGTGTTGCTAATACTGGAAGGAAATTATTCGGTTACTTCAAGAACGTGCTGACTTCGATTTACTTTTTATTCAACTGCCCAATTTTGAACAGACAGACGGTGTCCCAATGGATAATCCCATGTCATCCATTGGCTAGTAATGTAAGATTTCCAGGAGAGAACACTCTATTCGACAGAGTTGAAACCCTAAGCGTTTTTGGCCTTTGAGGTCTGACTCTACGGCACTGTACCGAATGAGGTGGAACAGGGGTTAGCCACTGGACTCTCATTCGAGAGGACGACGGTTCAAATCCGTGTCTGGCCATCTACAGGGTGTTACAGAAAGGTACGGCCAAACTTTCAGGAAACATTCCTCTCACATAAACAAAGAAAAGATGTTATGTGGACATGTGTCCGGAAACGCTTAATGTGCATGTTAGAGCTCATTTTAGCTTCGTCAGTATGTACTGTACTTCCTCGATTCACCGCCAGTTGGCCCAATTGAAGGAAGGTAATGTTGACTTCGGTGCTTGTGTCGACATGCGCCGCATTGCTCTACAGTGGTAGCATCAAGCACATCAGTACGTAGCATCAACAGGTTAGTGTTCATCACGAACGTGGTTTTGTAGTCAGTGCAATGTTTACAAATGCGGAGTTGGCAGATGCCCATTTGATGTATGGATTAGCACGGGGCAATAGCCGTGGCGCGGTACTTTTGTATCGAGGCAGACTTCCAGAACGAAGGTGTCCCGAGAGGAAGACGTTCGAAGCAATTGATCGGCGTCTTAGGGAGCACGGAAAATTCCAGCCTATGACTCGCGACTGGGGAAGACCTAGAACGACGTGGACACCTGCAATGGACGAGGCAATTCTTCGTGCAGTTGACGATAACCCTAATGTCAGCGTCAGAGAAGTTGCTGCTGTACAAGGTAACGTTGACCACGTCACTGTATGGAGAGTGCTACGGGAGAACCAGTTGTTCTCGTACCATGTACAGCGTGTGCAGGCACTATCAGCAGGTCATTGGCCTCCACGGGTACACTTCTGCGAATGGTTCATCCAACAATGTGTCAATCCCCATTTCAGTGCAAATGTTCTTTTTAAGGATGAGGCTTCATTCCAACGCGATCAAATTGTAAATTTTCACAAGCAGCATGTGTGGGCTGACGAGAATCCGCACGCAATTGTGCAATCACGTCATCAACAGAGATTTTCTGTGAACGTTTGGGCAGGCATTGTTGGTGAAGTCTTTATTGGACCCGTGTTCTTCCACCTACGCTCAATGGAGCACATTATCATGATTTCAAACCGGATACTCTACCTGTGCTGCTAGAACATGTGCCTTTACAAGTACGACACAACATGTGGTTCATGCACGATGGAGCTCCTGCACATTGCAGTTCGAAGTGTTAGTACGCTTCTCAACAACAGATTCGGTGACCGATGGATTGGTAGAGGCGGACCAAGTCCATGGCCTCCACGCTCTCCTGACCTCAACCCTCTTGACTTTCATTTATGGGGGCATTTGAAAGCACTTGTCTACGCAACCCCGGTACCAAATGTAGAGACTCTTCGTGCTCGTATTGTGGACGGCTGTGATACAATACGCCATTCTCCAGGGCTGCATCAGCGCACCAGGGACTCCATGCGACGGAGGGTGGATGCATGTATCCTCGCTAACGGAGGACATTTTGAACATTTCCTGTAACAAAGTGAAGTCACCCTGGTACGTTCTGTTGCTGTGTGTATCAAATGGTTCAAATGGCTCTGAGCACTATGGCTGTGTGTATCCATTCCATGATTAATGTGATTTGAAGAGAAGTAATAAAATGAGCTCTAACATGGAAAGTAAGCGTTTCCGGACACATGTCCATATAACATCTTTTCTTTCTTTGTGTGTGAGGAATGTTTCCTGAAAGTTTGGCCGTACCTTTTTGTAACACCCTGTAGATTTCGGTTTATCCTGAGTCCCCTCAATCGCTGAAGGAAAATGCCAGGACCGCTGGAAGTGGGGAAGTTATACATCGGACAGATTTGTCGCACTGCAGAAGGCAAATGCGTTAAACATCGGCTACATGCACCTCTCCCTCTCAGGCAGCTAGAAAAATCTGCAGTGCTAAACTGTTGCCTCAATTCAGGGTGAAACATGGATTACAAAGGCACAAAAATTGTCTCATGGGTGTCTTATTACTTGGCGACGTAGTTAAAGAAGCGGCAGAAACTCGCAGCTCATAAACGTCGGCGATAGAGATACAGATATCCAACAAGGTGCAATACGGACTCCAACGTGGGCAAAGCCACAGCGATCACAAACGTAAGCTACTCGTCACCCAAGGGATTGCGCTTCTGTGGCCGAATTGAATATTCGGATAACAGTGACGACGATGGCCGCGTACCACCGTGGACTATTTACGCATGCGGCGTCAAATAGTATTTGCAGGGCGGCATGGTGGCAGTGCGCCGCTTAAGCAATAGCTTTTGTACTGCTGCCCATGTCCTTGGTTTGTCGTCATACAGGTAACGTTGCTGTTCTCGTCAGCCGATCAGCAATGCTAGGCTATTGGCTACCGAATTTTGCGCCTTCAGGTCTAAGCTTTTCCCAACTGCACAGACATAAGTAAAATAAAGCTACAGTCATAGCTGAGAAGTATGTTCGTCACATCTGAAGCTGTTCCGTTAGTTGCTCCGATGAAAACTGGGGAAATTTAGCAACAACATACGACGTCCCGGCGGAAAATTATTTCTAAAATTATTATTATTGTAAATAATTTTGGGCCAGTATCTGCGAAGTCAATATACTTCGTATACCTTGTTAAACCATGTATGATATCATCATCATCATCATCATCATCATCATTTAAGAATGATTATGCCTTTCAGCGTTCAGTCTGGAGCATAGTCCCCCTTATAAAATTCCTCCATGATCCCCTATTCAGTGCTAACATTGGTGCATCGTATGATGTTAAGCCTATTACTTCAAAATCATTCTTAACCGAATCCAGGTACCTTATCCTTGGTCTACCCCGACTCCTCCTACCCTCTACTGCAGAACCCATGATTCTCTTGGGTAACCTTGCTTATCCCATGCGTGTAACATGACCCCACCATCTAAGCCTGTTCGCCCTGACCGCTACATCTATAGAGTTCATTCGCAGTTTTTCTTTGATTTCCTCATTGTCGACACCCTCCTGCCATTGTTGCCATCTTCTAGTACCTGCAATCATCTTAGCTACTTTCATATCCGTGACCTCAACCTTATTGATAGGGTAACCTGAATCCACCCAGCTTTCGCTCCAATACAACAAAGTTGGTCGAAAGATTGAACGGTGCACAGATGACTTAGTCTTGGTACTAACTTCCTTCTTGCAGAAGAGAGTAGATCGTAGCTGAGCGCTCACTGCATTAGCTTTGCTACACCTCGCTTCCAGTTCTTTCACTATGTTGCCATCCTGTGAGAATATGCATCCTAAGAATTTGAAACCGACCACCTGTTCTACCTTTGTTCCTCCTATTTGGCACTTAATCAGTTTAAATCTCTTTCCCACTGGCATTACTTTCGTTTTGGAGATGCTAATCTTCATACCATGGTCCTTACATTTCTGATCTAGCTCCGAAATATTACTTTGCAAAGTTTCTATCGAATCTGCCATCACAACTAAGTCATCCGCATATGCGAGACTGCTTATTTTGTGTTCACCTATCTTAATCTCACCCAGACAGTCTATTGTTTTCAACATGTGATCCACAAATAATATGAACAACAGTGGAGACCGGTTGCAGCCTTGTCTTACCCCTGAAACTACTCTGAACCATGGACTCAATTTACCGTCAACTCTAACTGCTGCCTGGCAATGTATGTAAAGATCTTTAATTGCTTGCTAAAGTTTGCCCCCTATTCCACAATCTCGTAGACCAGACAATAACGTCCTCTTAGGGACTCGGTCATATGCCTTTTCTAGATCTATAAAGCATAGATACAATTCCCTGTTGCACTCGTGACACTTCTCCATTATTTGCCGTAAGCTAAAGATCCGGTCCTGACATCCTCTAAGAGGCCTTAACCCACACTGACTTTCATCCAAATTGTCCTCAACTAATACTCGCACTTTCCTTTCAACAATACCTGAGAAGATTTTACCCATGTATGATGTACTTTTGTAATTAAGGCGAAAACTTTGTGTGGCTCAAGGGACGGTTGCACGAGTTCCGACTGGACGCCACTTCGGCGACTTCAGTGTCTCCAACCCACCCCACTTATTCAACTGGGCAAACGGGACCGGCAGTTTACCGTGAAATCCGAACCAAGTAACGTAGTCACTCTGTAAGTAGGCTGTTTAGGTTTTTTTATTGGTAACGCCACCTCTGTATGAAAATCACTGGCTGTGCTGTGTGCAGTCTGTGGCTGCTTTGCATTGTTGTAATACTCGCCATTGTAGTGTTGGGCAGCGGCAGCTGGATGTGAACAGCGCGTAGCGTTGCGCAGTTGGAGGTGTGCCGCCAGCAGTGGTGGATGTGGGGAGAGAGATGGAGGAGTTTTGAAATTTGTCATGAACTGCTATATTTATATATGATGATATCAAGGTAAATACATTGTTTGTTCTCTATTAATATCTTTCATTTGGTAACTATCCGTATCAGTAGTTAGTGCCTTCCATAGTTTAAATCTTTTATTTAGCTGGCAGTAGTGGCGCTCGCTGTATTGCAGTAGCTTGAGCAGCGAAGATTTTTGTGAGGTAAGTGATTTGTGAAAGGTATAGTTTAATGTTAGTCAGGGCCATTCTTTTGTAGGGAATTTTCAAAGTCAGATTGCGTTGCGCTAACAAAATATTGTGTGTCAGTTTAAGCACAGTCATGTATAATTCTTCAAAGGGGACGTTTCAACTCCTCACTTCGATGAGAGATAAGATCTAGGTTAAAGGTTGATTAAAATTCCCGTGGTTTGACCGGTAGTCGATCCAGCAGCCTCTTGGTTTTATGCGCCTTACCACTCGACCACCAGGACTGACTTTCTGCGGTATTTCAGTGACGATGGAAAATTTAACATTTTTAGTAGAGAAGTATATTCTGGAAACGACCTATTCGAAAGATGAGAAGCCAATGGAATACGGCAAACTACGGATCATTGTTTGTAGTCCACAATGCATTAAGAAATAAGAAAAAAAAGAAAAGAAAAGATGCACCATGAAGGAACTATCCAGATGGGACGGGAATCGGTAGACATGATTTATACAAGCAGACATAAAAGTGATAAAAATTTTGGAAAAATTGGATGATTTATTCAACACAATGAGTTACACAATGTTAGCAAGTCAGTTACTAATTGGTCCACCTCCGGCTCTGATGCAGGCAGTTATTCGGCTTGATAGAGTTGTTGACTGTCCTTGGTCAGTCGGGGGTTAGACCATCAAAATCTAGAACTCGTTGGAAGGCCCTGCCAATAATGCTCCAAACGTTCCCAATTGAGAATTGATCTGGCAGCCGTTCTGGTCAAGTAGTGTTCGATAAACACGAAGACAAGCAACAGACACTGTCGCTGATTTTGGGCAGGCATTGCGTTGCTGAAATGCAAATCCAGGAGACTTGCTATGAGGGGCAGTAAAGCAGGGCGTAGAATATAGCCTACGTACTGCTGTGCTGCGAGGATGCCGCCGATGGCAAGCAAAGGGATACGAAGACCGTCATTCATAGTTGCCAGGCTGCATAGTTAGATTGGTATCCTTCCGCTGCCCAGGGAATCTCCAGACACGTCTGCACTTATCATCGGGGCTCTGTAGACGGTTCTACTCCCGTTAATGAGATTCCAGGCCGAAAGTGTCTGCAAACACCCTGGACAGCGGTCGCACCCCAACATGACCCTCGCCCACCATACGGCCCTACAACCAAGATTGATGGTTTAGGGTGCTACTTCTTTTCACAGCAGGGCCCCATTGATGCCCTCGGCGGCACCCTTATAGTATAGTGGTACGTCGACGATATTCTGTGTTTCCCCTCATGCGAAGCCATCCTGGCCTCACATTTCTCGAGATAATGCCCGCCCAAACACGGCCAGGGTCTCTACTGCTTGTCTTCATGCATGCCAAACCCTAACTTCGACAGAAAGTTCACCGGATCTCTCTCCAGCTGAGAACGTTTGGTGAACTGTGGGCAGCGCTCTATAACCAGCTCGGATTTTGACGATCCAACGCTTCAATTGGAAAAACGTTTCACGATGTCCCTCAGGAAGACCACTGACAACTGTATCAATCAGTGCCAAGCTGTACAACTGCTTGTATAGGGCCAATAGGGGGGCCAACGTGTTATTGTTGGAATTGTAAAGCTCTCTTGAGTAAATCATCAAACTTTTTCTAAAATTGTAATCATTTGTTTTCCTGTGAATGTACATCACATCCACTGATTTCCGTCCCACCCGAATAATTTCCTCGTTGTGTATGTTTTCTCTTTTCCTTGTTGCTCATTTTTTGCTGAAATTTTATGGTAAAGGAATCATATCAACTAGTAGATGTGCATCGTGGGTGGGGGGGGGGGGGGGAGGAGGGCTGAGGACTAGAAACTCTGCTATTGCTTTATGGAGACACATACACGCTCCTGATGTAACGGATTGGGGGAGGTTGTAATCTGCATTTGTAAGTACGTAGTCGATTAGCGCAAGTGATAAAAGTGATAGATGACGTACCCTAATACGCAATTATCAGATTTGTTTGTCATGCACATACAAGCAAATTCAAACTGATTGGAAGCTGAAAGCCTGTATCGGGCCAAAACCTCACGTAGGAGAAAATCGACGAATATGGTTTTAGAAATATACTGGGTCCGTTTCGCCGAATGATTTTGATTACTAGTCCCCCCCATGTGGCGTCGAATGCAATAAGTACTTGCCCCCGGGGGCCAAACTTCCCAGAATGCCGTATACTCATTTCCATTTTTTGATTACGAGAGCAATTGCTCCGTATGCTGTCCGCACACAGCACAGCTGCATGACATCAGTTTCATTGTACAACAATTCTACAGTTGTAATAACTGTTTTTATTGTAGTATTTCTATCATTAAATTGTGGTGGAGGGAAAGAAATATCATTTTGCATCATTTTGCATAATATCAGAAAGGTGAAGTGACTGTTTTGGGATAATTAACTTATTTTTCGGTGTTTTTTTATGAATGGCAGGCAATTAAGGTAGAAAGTTCAGATTGTGAATAACACGTAATCTGAAACGTAACCAGTGGATGTTGTGGACACCAGCTGTTCGTAATAGGGTGTTCCGTGCCCCAAATCACTCGATGATATGTGTGTCGTAGATCATCGATAAATCTGTCCTTAAAAGTTAGAAAGGGAATTGGCTGTTTACCGTGACTCCTTCCGTGGTAAAAGAGCGTTTGGTAAATGAAGAGTTTGTGGTCGTCGAGTTGAGTTGCACTGCTACGGCTGATTAATGTACTCCACTTTAGGGTGAACAGCACCAATGATAGAACTTTATTAACTGCAACATTCTGGGCAAGTTTTGCACGCTGAGTCGTTGGCACACGGAGAGTGCTGTCGGACGTCAGCGTTATGCGTACTGAGTTAACGTGATATAGGCGATCGCAGCTGTGCCTGGCATGCAAATCACTCTGTTTACAAAGCAAAGTTGTGCGGACCTAAAATTTCTGCGTCGACTCTATTAAAATGCACATTTCCTCCATTTTCGATATGGCAGTCGTGTTTTCCTGTCTGTAGTGTACATAAAAACGTCAGTATCCTTGGACATGTTATGAGGCAGTTTTAAATAGAAGTTTTCCATTGAGTTACAAACCCATTACTGATTTCGATCAGCCGAAGGACCTTGGAACGAATACTCTGTTCGAACATAATGAATTACCTCGAAGAAAACGCCTTATTGACAAATAGCCAACATGGCTGCAGAAAGTATCGTTACTGGAAAACACCACTAGCTGTTTATTTACACGAAGTTCTGCGTTATCGACACGGCATCTCAAATCGACTGCATATTTTTAGATTTACAGAAAACCGTTGACACCATTTTTCGCAAATGACTTCTCATCAAATTTCATACCTACGGTATCTCGTCTGTTGACGGATTCGTAAATTACTTTCAGGAAGGACACAGTTCGAAGCAACTGAGGAAACGTCATCGAATAAAAGGGAAGTGATATATGACGTTACCCTGGGAAAGGCCGTCTGCTGTTCCTGATCTACGTAAAGGACTTAGGAAGCAATCTCAGCAGCCCTCTTACACTATTTGCTATTTCCGGCCTCGTAAAGTCTAAAGATTATGAAAACCAATTACAAAATGATTTAGGCAAGATATCTGAATGGCGCAGAAAGTTGAATTCGACTGTAAATAACGAAAAGTGTGAAGTTATCCACATGAGTAGTAAAACAAATCCGCTAAATTTCGGTTACATGATGAGTCACACAAATATAAGGCTCTGAATTCAACTAAATGCAGACGGATTAAAATTACAATACCATAAAGTGGAACGACCCCATAGATAATTTTGTGGGGTAGGCAAACCAAAGACTTCGTTTTATTGGCAGAACACTTGGAAGATGCAACAGGTTTACTAAAGAAACCGTGTACACTACGCTTGTCCGGAGAATTGTTGCGAGGTATGGAATCCACATCAGATAGGGTGGAGGATATCAAAAAGGTTAAATGAAGTGCAGCTCTTTTTGTATTATTATGAAACAGTCCGGAGTATTGTTGCGAGGTATGGAATCCACATCAGATAGGATGGAGGATATCAAAAAGGTTAAATGAAGTGCAGCTCCTTTTGTATTATTATGAAATATAGGAGAGAGTGTCAATCACTAATACCAAGCTGTTTTTCGTTGCCGCAGGATCTTCTATCATGAAATTTCAATCATCAACTTTCGCTTCCGAATGCGGAAATATACATTGGGAGAAATGATCTGTGTAATGACATAAGAAAAATCGAATATCGTTGGAAATATTTAAGTGTTCGGCCTTCCCGCACACTGTTTGAGATTGGAACGGTAGAGATACAGTACGAAGGCGGTTCTATGAACACTGTGACAGGCCTTAATCGTTAATTTGCAGAGTAGTCATGTAGATATAGATGTAAAATACAATATGTACTAGAACCAAAAGGGGAAAAATAAGAGTGATCAGATGAACATGAGCATAAGACAAGCGTGTAGTCTCTTATCACTGTTGTTGAATCTATAATTAAAAAAAAAACAGAAGGAATTAAAAGTAAGGTTTAAAAGTGGGATCAAAATACGGCGTGAGAGGATATTAATTACAAGATTAGCTGCTGACGCCGCTATCCTCACTGAAAGGGAGGAAGAACTGCAAGACCTGTTGAATGGACAGTCTAAGAAGCAAAGAATATGAACTGAGAGTAAACCGAAGGAAGGCGAAAGTAATGAGGAGTGTTAGAAATAGTCTTAGCAATAAACGACGTCAAAATTGAAGACCACGAAGTAGACCAAATCAAGGAATTCTGCAGTGTTGGGAGCAAAATAACGTGACTGGCGAATCAAGGCCGATTTAAAAAAAATAAAAAATAAAAACTAGCAGAAACGGAGAAGGAGAAGTAGGAAATCGAAGCGTCTGAGTAGCGGTGCTGCAGAAGCATTTTGGAGATTACACGGAATGATAAAAAATGAGGAAGACTGGGAGAAACGGCGAAGAAAATTATACGTAGAAAATATTAAATAGGATAAGGAGCAGGGTGATTGGATATTTGTTAAGACTTCAGAGAACACCTTCAGTGGTACTATAGAGTACTGAAGGTGAAGAAACCGACTGGAATTCATGCAATGTAGGCTTTCACGGCCGCTGTTGTCATCAGTTCTCAGGTGATCGTGGCGGGCTGCAACAACCTGTCAGGGGACTGAAAAAAATTATGGCCGTCATAACCCAAGCTACTTCCCCCATGAACCATGGACCTTGCCGTTGGTGGGGGGGCTTGCGTGCCTCAGCGATACAGATGGCCGTACCGTAGGTGCAACCACAACGGAGTGGTATCTGTTGAGAGGCCAGACAAACATGTGGTTCCTGAAGAGGGGCAGCAGCCTTTTCAGTAGTTGCAGGGGCAACAGTCTGGATGATTGACTGATCTGGCCATGTAACACTAACCAAAACGGCCTTGCTGTGCTGGTACTGCGAACGGCTGAAAGCAAGGGGAAACTACAGCCGTAATTTTTCCCGAGGACATGCAGCTTTACTGTATGATTAAATGATGATGGCCTCTTGGGTAAAATATTCCGGAGGTAAAATAGTTCCCCAATCGAATCTCCGGGCGGGGACTACTCAAGAGGACGTCGTTATCAGGAGAAAGAAAACTGGCATTCTACGGATCGGAGCGTGGAATGTCAGATCCCTTAATCGGGCAGGTAGGTTAGAAAATTTAAAAAGGGAAATGGATAGGTTAAAGTTAGATATAGTGGGAATTAGTGAAGTTCGGTGGAGGAACAAGACTTTTGGTCAGGTGATTACAGGGTTATAAACACAAAATCAAATAGGGGTAATGCAGGACTAGGTTTAATAATGAATAAAAAAATAGGAGTGCGGGTTAGCTACTACAAACAGCATAGTGAACGCATTATTGTGGCCAAGATAGACACAAAGCCCATGCCTACTACAGTAGTACAAGTTTATATGCCAACTAGCTCTGCAGATGATGAAGAAATTGATGAAATGTATGACGAGATAAAAGAAATTATTCAGGTAGTGAAGGGAGAAGAAAATTTAATAGTCATGGGTGACTGGAATTCGTCAGTAGGAAAAGGGAGAGAAGGAAACATAGTAGGTGAATATGGATTGGGGGGAAGAAATGAAAGAGGAAGCCGCCTTGTAGAATTTTGCACAGAGCATAACTTATTCATAGCTAACACTTGGTTCGAGAATCATAAAAGAAGGTTGTATACCTGGAAGAATCCTGGAGATACTAAAAAGTATCAGATAGATTATATAATGGTAAGACAGAGATTTAGGAACCAGGTTTTAAATTGTCAGACATTTCCAGGGGCAGATGTGGATTCTGACCACAATCTATTGGTTATGAACTGCAGATTGAAACTGAAGAAACTGCAAAAAGGTGGGAATTTAAGGAGATGGGACCTGGATAAACTGAAAGAACCAGAGGTTGTAGAGAGTTTCAGGGAGACCATAAAAGAACAATTGACAGGAATGGGGGAAAGAAATACAGTAGAAGAAGAATGGGTAGCTCTGAGGGATGAAGTAGTGAAGGCAGCAGAGGATCAAGTAGGTAAAAAGACGAGGGCTAATAGAAATCCTTGGGTAACAAAATAAATATTGAATTTAATTGATGAAAGGAGAAAATATAAAAATGCAGTATATGAAGCAGGCAAAACGGAGTACAAACGTCTCGAAAATGAGATCGACAGTAAGAGCAAAATGGCTAAGCAGGAATGGCTGGAGGACAAATGTAAGGATGTAGAGGCATATCTCACTAGGGGTTAGATAGATACTGCAAACAGGAAAATTAAAGAGACCTTTGTAGAAAAGAGAACCGCTTGTATGAATATCAAGAGCTTAGATTCCATTAGAACTGCTGACGGCCTTGGGAGAGCCAGTCATGACAAAACTTTACCATCTGGTCAGCAAGATGTATGAGACAGGCGAAATACCCACAGACTTCAAGAAGAATATAATAATTCCAATCCCAAAGTAAGCAGGTGTTGACAGATGTGAAAATTACCGAACTATCAGTTTAATAAGTCACAGCTGCAAAATACAAACGCGAATTCTTTACAGACGAATGGAAAAACTGGTAGAAGCGGACCTCGGGGAAGATCAGTTTGGATTCCGTAGAAATGTTGGAACACGTGAGGCAATACTAACCTTACGACTTATCTTAGAAGAAAGATTAAGAAAAGGCAAACCTACGTTTCTAGCATTTGTAGACTTACAAGGGGAGGCCGCCAATTGTGAAATTCAGATTCGATTCATACTGCGCATAATAAAAGCTCATGGCCAGAGGTGTAATGTGGCAAAGCATCAAGATGCACTTCTCAGCCATTAGTAATTTTCTACGGCGTCGTGGCGCAGCGGTAAGCGCTCGGGTTCGTAATCCGAAGGTCGCCGTATCGAATCTCGCGACATGCTATTTTTTTTATTATTAGTTTTTTGTAATTCAAATATATATATATATATATATATATATATATATATATATATATATATATATAAAGTATTAATGAATTGCTTATGCATGTTGGTGAAGGCGGATCGCTCTCCAATTGTACCGCCTCCATTTTTCCGTTTTTTTAACAGGGTGTACCAAAGCTCTCCCGTCCGCAATGATTTTCGACAATGTTATAAGTTGCGCTAGGGACCGCATCTACATTCTTTCGAAGTTAGCAGGCAACTATGCTGTTATGCGGCGGCTCGTTTCGGCCCATTCAACATCTGTCATTGAAGTGTAACGAGCGAGTAACGGAGTTTATATTTCATACCTGCCACAGCAAATTTGTGTTCGTGGGGTCTCTATTCTAATTCGAACGTTTGACTTACGCTATACGTATTCGTTTCGGACTATCGTTTCTACGTCTTCCGTTAACTATGCGTGGTTAACATTATGAAGACAATTAATAACATTTGTGAAATGCAACTTTTTTTGCGGAAAACATAATGATGTTCGAAGTCGCCAGTTTTTCCACGACAAACGGCTTTCAACAACTTATTATGTGCATAATTGTTGCAACTGATTGCCGGGATATATATATATATATATATATATATATATATATATATATATATATATATATATATATTATAAAAAACAAATAATAAAAAGGATGCATAGCGCGAGATTCGATCCGGCTACCTTCGGATTACGAACCAGAGCGCTTACCGCTGCGCCACGACGCTGTAGAGAATTATTAATCGTAGAGAAATTTCTCTGGAACGGTTTCTTTTAACTGTCGATTTTCTCGACATCGGCTGCGAAGTGCATCTTGGTGCTTTGCCACATTACACCTCTGGCCATGAGCTTTTATTATGCGCAGTATGAATCGAATCTGAATTTCACAATTGGCGGCCTCCCCTTGTTAGAGAAAGCTTTTGACAACGTTAACTGGAATACTCTCTTTCAAATTCTGAAGGTGGCAGGGGTAAAATACAGGGAGCGAAAGGCCATTTACAATTTGTACAGAAACCAGATGGCAGTTATAAGAGTCGAGGGGCATGAAAGGGAAGCAGTGGGTGGGAAAGGAGTGAGACAGGGTTGCAGCCTCTCCCCGATTTTATTCAATCTGTATATTGAGCAAGCAGTAAAGGAAACAAAAGAAAAATTCGGAGTAGGTACTAAAATTCATGGAGAAGAAGTAAAAACTTTGAGGTTCGCCGATGACACTGTAATTCTGTCAGAGACAGCAAAGGACTTGGAAGAGCAGTTGAACGGAATGGACAGTGGCTTGAAAGGAGGATATAAGATGAACCAAAGCAAAACGAGGATAATGGAATGTAGTCAAATTAAATCGGGTGATGCCGAGGGGATTAGATTAGGAAATGAGACACTTAAAGTAGTAAAGGAATTTTGCTATTTGGGGAGTAAAATAACTGATGATGGTCGAAGTAGAGAGGACATAAAATGTAGACTGGCAATGGCAAGGAAATCGTTTCTGAAGAAGAGAAATTTGTTAACATCGAGTATAGATTTAAGTGTCAGGAAGTCGTTTCTGAAAGTATTTGTATGGAGTGTAGCCATGTATGGAAGTGAAACATGGACGATAACCAGTTTGGACAAGAAGAGAATAGAAGCTTTCGAAATGTGGTGCTACAGAAGAATACTGAAGATAAGGTGGGTAGATCACGTAACTATTGAGGAGGTATTGAATAGGATTGGGGAGAAGAGAAGTTTGTGGCACAATTTGACTAGAAGAAGGGATCGGTTGGTAGGACATGTTTTGAGGCATCAAGGGATCACAAATTTAGCATTGGAGGGCAGCGTGGAGGATAAAAATCGTGGTGGGAGACGAAGAGATCAATACACTAAGCAGATTCAGAAGGATGTAGGTTGCAGTAGGTACTGGGAGATGAAGAAGCTTGCACAGGGTAGAGTAGCATGGAGAGCTGCATCAAACCAGTCTCAGGACTGAAGACCACAACAACAACAACAACAACAACAACAACCCAAGCTACAGTTTTAAAGCAACATCACCACAAATTTGCAGTGGAAATGTAGGCGGGCACAGACTGATTTGCATGCTACCCTCTTAGTTAAACTTGTGTACTCTACATCACATGTATTCGTCATTGCCAATATGGACAACCATCAGCAGTACGTACACTACTGGCCATTAAAATTGCTACACCAAGAAGAAATGCAGATGATAAACGGGTATTCATTGGACAAATATATTATACTAGAACTGACATGTGATTACATTTTCACGCAATTTGGGTGCATAGATCCTGAGAAATCAGTACCCAGAACAACCACCTCTGGCCGTAATAACGGCCTTGATACGCCTGGGCATTGAGTCAAACAGAGCCTGGATGGCGTGTACAGGTACAGCTGCCCATGCAGCCTCAACACGATACCACAGTTCATCGAGAGTAGTGACTGGCGTATTGTGACGAGCCAGCTGCTCGGCCAACATTAACCAGACGTTTTCAATTGGTGAGAGATCTGTGGAATGTGCTGGCCAGGGCAGCAGACGAACATTTTCTGTATCCAGAAAGTCCCGTACAGATTCTGCAACATGCGGTCGTGCATTATGCTGCTGAAAAAAAAAACAGGGATCGAATGAAGGATAGAGCTACAGGTCGTAACACATCTGAAATGTCCACTGTCCAAAGTTCCGTCAATGCGAACAAGAGATGACCAAGATGAGTAACCAATGGCACCCCGTACCATCCCGCCGGGTGATACGCCAGTATGTCGATGACGAATACACGCTTCCAATGTGTGTTCACCGCGATGTCGCCAAACACGGATGCGACCATCATGATGCTGTAAACAGAACCTGGATTTATCCGAAAAAATGACGTTTTGCCATTCGTGCACCCAGGTTCGTCGTTGAGTACACCATCGCAGGCCCTCCTGTCTGTGATGCAGCGTCAATGGTAACCGCAGCCATGGTCTCCGAGCTGATAGTCCATGCTGCTGCAAACGTCGTCGAACTGTTGGTGCAGATGGTTGTAGTCTTGCAAACGTCCCCGTCTGTTGACTCAGGGATCGAGACGGGACTGCACGATCCGTTACAGCCATGCGGATAAGATGCCTGTCATCTCGACTGATAGTGATACGAGGCCCTTGGGACCCAGCACGGCGTTCCGTATTACCCTCCTGAACCCACCGATTCCATATTCTGCCAACAGTCTTTGGATCTCGACCAACGCGAGCAGCAATGTCGCGATACGATAAACAGCAATCGCGATAGGCTACAATACGACCCTTCTCAGAGTCGGAAACGTGATGGTACGCATTTCTCCTCCTTACACGAGGCATCACACCAACGTTTCTCCAGGCAACGCCGGTCAACTGATGTTTGTGTATTAGAAATCGGTTGGAAATTTTCCTCATGTCAGCGTGTTGTAGGTGTTGCCACCGGCGCCAAGCTTGTGTGAATGTTCTGAAAAGCTAATCATTTGCATATCACAGCATCTTGTTTCTGTCGGTTAAATTTCGCGTCTGTAGCTCGTCATCTTGGTGGTGTAGCAATTTTAATGGCCAGTAGTGTATAACTGAAAGACGAAAATGAAAATTTGTTTCGGACAGAGATTCAAACTCAGATATCCCGATTATCGAGAGCGATCATCGCATGCATGTCCGAAGGAATAGACACTGCCGCGACTACATTCGTTTTCTAATACATAAAATGTGTTCGTAGTTACGAATGTTTATAACCATCATGTATATAATGCAATGAGGACTACGAAAATGTGTGCTGGATCGGGTCTCGAACCCGTATTTCTTGCTTATCGCGAACGGTCGCAATCCCATGAGGCTCTCCCAGCACTTCTCAGAACAACAGAGGTACTAAAGCATCGTGTGGTGCACACTACTTGTGCCAGAGACATCCTATTGATGTAAAACATTTCATTTATCTTCGTTCACATAAAAGGTTTTCCTGTTTCCTTCAGACTCTACGAGACGCAGCCATAAACGGAGATGGCGCCACGTGACAAGGCAGCTTCAGCAGAGGTACAAAATAGTCACGGTCAGACGCCACAGAGCGCTCACAGACTAAAGATTATGTCACGCTTGCGTCTGACGTCACACAAATAGTTCCCAGGTGGACATCCACCAGGCTAACGGGATATAAGCAGCCTTGTGGCTCCACTCAGTATATATGCGGAGCACCTATAATACTTCAAGACTGTTTCACCACCGCGTCTGCAGTCGCTTCCAAAAAGACACAATGTACATTTTGCAAATGACCGCAGTTATCTATTCACTAGATTCAGGACCAGGCCAGAGCTGAAGACCGTTTATTGAACTGTAAACTAACACCACGCACCAGTTTCACACTAAAGTAGTATAATATTTCTTTCAACAAATTATTGTAATTTGTTCCTAAGCTTTGTTGCCACATACTTTTTGTTTAGCTGATATCTATCCGTATTTGGTCTTGTTAAGTGGCTATGTATTTGTATCGTGGAAGCAAGATATCTCACAACAGCAGCAATTTGCGGTGGTAACGGTTTTTTTCCTTCAGCCTTGGAATGTTTGATGCCAAATATATTTAGAGAATACAGCGGGTTTCAACATGAGGGAGTTTCAACTTGAGATTACCTATTTTGCTCGTAAGCAGTTCCAGCTGACGTCCCCTCGGATATCTACATCTACATCTACATTTATACTCCGCAAGCCACCCAACGGCGTGTGGCGGAGGGCACTTTACGTGCCACTGTCATTACCTCCCTTTCCAGTTCCAGTCGCGTATGGTTCGCGGGAAGAACGACTGTCTGAAAGCCTCCGTGCGCGCTCTAATCTCTCTAATTTTACATTCGTGATCTCCTCGGGAGGTATAAGTAGGTGGAAGCAATATATTCGACACCTCATCCAGAAACGCACCCTCTCGAAACCTGGCGAGCAAGCTACACCGCGATGCAGAGCGCCTCTCTTGCAGAGTCTGCCACTTGAGTTTATTAAACATCTCCGTAACGCTATCACGGTTACCAAATAACCCTGTGACGAAACGCGCCGCTCTTCTTTGGATCTTCTCTATCTCCTCCGTCAAACCGATCTGGTACGGATCCCACACTGATGAGCAATATTCAAGTATAGGTCGAACGAGTGTTTTGTAAGCCACCTCCTTTGTTGATGGACTACATTTTCTAAGCACTCTCCCAATGAATCTCAACCTGGTAACCGCCTTACCAACAATTAATTTTATATGATCATTCCACTTCAAATCGTTCCGCACGCATACTCCCAGATATTTTACAGAAGTAACTGCTACCAGTGTTTGTTCCGCTGTCATATAATCATACAATAAAGGATCCTTCTTTCTATGTATTCGCAATACATTACATTTGTCTATGTTAAGGGTCAGTTGCCACTCCCTGCACCAAGTGCCTATCCGCTGCAGATCTTCCTGCATTTCGCTACAATTTTCTAATGCTGCAACTTCTCTGTATACTACAGCATCATCCGCGAAAAGCCGCATGGAAATTCCGACACTATCTACCAGGTCATTTATATATATTGTGAAAAGCAATGGTCCCATAACACTCCCCTGTGGCACGCCAGAGGTTACTTTAACGTCTGTAGACGTCTCTCCATTGATAACAACATGCTGTGTTCTGTTTGCTAAAAACTCTTGAATCCAGCCACACAGCTGGTCTGATATTCCGTCGGCTCTTACTTTGTTTATCAGGTGACAGTGCGGAACTGTATCGAACGCCTTCCGGAAGTCAAGAAAAATAGCATCTACCTGGGAACCTGTATCTAATATTTTCTGGGTCTCATGAACAAATAAAGCGAGTTGGGTCTCACACGATCGCTGTTTCCGGAATCCATGTTGATTCCTACATAGTAGATTCTGGGTTTCCAAAAACGACATGATACTCGAGCAAAAAACATGTTCTAAAATTCTACAACAGATCGACGTCAGAGATATAGGTCTATAGTTTTGCGCATCTACTCGACGACCCTTCTTGAGGACTGAGACTATCTGTGCTCTTTTCCAATCATTTGGAACCCTCCGTTCCTCTAGAGACTTGCGGTACACGGCTGTTAGAAGGGGGGCAAGTTCTTTCGCGTATTCTGTGTAGAATTGAATTGGTATCCCGTCAGGTCCAGTGGACTTTCCTCTATTGAGTGATTCCAGTTGCTTTTCTATTCCTTGGACACTTATTTCGATGTCAGCCATTTTTTCGTTTGTGCGAGGATTTAGAGAAGGAACTGCAGTGCGGTCTTCCTCTGTGAAACAGCTTTGGAAAAAGGTGTTTAGTATTTCAGCTTTACGCGTGTCATCCTCTGTTTCAATGCCATCATCATCCCGTAGTGTCTGGATATGCTGTTTCGAGCCACTTACTCATTTAAAGTAAGATCAGAACTTCCTAGGATTTTCTGTCAAGTCGGTACATAGAATTTTACTTTCGAATTCACTGAACGCTTCACGCATAGCCCTCCTTACACTAACTTTGACATCATTTAGCTTCTGTTTGTCTGAGAGGTTTTGGCTGCATTTAAACTTGGAGTGGAGATCTCTTTGCTTTCGCAGTAGTTTCCTAACTTTGTTGTTGTACCACGGTGGGTTTTTCCCGTCCCTCACAGTTTTACTCGGCACGTACCTGTCTAAAACGCATTTTACGATTGCCTTGAACTTTTTCCATAAACACTCAACATTGTCAGTGTCGGAACAGAAATTTTCGTTTTGATCTGTTAGTAGTCTGAAATCTGCCTTCTATTACTCTTGCTAAACAGATAAACCTTCCTCCCTTTTTTATATTCCTATTAACTTCCATATTCAGGGATGCTGCAACGGCCTTATGATCACTGATTCCCTGTTCTGTACATACAGAGTCGAAAAGTTCTGGTCTGTTTGTTATCAGTAGGTCCAAGATGTTATCTCCACGAGTCGGTTCTCTGTTTAATCGCTCGAGGTAATTTTCAGATAGTGCACTCAGTATAATGTCACTCGATGCTCTGTCCCTACCACCCGTCCTAAACATCTGAGTGTCCCAGTCTATATCTGGTAAATTGAAATCTCCACCTAAGACTATAACAAGCATTAAATTAAAAATGTTCCCTTGTAACTATGGACTCAGTCACTTTCCTACCAGAGTTCCCTATCTCAAATCGATAAATATGCTGGTTCCATCATACCTGAAATTTCGCTTAATCATCAGAGGAACATTATATACATATATAAGGAAGCATGAGTACAAACTAGAGCTTATCTTGAGATCACGCGCCGGCCTGTGGGGGCGAGCGGTTCTAGGCGCTTCAGTCTGGAAGCGCGCGACAGCTACTGTCGCAGGTTCGAATCCTGCCTCGGGCATGGATGTGTGTGATGTCCTTAGGTTAGTTAGGTTTAAGTAGTTCTAAGTTCTAGGGGACTGATGACCTCCGATGTTAAGTCCCATAGTGCTCAGAGCCATTTGAACCATTTTGAGATCGTGCTGGCGAAAATTATTTGCCGGCCGGTGTGGCCGTGCGGTTAAAGGCGCTTCAGTCTGGAACCGCGTGACCGCTACGGTCGCAGGTTCGAATCCTGCCTCGGGCATGGATGTATGTGATGTCCTTAGGTTAGTTAGGTTTAATTAGTTCTAAGTTCTAGGCGACTGATGACCTCAGAAGTGGAGTCGCATAGTGCTCAGAGCCATTTGAACCATTTTTTTGAAAATTGTTTGTTGGTATTTCGACTGTAGCCCGTTCTGAGTTTGATGGGTGATTCCTTATATGTGATCATTTGCTATTTATAGCCAACTGGCAGCTCAGTGGTGAAATACAACAGCAGTTAATTTTTTTAGAAAAAACTGTGCATCTTTCTGACAGTGGTAATGTACAATCGAGGCTGTAGACAATGCGAGAGTGAGCGACGATTTCTCGGTGTGGGACAACGCAGCTCCGTCAGTTGCACCTCCCATCTACTTTTCTGCTGTCATTAAAGCGAGTGACAACAGATATTATGTGAATGGTGCGCGGTTCATACAAAGGACCAATCAGAACTGAATGCCACCTATCACGTTCACCCCCCTTGCTACACAATGATTGATTACCAGAAATCAAACGCGCAGCTCACGGTTCTTCTGTGACATCTAGAATGGGACAAAGGAACCGAGGACGCTCTGAGCAGCAACTAGAAGACCAGTCCTATTTAAACAGAAAGATGTTCTTAAGTGTGAAAAACATCCGATACACAAGAGTCTGCAACATTTACCAGAGGATCTGAATGATACCAGGATGACACATATTACATTTATTGACCAATAACGCGCCTCTCTAATTAGAAAGCCGATTTACATAGGAGGAATAGAATCACTAACAACCATAGATTGGGGGAGGTTCACCTAAAGGAAAAATAAAACATAGTATTTACCAATTTAATTGCATTCAGAGTTATGTACCTGATTAATCGAAATTACGTCATATTGGTCTCATATATATAGTTGGAGGGAGATTCGGTTAACCAACAACGTGCCAATTAAGTGGGTAGCAACAGGTCTGAGCAAAACGAATTTGCAAAGTCGTACAATAAAACAACTATCAATGCAGTTTTGTCAAGTAACAGAGGTGTTTCATATCGGGCCTTCATGCGAAATGACATAACAAAACGTGTATCTATAATACGAAGTGGGAGGAATACGAATAAAAAAAAATTATTATGTTTCAGACGACGTAAACACTTGTTAAAACTACAGCATAGTCAAAATATATAAAGTGGAACACATGATAAACAGCTACATGGGGCAGGCTTAACATCTACCAAGATAAATTCACTTGAATTAACACTGTACAACAATCCACAAGGACCGAAGGATGGTACTGGGATGGTACCTCCGCGGCAAACCGTAGACATTATTACTTGATGCTTCTGTTTACGGTCCAGTTCTCTTGCCTAATATTGTTCGCAGCTATCGAATCTTTTAAATTCTACAGTTATATATTCCTGACATGCTCAGTGTGGTACGATCTGCAATGTTTGATAAATGAAGAAAGCTTCACAAGACAAGACGACTTAAAAAGGATTTTATTGGATGACTGATTTCGACAGATCTATACTTTTATCATCTGGTACCAATATTTAAAAAATTTTACATGTTGTCCATCAGTGCTGCAAATTGCGTCACATTGAGTATACACTTCCCACTACCATAAAGATCACTATACACTGACTTGCAAAATGTAAAGTATCATGTACAAAGATAAACATAACTACATTGCGAATGTTACTAGGGCTATTGTCTCCACCATTGGCTAATTTCAGTAAATAACATATTTACTAAATAAAGGGAGCAGTAGTGAGAAGTTACTAGGGGAATGTGGAGAATTTTGTAAGTAAATATTATAGCACAGCATGCAGAAACACATAGAAAAGGGTGAGTTTGCATCCTATTTGAGGAGAGTAAATAGGAAACAGTATTGTTCGGCAGCACCACAAAAACATTCGTAGATTATAGAGCAAAGAGACCATCAAGTTCTGTAGGTGAAGAAGATATTGCCCAGTTGTGGTTTTCCACAACGGTGGTTGGTGGAACTAACAAGAAAGTATTCGCAGGTGTAATTAAATGACCTTGATTAATCTTGGCGGGTGTATAGACGAGTCAAAATAATGCAATACTTATTATTTAGTTTTTTTTCCCCAGTTTCATTTTGTAACAGGTAAAACAGACTCTGAAAGCTAACATGGCATATTAGAGAATATCTTCGAAACCATGATACATAAAAAATGTGCTTGACATGAAAGTTGAAGCGTAATTAATTTTAGAAAACTGTAAAATCAATTTCTTAATAAAATGAAAAATTTTCAAAATACACCACCACAAGTAATTAATTTTACAAAAAGGAAACTATTGTTACAGGGTAAATTAAATAAGATTTCACGCTCTGTGTACTTAACATGGATTCTGACATACCATGTTGCCGCCCGGTGTGGCCGAGCTGTTCTAGGCGCTTCAATCTGGGACAGCGTGGCCGCTACGGTCGCAGGTTCGAATCCTGCCTCGGGCATGGACGTGTGTGATGTCTTTAGGTTAGTTGGGTTTAAGTAGTTCTACGTTCTAGGGGACTGATGACTTCAGATGTTAAGTCCCACAGTGCTCAGAACCATTTGAACCCAGCCATTGTTTGGAAAATACCTGTACCCAGTGTGCTGTCGTACTATTTTCAAATTACTAAATAACATATCTTAACTTTCATTGTTATTCTACTTATTTGCTTCACTTATTTTTGCTTTGTTTCAAATGTATTTTAAGTTTTACAGTTGCGTTTGTTTTTGTAGTTTGCTATTTGACGTAAGTTTATTTTGTTAATAGAAAATAATAACTAAACACTGCTATGATACAAAATCATTACAGTAATGATAGTCTGTAAATTAATGCTTAAAGATAAGGCTTTTTTTACACTATGCACATAACACACACAATGGACAACTCATTCAAAACAAAACAACAGGCTGCTCAGTTTGTGGTAGGCGATCCTCGAAACATCCTGATCTGCACTAGGCACATTGAAAAACGAAGAGAAATGATGATTTACTGATGACTACATGTTGATTACTTTGTTTTTCAATTGGAGATTGACATCACAATTAATCAGCAGCGCTACAATCTGAAGATCTCCTAACAAAGTTTCTGCAACATCGAATGTCATATATGGCCACTGGAACTATGCATCCCATTTAGCTTTTGGGATCATCAGATGAACAACTTCCTTTTCCTCGGTTACGACGCTCAAAACCGTTTTTTCACGCTTACCCACCAAGAATTTAACAATAATATAGATTTTTCTCCTGCAATCAGAAAGAAAACTTGTTTTAAAAAGCTTTGGCTTATCATGTTGAATAATCGGGTATGTGCCGGTTATTCTCGTTTTTCCTGTACGATATTTCAATTGCGTGATTCGCAGTCTCCTTCAGGTGCTGTCTAAAACTGATTACATAGTGTAACGATTCCGGCATTTATGCCTATGTTGTGCTAAGCGCTCCCTCTGCGGTCCGCGCCGCGTTAGGCGCTCTGTCAGTGGCATGCGTCGACCAATAGCAGCGACTGTAGTGTTTTGTTCTAGGCGCAGCTCTTCCGCTCGTTGCGCGCGTACTTAGTGGTTGTTATAAGTTGTGAACCTTGCTGCATTAAGTTATGCATGACGTTCCGGCCGTGCTAGACGTTTTATCTTCCGATTGTCGTCATTTAAGCCCTCCTTTCATTTAAGACTTTTTGTCGCACTGTTAGGCGTTCCGTCCGAAGTCCTTGCCTTTACGAGTGGCTACAGTGTTATTTTCAGGCCAATGGTGTTAAAATTACCGCTCCACACTCGGAAGAACATCCTCAAGTATTTTGCTTGTGGTATGAGGCACCATTTCACGTGCACCCTTTGTTACATGTACTGGCCTGTTATCTTTAACTCTTTTTTCTTCATACATTTGTCCCTTGAGGTGTTGATGTTCCCTCCGTTGCATCATCAGAAGATCGAGTGCTGGGTTCAAAGACGAGCTCAGCTAGAACTTGGTGTCACGGTTAATAAGTTTCTATGCGGCTTTAATATCAATATTCTTTGATGACGTTGTGCCAGTGTCACGATGTTGTGTTAAAACTGTTATAGAGTGATTGAGTTCTAAACAATGCTCGACAATCGCTGAATTGGTTACCTCAGTCTAGTATCCCTTTGGTGCTGTTTGCACCTGATGTCAACGTCCTGGTCAACTGGCTGATGTATGCCATACCACATTCACGTGGGTTAACGCCCGGTTTCTGTAGACGCAGAGCATCCTTCACAGTTCTTAGTAAAGCCTAATCTTGGCAAGTGGATGGAACACGCTTTTGATGTTAAATTTAAGTAGAATTCAGCTGATTTTGAGAAATATCGGCCCGAATGTGACAAATATGCAACCTTCTGCGTTTCATCTTGCACCTCTTCAGGGACCTCTGGCAGGGGTCGCAGTCCCTTTTGAAGATCTCGAGAAGGGTATACATTTTTGTAGGAAAGATTGGATATATTCTGTCTCCGTCACCAAATCATCAGGATCTGACAGACTTCATGTCCGGTGGACCAGAGTTCTGAGTACACTAATTTTCTGTGCTGAGTGGTGGTAACTGACTGAAGGTACCATCTTCCTTCCACTTAACAAGTACATCTTGGAAAGCAAGCAGTCCATCGTTATGCAGTTCCACGCTGAATTTAACGTTAGCATGGTTCCAGTTTAGGTGGTCCAAGAAAACATCGAGCTTTTCCCTGCCGTGGAGCATATGACAAAGGTGTCATCCATGTACCTATAAAAGCATTTCGGTTGATCTGGGGCCTATGTAAGTGCCTCCTCTTCATTTCTTTCCATAGAAAACTGGCCACTACTGGTCAGAGAGGATGCCTATTGCCACCCCTTCCGATGCAGCCTTCAGTCACCGTGTGTACCGGAAACCTATTCACACCGACTTGCGCACACTCTTGGGTGGTTTGCGGAGTATAAATGTAGATGCAGATGTAGATGAATAGCTGATTGTAGCATTCCTTGGGTAAACATTTGTCAGGAACTTTACGATTTATCGTTTTCAGAATATAGTGAAAATTGTTATAGTAAACTGCATTTTCTATGAATCCCAGACATAATGCTAAATCCTCAGCGTAATGAACTTCAAAGGTCAACAAATTTATTTCTCCATCAGAGTGGGCACAGTGAACTTTAATTACAGGCACCACGGTTTTGCCAACGTTGTTGGTAGAGAGCATGTGTTGAGAACGGCAACAACAACAGACAAAATTTTCCACGCGTCACCCCACAGCGTCCTAGGATGGTCTGTGCAGCTGCGCTGAGCACTCAGTCCAGATGGCATAGTGGTTATTGTATCTGCGTAGTTGGGAGGAATCACGTTCCCGATTCATTTGAATCAATGACCACTGGCATCTAATGCCATCAATCACTTTGTGTCTTGACGACATAGTTTTCATGACAAAGAACCTATGACCCAGAGATATCTGTTGAACTATACAAACTTACAGATGACAGGCTGGCCTTGCGACATTGCTTCGTTTGCAATTGTATTACTCAACTGAAACAAAGTTGTACTGAGCTCCACTGTGCACTTTGCCAAACATCAATCCCAGTACTATGTTGGTATACCAATCTTAGTACGATGTTTGTCGAGAAAATCTAGCTCGAGAATCAGTTAATGTCCTTCACCCACACATGACATAACTTCCACAAGCTATGTAAACTTAGTTTTCCCAGTAGTAGAATATAGTCGCAGCCAACGATTCTAAACTATTGTCGCCAACACCACATAGCCAGCTTATATCGCTCCTCCTACTTCCAGGTCCAGATCGTGTCTAGAAGGAACCTCTCTTCCCCATCACTAAGCCCTGTACGCAGCATTCTGTCTGTGCACTAACGTGTGAATTTAACGGCTTCTTACCTCTATGATGCTTCCAGTTCCTCCTGTCTAGACAGTTCGATGTTTGGGGGCCCACTACCACACAAGTGTATCACTCAGGTTGCCTAAATTATTTCTATATACCTGGTGATCACAAAGTCAGTATAAATTTGAAAACGTAATAAACCACGGAATAATGTAGATAGAGACGTAAACATTGACACACATGCTTGGAAAGACATGGGGTATTATTAGACCAAAAAAAAAAAGTCACAAAATGTCCCACAGATGGCGCTGGTCAACAAAACTGCTACCGTGACGGGTGAGAGGTACGCCGATATGATACAGAATTCCATCATCCCCAGCCTGGCTGACAAACACCTGCTGGAACGTACGATGTTTATGCAGGATGGCGCTCCATCCCATATTGCTAGACGCGTGAAAGATCTCTTGCCCGCGTCGTTTGGTGATGATCGTGTGCTCAGCCGCCACTTTCGTCATGCTTGGCCTCCCAGGTCCCCAGACCTCAGTCCGTGCGATTATTGGCTTTGCGGTTACCTGAAGTCGCAAGTGTATAGTGATCGACCGACATCTCTAGGGATGTTGAAAGACAACATCCGACGCCAATGCCTCACCACAACTCCGGACATGCTTTACAGTGCTGTTCACAAAATTATTCCTCGACTACAGCTATTGTTGAGGAATGATGGTGGACATATTGAGCATTTTCTATAAAGAACATCATCTTTGCTTTGTCTTACTTTCTTATGCTAATTATTGCTATTCTGATCAGATGAAGCGCCATCTGTCGGACATTTTTTGAAATTTTGTTTCTAATAAAACCCCATGTCATTCCAAGCATGTGTGTCAATTTGTACCTCTCTATCTACATTCTTCCGTGATTTATTCAGTTTTCAAATTTATACTGACTTTTTATCACCTGGTATGACCCTTACGTCGACACCACAATTGACGTCCGAAGCGAATACACGGTCATCTGCCCGTTGCTTCACGACAAGATCTATCTTCTCCAATTGCGCTGCAATTCTAAGAGCTGCTGTGAAATCATTCGGATTCTAAATACGAATTCTTCGTGACATTTCGAGCAAGAAAACACCAACGCTTTGTTTTTTCCTTGCTGCAGTAACACCTTATTAGCCTTTTTATTCTGGTGAGGTTCATATGTCTGCGCATTTACTTCGCGAAACCTGTCTGAATCATTAAAAGTACTAAGCTTCTCGCGAAGGAAACCGCGTGCTCTTTCAATTTTCAGTGAATTTGTCGTAGTCCAGCGACCAAATGCCGAAACGATTGTGATTCATTAAGAGGCTCGTGATACAATTCATGTGTGTCGGCTTCCCCTCTGTACCGCGCTCAGCTTTATCGTTATATCGGCTACAGGCTCTGTCCTTGCTGAAGTGACCTCTCGGGCTGAAGTGAGGCTTTATCTGCGACAGCGTAGCGAAAGAAGAGCACCAGAAACGGCGAGTAGGCAACAAGTGCGCGTCTCGATGTTTGCACGGTCTGCGCAGCAACTTGTTTACTTGGCTCTAGACGGAAGGTGCCGTGCTCTGTCTTAATGGATATCACCATTGTGTATACTGTTCAGGAGCACTGCAGTTTGTTCAGAATGGTTCAAATGGCTGTGAGCACTATGGGACTTACCATCTGAGGTCACCAGTCCCCTAGAACTTAGAACTACTTAAACCTAACTAACCTAAGGACATCACACACATCCATGACCGAGGCAGGATTCGAATCTACGACCGTAGCAGCCGCGCGGTTGAGGACTGAGGTGCCTAGAACCGCTCGGCCACCGCGGCCGGCACATTTTGTTAAAGAGTAAGACTTGTACAAATTGTCTATCTTAACGGTGTTTGAGACTCGGTTTTCACGCGCACTGTGATTTATTTTGTATACTCTACGAAGGATTGGTGGGTCGATCAAACCAGTACTTGCATGTGATGAACAGCACCAGAAAATTGAAGGATCGTCCCAGATGAGAAGGCACCGTTTATGATAATTTTGGTCGCTAATAATAATTTTTAATGTTGATCTGGTTGTCAGATGAAGTGGCAGAATTTGCTCAACATACGGAGGTGCTCAGTACTGGTTATGAGTACAACCAGTGTAATACACTGATATGTTAAAATCTATTTGGTGGTACCATTACTTACGTTTATAGAGGAGTTTTCTTGTAAAATTGCAACCTTGGTAGAATTATCAATGTACAAATACGCTACCGAAGATTGGTGTTCGAAGTTTAATTTCAAGTCAGACAACTTACTTGATTCTGTTGTGAATAACCTTATTGCGTTCAATTGATTTCCAATTCGGTCAACTTCTTTGCTGCTGGATCAGTAACTGTTTTAAGAGCTGTTTAATAACCTCGCACTATAATTCTCACGTTTAAGCACAATAATTTGGTCTTATGAGATGTTTGGTGATCAAAGGCCGTTTCTCTCTGGAACACACTATTGTAATTCGCTGAGATGTGAAATTTTTTAAATAAATGTGGTTTACATAATGTCTCTGTCACTCAGTCAATAGTTTCCCCTTTTCTAATCGATGGGTACGAATGCTTCGGCACACCTGTTGACAACCAAGTCAGCCACACGCAGGGTTGCTTCGTCTCCAAAAACGTTCAAATGTGTGTGAAATCTTATGGGACTTAGCTGCTAAGGTCATCAGTTCCTAAGCTTACACACTACTTAACCTAAATTATCCTAAGGACAAACACACACTCCAGTGCGCGAGGGAGCACTCGAACCTCCGCCGGGACCAGCCGCACAGTCCATGACTGTAGCGCCTAGACCGCGCGGCGGTTACTTCGTCTGACCAAGCGCTTAAGCAGCAGTGCCTGTTACATCATTAATGGATATCGACACATCTTTTATCCTAAAGGGACTGATAAGTGTAGCTACAGACGGATAAAATGAAAAAGGAGCCACCCCCTACCTTATTTTCCCCTGACACAGACTGTGATTGAACCTGAACGGCCGGTCGGAGTGGCCGAGCGGTTCTAGGCTCTACAGTCTGGAACCGCGCGACCGCTACAGTCGCAGGTTCGAATCCTGCCTCGGGCATAGATGTGTGTGATCTCCTTTGGTTAGTTGGGTTTAAGTAGTTCTAAGTTTTAGTGGACTGATGACCTCAGATGTTAAGTCCCATAGTGCTCAGAGCCATTTGAACCATTTTTGAACATGAACGGCTTCCAAGCTTCAAATCTATGGAGGAGGTCCTCGAGTTCCGGCTGCTGGAGGAAATTTTCATTTCTTAACACAAAAACTAGCACTGTTAGAGCAGCAGCAGACTCTGCAGTGATAGGAGCGCATGTTTCTATCATTCTGCGTATTGTCAGCCGCCACCGGTAGACTAGAAAAGTGGTCAATGACGTTTAGGTGTCTGGAGGTTGCGAGGGAGCGCCCCCCACCAGCCGGGTTGTAGACACCTTGCAGCAACCCGCACCATTGACATTACCGTTGACTCGCAGCAGCCACGGTACAGGTACGGAGCATCTTTTACCAGAACTCATAGAATAAGTAATAATTAATCCATGGATGGGTTATCAGCTGATCTTCATCACCCACTGCTACCCGTAGCTTCTCTGAAATTCGAAAGCACATCATTCTCTCTTGTTCAAGACACATACAGAATGTCAGCAAGACTGAATGCTTTGAGCCGTAAGCTCTATTATTTTAACCCCTATAGCTGCGATTCTAACGTTGCCCTACTGAAGGAGGACGAGTAGGTTGGCCATTTACTTGTTCTGTCAGGTTTCCAAAGTGCGCTCCGACCTGAGAAAAGGTTGCCAGGCTGGAATAAATTTTGCAATGTGTGAATCTCCCGATAGCAACAAGTGTTGCACTTACAAAATGTTACTTCACTCTTGGTCACAGTCTGCTGAGACGTTCGCTGTTCTATGGGCCTCGCCCGTTACCAGTGTAGCAGACCGTATCTAGAAATAATGTTTTGACGTAATGTCGACAATACTGCCCAGTGGTTCACTTGACTAACACATCGCCCGAACTGGCCTCTACTACCTGGCAGCGGCTGGAATTAAACTTTAAAAATTTAAGATACTGCAGTACCTGTCTTATCCCGAATTACTATGCAGTGTTCCTTCGGACAGCATGCATGTCCAAAGGAATAGGCACTGCGGCAACTACACCTGTTATGAAATACGAGAAATGTATCCACAATTGCAAATATGTACAGCTGATGGTTGTCCAAATCTAGCTTTGCTCATTATAGTACTAACTGGGGACGAACCAGATACCATGTTGCAGTATTTGCCAAATTTAATGAAATGATGCAGTAGAAGAAGAAATGAGGGAAATAGGATTTGGCTTTAATGGGCCGTCCACATCGAGGTCCTTATAAGATGGAACACAAGCTCGGATTGTCTCAAGGTTGGGGAGGGAAATATGCAGTGCTCCTTCAAATCAACCATCCAAACATTTAACTGGCTCGCTCGGTGCAGAAATTTTAAGGCTGGGTGAGAATGGGTAGCAAAAGGTGATAAGTACTGTAAAAATATTGAATTCATGAAAGAGTACGCCTGTATATTAGCATCCTACGGATTCTTTTTTTTTCAATTATTACAGACGAACCCAATACCGCACAACTTGCTTCCTCCTGACTAATACTGCTAGTAGATTTTGCATAAATTGTTTGTATACTGTCAGAAAAACTATTTTTACAATATTGGAGTTCATTTTCTTATTTTCTATAACCATAATCAGCAATTCTAACAGAAGAATCCTTAATTCATGGACTACGAGTAAAGTATGTAATCTAATACAACGCTCTTTTTGCTGTAGATGATCCTTCACCAGCAGGGGGGGGGGGGGTCTTCATTTGAAATGACTGATGATGACGGGGATGTTTCCACCAATATCAAGAAGCACGTCGCAACGCAATAAAGGAAGGCGGCTATTACACTGCAGCAGGAAATGCTTGCCTCTTTATTCAGCTTGATGCAGGAAGGTGAGTTTCAATTAAATACACACGATGCGAGCGTACATGAGTAAATATAGGCTCTATGGCTTACCCCTAGGTGTACAAACCACCGGTCATCCACTCTCTTTTTACCTAGACACCTTGCCTCACTGCTGCAACATTGTGTAGGTGGAACTGACAGTCATATTAAAAATTCATATCGTTTGATTGACAAATTGAAGCAAATGTACGTGCAAGGTGACATCCTCGTTAGGTGTGACGTTGTGTCGTTATTTACCATGACTCAGGTGAACAAAGTTGTATCACGCAAAGCGGATATCTCTCCAACAAATTGTGTGGACCTATTCGAACACTGCCTCACCACATCTTAGTTTCATTATAATTGTGATTTTTATGAAAAAACTGATGGGGTGACTGTAGGCAGTCATCTTAGTCTGGCTGTGGCTAATTTGATATGGAGACTGATAAATGGACGTTGCAGTCTGGCAGTAAAAGATCTGCCACGTGATACCGATATCTCTATAACACTTTTCAAGTACGAACACCCGGTGCTGAGGAGTTGGATGGATTCCTGATACAAGTCAGTAGTTTCAGTCCGAAAGTCCAATTTACTATGCAAACGGAGAATAACGCCAAAATGAATTTTTTGTATGTGTCAGTTGTTCAGCAACGGAACGGGACGTTGGGCAATTACCTTCATATATATTCTAACCACCACCCCAGACAAAAACATTAAAAACTTAGTGGACAGGGCACACAAAATTTTTGAACCGATTTATTTAAAAATGAGGTCGACATTCAAGAAGAATGGTTACTACAACAAGGACAAAGATCGACCACGTCACCCTATGGAGAGAATCAGGATCAATGAAGAACAACAGGCGACCAAGGGAAATGTTTCCTTTAGTTCATTACTAAGATTACAGATCGCTTTGGGAAAGCATTGAGCAAGCAGTTTGTGGAAACTATCTCCAGACCCAACAGGAAGATAAAAGAATGTTTAAGCTCAGCAAAAGATGTATGAAATCCCTTAGCTACACCGGGTGTATATAAAATTCCTTATAGTTTTGGATTGTTTCATAATGGTACCAAGAAAAAAAAGTGTTAAAAGTCGTCTGGTTGATCACAAGTGTTTTTTCCACGTGGGGCGTACGGATAAATCGGTCGTAGTGGGACACGTTTACCTAGAAGGTGATCATGAAACAAAATTCGGTGAGCTTACTCTAGTCATAGACGTAAAATGTTCGTAACGTCAATACTGTAAGAGAATTTATTTTAAAGCTTTATGAAATGTGTCACCTCTAACAGCGCCTTTCTGTTGTTTTCAATATCTTAGTATTATATCTGTGCCGTTTGTCATATGGAACACGGTTCCCAGGCGGTCTCCTGTGGTACTAATATAGCATAGTCACATAATTTTACCCAAGTGGTTAGAAAACCCGCGTGAAAGCATTTTTATCTGGGTCGCTTGTAAGCTATATTACATGGGCCACTGAAGAACTTGTTGATCGTAATGCATATCGCATATGTTGTGCATGACTGTACACTCAGCACACTCATGTTAAGAGAACAGAGTGCATACGTCAGATATTGAGTTCAGAAACCTATAATAAACGTCTAAATGGCGAGAATTGGTAGAAAGAACAATATCAACTAGTTTGCCAGAAGAGATAGTGAGAGACATCTGAATCCTCGCAATTGAGACTACAAAGTACGATAAAATTGAGGATGATGAAAAGAGCAGACTCAAGCACAGCCAGTAAATTATGCCAGAGAATAAATCTATTGGTCTGAATAGAGCGTAAAGTTTCTAAAACTCTTAATAATCTGTGGCACTGAAACAATGAGCGAGGGGAACTGCTAAAGAATACATTGGAGCCATTAAGTTTGTTTAACTGCAGATGGACGTAACAACTTAAGAGTGCGGTAAGTAATCCACAATGATATCCTATCGCTAACAGTACAGAACTTTAAGTGCCTTTAGTACACGCTATACAAATATATTCCTCTGACAGTACTATATCGGCTCTACTCATAGCTTTATACTTTGAACTCTCGGTTTCTGCGGAATATTTAACACTGTTTGTGGCCATATAGAAACAGAATGAGGAATTAAGAAACTGTATTTAAACAAATCGAAATATAAGAGGAGCAAAACGAATCCGACTGTCTGACAGAGGTCAAATCAATAAAAATATTGCTGGAAAATTAATCATTTGCCGACGTTTCTATAGGAGGTCTCTAAAAATTCCTACTATCAGCTGTTTAGAGAGCCATATGGCAATGATAGTCCAGTTTTCTATGTCTCTGCTGACTGTAATCATTGGTGTCAGCTACTAGAATGTTCTTCTGCGACAAGTAAGTTAGAAACTAATAAAGCAACTTTTGACGGCGTAAGATTAACTATAAAGTCGGGGACGGAATTCATTACGCTGACGAAGATTTAGCGTGCACAGAATTATTTCCTGAGCAGTGAAGTCGAGACAGTTTAGAGCCCGGTTCCACGCGGATTAGTGTCAGAGTTATTAGGAAACTTCGTGACGTGGTGAAGCTATTAACCATGAATACATCAAGCGTGTCAAGCAGCGAAAAGTAAAATCTAATTGATAAAAAAAAGGGAAAGTGATATTGCATCTTTGGCATCTAAAACCATACAGTTTACAGACATAGGTAGACAATATGGCTCACTAGTTATAGGTTCCCCCATGTTTAGCTTTGAATATGCTTGTAAGAACTCGAAGGGTAGCTTTCGGTACTAAGGAAGTGATACAGAAAATGTTAACCACCTCTCTCAGTGACAGAACTTTTAGCCACATTTGTTGTCCGCAGTTAATCAATAATCCATAGCTATTTATTATACATAATTCCATAGATTCTCTGCATGCCACTGCGACATAAAAATGCGACGACGATGTTGAACGCGTTGTTTAAGAGATGATAACGAAAAACAGCGTAATTTAAATTAATAAAAATAAAGAAATCGTTTTTGATGCCTTTATCTGATTTCAGTAACGTTAAATTGAGTATATATGCACCAATCTAAATAAAGGTCCTTGGCTAGAACCTGTTGAAGTTCAGTAATGAAGTATATTCTCCTGTTTCACGTGTACAGAATGTAGACGATTAAAATACCAAATAAAATGTCATATTACACTTCATTCTGTGTTAAGCAGTTTTTCCACAAATTAAAGTTAAATAAAGTAATAATTTAATTACAGTGACTTAATTCAGTTTACGCTGTGGTGCCTTGAATAATTGTTGTACGAAAATGTATGGCATCTCCTTCTCAAAGGAATAGATCAGTTCCTTCCACTGCTGCAATTAGAATAAATACAGCACCAACCAGCTTTAAGATAAGGGCCAAACTACGCAAAATAGTAAGTAATTAATTAGAATAACAATTCAAAACATAATTTTTTTAAAGTAAATGTTGTTGATGATGCGTTTGTACATCTGCCAACACGTACTGCCTTGCTGCAAATGGTTGAAATGGTTCAAATGGCTCTGAGCCCTATGGGAGATCATCAGTCCCCTAGACCTTAAAACTACTTGAACCTAACTAACCTAAGGACATCACACACATCCATGACAGAGGCAGGATTCGAACCTGTGACCGTATTATTCGCGCGGTTCCGGACTGAAGCGCCAAGAACCGCTCGGCCACTGCGGCCGGCTGCCTTGCTGCAAGTGTAATTATTTTGGTGTATAAAATCTTCTGATTTTAAACAAATGTCTCATTAAAATTTCTCCCACATGTTAGTTACTACGTTGGTGCAGAAGTTCGAATCGTTTTTGTTTTTCAAGTTGGCATTCCGATTGCTATTGGCTTATTTATCGATTTTATTTTATTTTAATTTTTAGTTCACCGTTGCTAAATTAACATACTGCCATCTTGTCATTTGGATATAGTGACTGGAGTTTTGGATTCAAGAAAATGGAGTGCCAAGTGGAGAAATCGGAACACTACCGACATATTCTTCTGTTTGAGTTCAGTTGAGGAGCGACAGCAGTGGAGGCAGCCAGAAACATTTGCACCGTCTATGCGGATGACGTCATTGGAGAGAGCTATGAGGATCGCTTTGACTTTAATGACTCTCCACGTTCAAGAAGACTTTCGGTGTCTGATGGAGGTCGTTTAAAAGTGTTAATCCTCAATGACCTGCATCATTGTACTCGAGAACTAGTAAATGTGATGAACTGTGATCAGTTCACCATTTTCATGATATGTAGAAGTTTAAAAAATCGGGCATGTTGGTATCGCCTTCTCTGAGCCAAAATCACAAAAATCAGTGCATCTCTGCTTCTTCGTCACCAATTGGCTCATGAACAACATCGACCATTTCTATCCTGTATCATTACTGGTGACAAGAAGTGATGCCTTTATGCTGACATAAGAAAACCAATGGATGGTTGAGCCCAAGCAAAGCAACAACCACCGTACAAAAACCTGCTTGCATCCACAAAAGATGTTGTTATGCATCTGGTGGAACAACGACGGAGTGGTGTACTACGGATTACTTAGCCGGCATGTAACTGTCACTGCTGACGTTTATTATCAACAACTGAGATGTGTTGCAGACGCAGTCCAATACCGACTACCGGGAAGACTGCTTGAAGTGATGCTAATCCAAGATAAGGTCCGCCCGCAATCTGCTAATCTGACAAAACGCACTGTATAGAAAGTAGGTTGGAGAGTTATTCAGCACCCACCTTATGGCTCACATTTTGTTCTTTTCCGCTCTCTATAGAGCAACGTTAAAGGAACTTCCTTTGTGAATGTAGACGCGCTACGAATGGCTCGACAATTTCTTCGCCTCAAAACCGCCGCTGAATCGAAAAGTTTCCCCAGCATTGAAAGACTGTTGTAAATAGTGTAGCATGATGTATCATTGATAGTTAAAATCTGTGATGTATGTACGTGTTGTGTTTTTTTAAGTTTATGGAAAAAAGCTACGAACGTATGCACTAACCCAATACTTAAGTATTGGGACAGGTACACTATTGGCAATTAAAATTGCTACACCACGAAGATGACATGCTACAGACGCGAAATTTAACCGACAGGAAGAAGATGCTGTTATATGCAAATGAGAGCATTCACAAAAGGTTGGTGCCAGTGGGGACACCTACGACGTGCTGACATGAGGAATGTTTCCAACCGATTTCTCATGCACAAACAGCAGTTGACCGGCGTTGCCTGGTGAAACGTTGTTGTGACGCCTCGTGTAAGGAGGAGAAATGCGTTCCATCACGTTTCCGACTTTGGTAAAGGTCGGATTGTAGCCTATCGCGATTGCGGTTTATCGTATCGCGACATTGCTGCTCGTGTTGGTCGAGATCCAATGACTGTCAGCAGAATATGGAATCGGTGGATTCAGCATGGTGATACGGATCGCCGTGCTGGATCCCAACGGCCTCGTATCACTAGCACTCGAGATGACAGGCATTTATCCCCATGGCCGTAACGGATCGTGCAGCTACGTCTCGATCCCTGGGTCAGCAGATGGGGACGGTTGCAAGACAACAATCATCTGCACGAACAGTTCGATGACATTTGCAGCTGCATGGACTATCAGCTAGGAGACCATAGCTGCGGTTACCCTTGACGCTGCATCACAGACAGGAGCGCCTGCGATGGTGTACTCGACGACGAACCTGGGTGCACGAATGGCAAAACGTCATTTTTTCGGATGAATCCATGTTCTTTTTACAGCATCATGATGGTCGCATCCGTGTTTGGCGACATCGCGGTGAACGCACATTGGAAGTGTGTATTCGTCATCGCTATACTGGCGTATCACCCGGCGTGATGTTATGTGGTGCATTGGTTACACGTCTCGGTCACCTCTTGTTCGCATTGACGGCACTTTGAACACTGGGCGTTACATTTCATATGTGTTACGACCCGTGGCTCTACCCCTCATTCGATCCTTGCGAAACCCTACATTTCAGCAGGATATTGCACGACCGCATGTTGCAGGTCCTGTACGGGCCTTTCTGGATACAGAAAACGTTCGACTGCTGGCCTGGCCAGCACATTCTCCAGATCTCTCTCCAACTGAAAACGTCTGGTCAATAGTGGCCGAGCAACAGGCTCGTCACATTACGCCAGTCACTACTCTTGATGAACTGTGATATCGTGTTGAGGCTGCATGGGCAGCAGTACATGTAAACGCCATCCAAGCTCTGTTTGACTCAATGCCCAGGGTATCAAGGCCGTCATTACGGCCAGAGGTGGTTCTTCTGGGTACTGATTTCTCAGGGTCCATGGACGCAATTTGCGTGAAAATGTAATCACATGGCAGTTCTAGTATAATATATTTGTCTAATGAATACCCGTTTATCATCTGCATTTTTTCTTGGTGTAGCAATTTTAATGGCCAGTAGTGTAACTAGTCAATCAATGCTTTATTGAAGACCGCCACTAACTGGCAGGTTGACCACTTTTACGGAATTAGAGTCCTTTGTGTAAGGCAGAAAGCGACCTTAAGATGAGACGACAGGTAACATTGCATCTGCTGGCACAAGTGATTCGGAGCACACCGCTCGGCGCACATTGTTGTACGTGTGGTCCTGCAGCAGATGGGGTACGTGTTGCCGTGTGGGCCCAATGACATCGCCAGTCGCGATTGCAGTAGACACGGGATAATCGAGACTTGATCACGGATCAAGAAGTAGAGGTGAATGTTGTAGCTTGGAATACTTTTCAGACCTTAGCGTCTAGCTATCTCTGCAACGCGCATTTAGTATACATTTCTACTCCGTTTCAAAACAATAGCATTCACTTTGTCTGATGCAGACTTTTCCTGAAATTGTAAAATTACTCCTGAAAAAATAAGGTTCCCCAAAATTTGTAAAGCTGTTCTAAGGTACAACATCGTTATGCACATGGGAAAGAACGTTCTATTCAAATTTAAAACTGTTCCAATCGAGAAAATCTTATCAATACTGTATTTAATAGTCTATGTGTTTCACTATTATTCTACTACACAGCAATAATCAGTAAGTGCAATCAAATTAAGAAGTACTATAAAAACCAGTACTAAGTTAAATGCGTTATGAAATAGAAACTATTGGCGGCGAACCCATTTCCATTTTCAAGACAAGGAGAACTGGTGAGACGTTAAAGAAACTCATTTCATTTGGAATATCACGTGTTACTTGCTAAAAGAACCTTTGGATTAAATGTTCAAAATGGTGCACGACTGACAAAGTATAGCTTAATTGTTAATAAATCATGTAACCGATTTTAAAATATAAGAAATTTTACTGATCATAAAACTGTGTAACAGAAGAATTAACAGTATCTTCAAGCTAGCTTTGATACAGGGTGTTCCAGGATGAATGGAAGATATATTGGTATATTACAGAAATTATCATTCGAAGCGAAGAAGTGTAGTAAACATGCTCTCTAAGATGCATTCCTTAAGAGGTGCGCGCACCACATCTTTATCATCGATATTGTGAAGCAAAACGCTCCTACTGCAAGATCTTTGCTTTTCATATTTTGCTTAGAGGAAATGTGCACCAAAAAAAAGAAAAAAAAAGAAAAAAAAGAAAAAAGAGCACTTGTTCAGTAGAAGTGATGTGTTTCACAACAGCGAACATGAACAAGTACTCATAGCTCTTAAGGTATGCAATTTGGAGTCCATGTTTACTAGACTCCCTTTTCTCGTTTTGTTTCATATCAATTTCTTTATTATCAGTCATCTGACTAATCTGGACTGATGCTGTCACGAATTCCACTCCTGGGTCAACCTGTTCATTTCGAAGGAGCAGTTGCAACCTACATTATCAGTTAGTTGCCAGAAGTATTCCAGGCTCTGTTTCTCCTGTAGCTCTTACGATCTGTAATTCCCTATAGTACCATGATGGTTACTCCATAATGGGTTAACACGTGTCTTACCATCCTGTCCCTTCTTGTTCACAGTGTTTTCCATAAGTTCCCTGATTCCTGATTCTGCGAATGACCTCCCCATTCCATACCCTATCAGTCCACCTAATTTTCTACATTTTTCTACATTATCACATGTCAAACCCGTCGATTCCCTTCTGTTCCGGTTCTCCCACTGTCCGCGATTCACAACCGTACGTAGATTCTCAGAAAATTCTTCTTCAAATTATGGCCAACGTTTGGTACTAGCATACTTTTCCTGCCCATAAATTCCATCTTTGCATGTGCCACTCGGTTTCTTACGTCTTCATTGCTTCACCTGTCATGCTCTTTTTTGCTTTCAAGACAGAAGACTTCATTAAATTCGTCTACTTCGTTACAACCTCTTTTGTCTTTTTCCGGTTCACACTCAATCCATTTTCTGCATTCATCTGACTGTTCATTACAGTCACCAGCACCCGTAATTCTTCTTCAATGCCGTTAAGGATAGCAATATCATCAGCGAATTTTATCGTTGATATTCTTCCTCCTTGAATTTTAATCATACTGTTGAAGCTTACTTTTTTTCTATCACTGCTTCTTCGATCTTCATACTGAACAGACGGGCGAAAGACTACACCCCTGTCCTATATCTGTTTTAATCCGAACGCTTGGTTGTTCATCCAGTCTTGTTGTTCCCTCTTGGTTCTTGTACATATTGCATGTTATAGACATTATATGTCATCAATGCAGTGCGTTGTGTATCCTCATGCCATTGACCGTTGCTGCTTCGTTTTTGGGGCAGTTCCCCCACCCCAAAGGCAAGAGAGGGTCCTGAATCCGTGTGTTCTCTTCCACCGTCTGTCATCAGGCCGTTGACAGAAGGAGAGGCACTTCTTATGCCAGAATCCTTAGGCCACCATTGTTGATGATTTTTATTCAAAATACTACAACTACGAAACTACAGAAAGCAAAGAGCTGGCTGTAGAAGAGATTTGTTTCACGGTTTCAAAGTTGAGGAATTGTTCTTCCAGTGCGTATTTTTTAGAGCTCATGTTTATTAGACACTTTTATTCGAGTGATCGTTCCTGTTACATCTCTGAATAGTGACCATTGCTCCTGTCCCTGTAAATTATAAAGAACTTAGATATACAGGGTGTTACAAAAAGGTACGGCCAAACTTTCAGGAAACATTCCTCACACACAAAGAAAGAAAATATGTTATGTGGACATGTTTCCGGAAACGCTTACATTCCATGTTAGAGCTCATGTTATTACTTCTCTACAAATCACATTAATCATCGAATGGAAACACACAGAAACAGTACGTACCAGCGTGACTTCAAACACTTTGTTACAGGAAATGTTCAAAATGTCCTCCGTTAGCGAGGATACATGCATCCACCCTCCGTCGCATGGAATCCCTGATGCGCTGATGAAGCCCTGGAGAATGGCGTATCGTATCACAGCCGTCCACAATACGAGCACGAAGAGTCTCTACATTTGGTACCGGGGTTGCGTAGACAAGACCTTTCAAATGCCTCCATAAATGAAAGTCAAGAGGGTTGAGGTCAGGAGAGCGTGGAGCCATGGAATTGGTCTGCCTCTACCAATCCGTCGGTCACCGAATCTGTTGTCGAGAAGCGTACGAACACTGCGACTGAAATGTGCAGGAGCTCCATCGTGCATGAACCACATGTTGTGTCGTACTTGTAAAGGCACATGTTCTAGCAGCACAGGTAGAGTATCCCGTATGAAACCATGATAACGTGCTCCATTGAGCGTAGGTGGAAGAACATGGGGCCCAATCACGGCATCACCAACAACGCCTGCCCAAACGTTCACAGAAAATCTGTGTTGATGACGTGATTGCACAATTGCGTGCGAATTCTCGTCAGCCCACAAATGTCGATTGTGATAATTTACAATTCGATCACATTGGAATGAAGCCTCATCCGTAAAGAGAACATCTCCACTGAAATGAGGATTGACACATTGTTGGATGAACCATTCGCAGAAGTGTACCCGTGGAGGCCAATCAGCTGCTGATAGTGCCTGCACACGCTGTACATGGTACGGAAACAACTGGTTCTCCTGTAGCACTCTCCATACATCGACGTGATCAACGTTACCTTGTACAGCAGCAACTTCTCTGACGCTGACATTAGGGTTATCGTCAACTGCACGAAGAATTGCCTCGTCCATTGCAGGTGTCCTCGTCGTTCTAGGTCTTCCCCAGTCGCGAGTCATAGGCTGGAAATTTCCGCGCTCCCTAAGACTCCGATCAATTGCTTCGAACGGCTATTGCCCCGTGCTAATCCATACATCAAATGGGCATCTGCCAACTCCGCATTTGTAAACATTGTACTGACTGCAAAACCACGTTCGTGATGAACACAAACCTGTTGATGCTACGTACTGATGTGCTTGATGCTAGTACTGTAGAGCAATGAGTCGCATGTCAACACAAGCACCGAGGTCAACATCACCTTCCGTCCATTGGGCCAACTCGCGGTGAATCGAGGAATTACAGTACATACTGACGAAACTGAAATGAGCTCTAACATGGAAATTAAGCGTTTCCGGACACATGCCCACGTAACATCTTTTCTTTATTTGTGTGTGAGGAATGTTTCCTGAAAGTTCGGCCGTACCTTTTGTAACACCCTGTATAAATGTTATAATATTTACTAAACTCACCCTCATTTCACACAACAACAAAAACGATGAATAATGCGGGAGACTGCTTACGGGAGTGTCCAGTAAGCATTCCCTCGTGTGATTCAAAAATCGGTCACTAGATTTAAACACCGACCAGGAAACCTCATGTGCTCCTAAGTACATTTTTCTCCAGATACCACCCTGTCCCCACAGATGTTCTATGCGTGCATCTCGCCACTGACGCAGACAAGGGCAGTATTTTGCTATAGGGGACATTCACTTACGCTTCCATGGGACCCGCGGTAGCATCATTCAAGCTGTGGACAACGTGAACATTCTGCGGGGGACCCGCTGCCGTTAATGCTTCGTGTATTCGCCGATGTGAATGGAATCTTCCAGCAGGGTGACAATATCATCTGAATCATAGTACAGTGGAGTATGGCAATTAACTCACATTGATGTCTTGTTCCCCAAATTTCCCAGATCTGAAACCAACGAAACACATCCGGGACGCAATTGGGAGCTATTTTTGTACACGTAAGGTACCAGCCCGTAATTTACACATTTTGCGTCCCAATGCGTGAACATTTGATGCCACATACAGCCTAGCGTGGAATAGTCTAACCCATGATTCGTGAAATCGCTGCTGTATTGCGTTCCCAGGTTGAACGTACTCAAGTGTGCGTCATTTATGACGGCGGCCGAGTTTAGGTTCGTTCTGCGCATCTGAAGTCACAGTCAGCCAATGAACAGAGAACGACGTTGCCAGAGCTCGACTGCAGTGCAGAGCATGGACGAGTGTCTTCAGTTTTAGAATAGTTCAGTCATAAATAAAGTAACAGAACAAAAGCAATGTCTTGATAGCAGACTTTCTTTTATACAAAATTTGGAAAAAGCATTCTTTATACTAATTGCTTCATATTCTATTAATTAATTAAACCAAACAAGCAATATGGCTCCAAATTCAGGCGATAGCAAGGAAAGGTGTTTGTATAATTCTCACGAACCGCTTTCTCGCAATAAAGAACAGCGGAAATTGTTTATTTGCTATTGAACTTCGACGAAACGTGAGTAATTCATAGTCATACCAACAGTGTTTGTCGGTAGTTTAGAGTCCTCCAGGAGTTCTGTTGAACGGCGAGCGCGCCGGCACGGTACTCAGCGTGTTCGGTCAGAGAACCGATTGGCCTCTGAAATCAAAAAACTGAGTGAAAGTATCAACAAAACGAACTTGAACGGATGTCATGACGTCATGTGACGTCCGCAACGACAAAAAAAAAAAAAAAAAAAAAAAGCTGTGTTAGCGTAATGGTTGAAGTGTTTGACTGCTGAGCGAAAGATTCTGATTTCAAACCCTTGTTGATGCTTAATATTTTCTTTATTTAAAGTCATTATCGAAGTGCCTTACTTCATGAATTTTATTCGTTTGAATGTAATTTTTAGAAATATCTAGTTCTTTGTCTCTTCATTATGATCATAATAAATTTTCGGTTTTTCTAACTTTGGGGCCAAATAGGTTTTGTGAAATCGAATGATCAAGTGTGTCAAAGTAGTCGGAACACGATGTGTCTTCACAGGCGAGCAGTGCAGTGACAAAATCGCGCACAGCGCGGAATGCAGGGAGCACGTCTTTCTGGCAGCGAAAGGGTTAATGCGGCCGTGGTGGCTTTACTTCATGAACTGCGCGCTCCTCCCTAAACGTAAGCTTGCGAACTATACTATAGTATGGCGCTGCCTCTCTTGGAGCGTGCGTCTTTTGCAACTGGCAACGCAGCAATCTCCCGCGTCTGCGCGGGCATGCGCGAGCCGCCAAGATAAAAGAATTGAACCATAGTTCCTCGACTACAATAAACAAGAAAACGCGCAGAGCATTTTCGTCAACTGCTATGTTGTAGACTCTTTCACAAATACTCGGTACTTAATTTGTCTGTGAAAGTAAAAATACTATCAGTACTCACATTAAGAATATGTTTTGATTGTGTTTCAACCTTTTTATAAAGAGACACGTTGTAATATTGTTTCACTTACTTGTTTTAATGATGGCTTGATGAACGACTGTGGAATTTCTTCCGTAAAATTCAAAATAATAAAAAGGAGGTTCCTGAAAATTTATATTTGACAGTGTAGTATTCGATTTAGAGACCAAATTATTGTTATCCTGAACGTACTGTCAACATGGCGGCACTCAAAATACCACCCAAATATGAATAAAACGGTAGTTTCCTACTGTGGGTAAAAAATGACCCGCACAGTACTACTAGGGGTACGGCGAAGCCCCGTACTTCTAGTGTTAATCCGAAAATATACGGTCTTCAATATTTCGGTTGATACAGAAGTTATAAGGATTAACCATACACAAAAATTAAGTGTCCGTTAACGTGCTACCATCTGCCAAAAACAACGAGTAGATCTCTTGCACAGTTAACAAAACAAAAGGAGGGCCAAATGTAAGCGTAGGCTTCCGCGGCCGTTGTTTTCTTCAATAAAATTCTTCAGGGTATCAGACCGCATCGTCATAATTTTAAAATGCGCCAACGTTTCGGCCAGCGTTGCAGCTAGCCTTCGTCAGGGCCTTACGTTAACTGCTAAATGAACACACTTGGTTCCTTAAATAGCTGCACGAGAAAACCGTGTCGTTACTTGATTGACTGTAAAAGGAGGAGGAGGAGGGGTGAAAGGTATGCTTTATTGGTGTTTCCTTTATTATCTGTCATTGGCTGAAATAGCTGTTTTCTATTGGTCTTTATATTAATCCACCCCATTGGAGGAGACGGACGAATAGCGAACAGGTGATGGCTGTGACGTCACACTGTTTCCATGCTGTCCAGAAGCCGGCTGCGGCGTGCCATTGCTCTGTGTGCTCGCGACCACTACTGCGGCTCTCCGCGTGTCTGCATGGGCCGCCACGGCTCTGCCGCCGCTCCGTAGCCCTGCTATTGCAGGCAGCCAAGACCTCGGAAGCTTGTACCCGTCCTCTCTATTCATGTTGGCGGGTCTTTTGGCTATTTCTATCGCCTCTCTAATCTTTCTTTTGAAAGTGAGAGGCTGTTTCGCCAGGACGCGGGCTTCTTGAAAAAATATTGGTTTCCCGCACTCGTCTCGGTGTTCCGCCACTGCTGACTTAGTGTGTTGTTTCAGGCGGATATATCTTTCATGTTCCGAGAGCCTTGTGCTAATCGGACGTCCCGTCTCACCTATGTAGACTAATCCACAAGCACAACCAATTTCATACACGCCAGCTGTGTGTAGCTTGTCAACTGCATCCTTGGTAGAACCGAGCATGTCTGATATTTTGTTTCTGCTTGGGAAAATTGGTTTGATGTCGGCTTTTCGTAGAATTTTGCCAATACGTTCGGTGACCCCTTGTACATATGGTAACACAGCAATGCTCTGTGCCTCCTTCTCCTCTTCCCTATTAGTCTTCTCCCTTGTCGACATGGTGCTGTCTATCATCTGCTTCCCACAGCCATTAGTTCCGAAGATGGACCTGAGGCGTTCACTTCTGTCTTCAGATGTTCTTCGTCGCTTATCCTGTACGCTCTCTTCGTTAGCGTGTGCAGGGCGGACTTCTTCTGCGTGGGGTGATGGTGGGAGGAGGCGTGAAGGTACCTGTCCGTATTGGTTGGTTTCCTGTACACTTTGTGGCCAAGTTTACCATCAGGTTTTCGATAAACTTCCACGTCGAGAAAAGGCAGCACCCCATTCTTCTCTATTTCCATTGTAAACTGAATTTTCCTATGCTGTTGGTTAAGTTGCTTGTGGAAGTTCTGTAACTCCTCTTCTCCGTGGGGCCAGATGACGAAAGTATCATCGACATAGCGAAGCCAACAATTTGGACGTAATGGTGCGGACTGGAGGGCTGATTCCTCAAATGCCTCCATGAAAATTTCTGCTGCGATAGGCGATAGGGGTGAGCCCATAGCTACACCGTCAGTTTGTTCATAAAATTCACCTCTCCACTTGAAATAGGTGGTCGTCAGACAGTGGCGCACAAGCTCACATATATCAGGTGCCACGCGTTCTTATAGGATGTTCACAGTATCTGACACTGGGACATTCGAGAATAGGGATTTGACGTCGAAACTAATGGCTATGGGAAGCAGATGATAGACAGCACCATGTCGACAAGGGAGAAGACTAATAGGGAAGAGGAGAAGGAGGCACAGAGCATTGCTGTGTTACCATATGTACAAGGGGTCACCGAACGTATTGGCAAAATTCTACGAAAAGCCGACATCAAACCAATTTTCCCAAGCAGAAACAAAATATCAGACATGCTCGGTTCTACCAAGGATGCAGTTGACAAACTACACACAGCTGGCGTGTATGAAATTGGTTGTGCGTGTGGATTAGTCTACATAGGTGAGACGGGACGTCCGATTAGCACAAGGCTCTCGGAACATGAAAGATATATCCGCCTGAAACAACACACTAAGTCAGCAGTGGCGGAACACCGAGACGAGTGCGGGAAACCAATATTTTTTCAAGAAGCCCGCGTCCTGGCGAAACAGCCTCTCACTTTCAAAAGAAAGATTAGAGAGGCGATAGAAATAGCCAAAAGACCCGCCAACATGAATAGAGAGGACGGGTACAAGCTTCCGAGGTCTTGGCTGCCTGCAATAGCAGGGCTACGGGGCGGCGGCAGAGCCGTGGCCGCCCATGCAGACACGCGGAGAGCCGCAGTAGTGGTCGCGACCACACAAAGCAATTGCACGCCGCAGCCGGCTTCTGGACAGCATGGAAACAGTGTGACGTCACAGCCATCACCTGTTCGCTATTCGTCCGTCTCCTCCAATGGGGTGGATTAATATAAAGACCAATAGAAAACAGCTATTTCAGCCAATGACAGATAATAAAGGAAACACCAATAAAGCATACCTTTCACCCCTCCTCCTCCTCCTTTTACAGCCAATCAAGTAACGACACGGTTTTCTCGTGCAGCTAATTAAGGAACCAAGTGTGTTCATTTAGCAGTTAACGTAAGGCCCTGATGAAGGCTAGCTGCAACGCTGGCCGAAACGTTGGCGCATATTAAAATTATGACGATGCGGTCTGATACCCTGAAGAATTTTATTGAAGAAAAGGAGTGTTATTTCTTATGACAGTCACCTGGTATACTGAGAACAATAATAATCCATGATTATGGTCCACCAACAGCTTGATGGAGTTCGTTGAAGATACCGTCAAGATCATCACATCATCGTCATCATCATCATCATCATCATCATCATCATCAGGTGGCCGAACGGTTCTAGGCGCTACACACTGGAACCGCGAGACCACTACGGTCGCAGGTTCGAATCCTGCCTCGGGCATGGATGTGTGTGATGTCCTTAGGTTAGTTACGTTTA